>NC_055958.1:37317443-37329943 GCF_018492685.1 Alosa sapidissima | reverse complement strand
ATGGACAGAACATGAAGGAACTGTGAGAGAGGGGGGGGGAGGGAGAGAGGAGTGGATGGACAGAACATGAAGGAACTGTGAGAGGGGGGGGGGGGGGGAGAGGAGTGGATGGACAGAACATGAAGAAACTGTGGAGGGGGGTGGGAACAGAGAGAGAGAACAGAGAGAATAGAGAGGATGGAGCGAAAGGGTGGAAAGAACATCAGAGAGAAAGAGAGAGGTGGAAAGAGAGAGAGAAAGAGAATGATAGGAGGAGGGTTGGAAAAAGATGGATAGATAAGTAGAGGTAAGAAGAGAGAGAAAGAGAGAGGGGTGGGAGGAGGAGTGCACAACAGGGGGGTTAGGGAGGTGGGCTGTGGTGACAGACCCAGCTGCAGAAGAGATTGACCAATGGGAGGATGACAGGGGCATTCAACTGTATTTTATTGAGAATCTAATTGGGAGATTAAAATGTTGAAGTTTGATGTGTGATGTTTACATACAAATGTTTTCTACTGTACTGTCTGTGAATGATGGAATTTTGAGATTTTGTGAGATTTGTAAAATATTCACTGAATGTAGAATATGTATCCTAAAAATAAATGATGTGGACACTATGTTAGGGCAGATACAAATGTATTTTAATTATGGATATGATTTAATAAAGAGTTAGCTTGTTAAAAAACAATGCCAGCCCTGTTGTTATTGTTAATGTACTGAGAGTTGTGTGGACAGAGAGACACTATACCATACACCTATATATGCCATGTGCTTCATGTAATGCGAGCTAATGGGATATATTTCATCACATCACTTTGACAGAGCAGTACAAGTATGACAAACCCTTTCTGTCCACCAGGGGGAGCAAGAATCCAGATCCAGCTTGAACCCAGCATGGTGGCTTCTACATGGGCTTGGAAATGGACACAGGGTAGTAGCCAGTAGAGGAGCCGGTCCACACTGGTGGGGCCCACTGGTTCTCTAACACCGAATGCCGTATCTCTCCGCTTGGGTCTGTTTGTAAGAAGACAGACAGACCAATAGACTCTCATCGGCTGTGACAGCCTGACCATGTCTGCAGTCTGAAGAGTGCTGCATCAGCTTGCCTTGCTGCAGACTGAGAGAGAAACAAAGGCTCACCACCAGTGTATTAAAAGCCGTGTCTGCTCTGGTCAGGAGTCCACACCAGCATTGGCGCACGCCGGCCTGGTGGTTTTGCTCCAGAGGTCAATGTGGTTTTGGTCCAGAACTCAATTTGGAATGATTGGATCAGTCCCCTGAGCAGTGTTCATGTTCAGCACACAGCCCACCTTACTGCTGCCACAGCTGGGCTCAGGCCAAAACACAGATCTCAGATCAGCACACCTTACTGCAGCCGGACTCAGATCAGACCACAGATCTCAGATCAGCACACCTTACTGCTGCCACAGCTGGGCTCAGGCCAGAACACAGATCTCAGATCAGCACACCTTACTGCTGCCGCAGCTGGGCTCAGATCAGAACACAGATCTCAGATCAGCACACCTTACTGCTGCCGCAGCTGGGCTCAGATCAGAACACAGATCTCAGATCAGCACACCTTACTGCTGCCGCAGCTGGGCTCAGATCAGAACACAGATCTCAGATCAGCACACCTTACTGCTGTCACAGCCGGGCTCAGATCAGAACACAGATCTCAGATCAGCACACCTTACTGCTGTCACAGCCGGGCTCAGATCAGAACACAGATCTCAGATCAGCACACCTTACTGCTGCCGCAGCTGGGCTCAGATCAGACCACAGATCTCAGATCAGGGGACTGAGGGGAAGAGTGTGTGAGCGTATAATGGTGGGTAAGAAGGATGCGGCAGAGAAAGGGAGAGATGAAGGATACAGAAGAGAGAGTGAAGAGGGGAGGAAGGGAGAGGATAGACAGTCTATAAAGAGAGAAAGGGAGAGAGAGAGTGAATGCTGGAGAGAGAAAGACAGAGATGGAGTGAAGAGGGAAGAGAGAGGAGAACGAGTGGAGAAGAGAGAGGACAAATTCAGGAGACGAAGGGAAGAAATATGTATGTAGTGGAATGGGGAGGTGAGGTTGGAGAGAAAGATGCTGCAAATGGAGGAACTTTGGAGAGATCCTCATGGCATTAAACTCCTACTGCAAATAGTGCTGGTGTGCTTGTGCATTAAACAAACACTGCAAATAGTGCTGGTGTGCTTGTGCATTAAACTCCTACTGCAAATAGTGCTGGTGTGCTTGTGCATTAAACAAACACTGCAAATAGTGATGGTGTGCTTGTGCATTAAACAAACACTGCAAATAGTGCTGGTGTGCTTGTGCATTAAACTCCTACTGCAAATAGTGCTGGTGTGCTTGTGCATTAAACAAACACTGCAAATAGTGCTGGTGTGCTTGTGCATTAAACAAACACTGCAAATAGTGCTGGTGTGCTTGTGCATTAAACTCCTACTGCAAATAGTGCTGGTGTACTTGTGCATTAAACTACTACTGCAAATAGTGCTGGTGTGCTTGTGCATTAAACAAACACTGCAAATAGTGCTGGTGTGCTTGTGCATTAAACTCCTACTACAAATAGTGCTGGTGTGCTTGTGCATTAAACTACTACTGCAAATAGTGCTGGTGTGCTTGTGCATTAAACTCCTACTGCAAATAGTGCTGGTGTACTTGTGCATTAAACTCCTACTGCAAATAGTGCTGGTGTACTTGTGCATTAAACTCCTACTGCAAATAGTGCTGGTGTGCTTGAGCATTAAACAAACACTGCAAATAGGGCTGGTGTGCTTGTGGATTAAACAAACACCACAAATAGTGCTGGTGTGCTTGTGCTCCAGGGAATTGTGTAAGAGATTGAAATACTTTAGTATATAGACTCTTCAGGGCTTTATAAATCTTCAGATTTTCTCTCTGCATCAGAGACACTGCAAAGAGGATATAAATGATCTTTGATCACTAGAATTAGTGTGAGCTTAAGATATCACTTCAGTGCAGGAGTGTCATTCCCGCTCTGTACACCAGGGGGCACAAGTGTTCAGAACATTGAGTCAGGGCCAGCTCTAGTGCTGTCTGGCTACACCTCACTGTCAGATGAATGTGATCTGAGATGGCGTAAACCTGTGGCGTGACACAAAGCAGAGAGCCAGCGCTGTTTTTCTCATGGTGGTTTTTAATAATGCACGTTCATCAGAACAAACACAGACACTTCCTCATGATGCTTTTTATTAATGCACGTTCATCAGACCAACCACAGGTACTTCCTCAGGGTGGTGTCTAAAGAACACAGGTACTTCCTCAGGTTGGTGTCTAAAGAAGCCTCGCTCTCTCAGGACGAGGGCTGTGGGCTGCTGCTTTACAGTCGTATGGCATCCGACAGACTGAGTCCTACAGTCTCCTGTAAACGCTCATTACCTTCACATTACATACATACACAGTGATGCAAACTCAGACATGCAGGTACCTGGAGTAAAACTAAAACACACACACACACAAACACAAACACACACACAAGCGCACACACCCACATAACCCAAACAATCACAATAAATTCTTTACAGTCGATACAGATGTACACACTCACACATACACAAATCAATGTTAAATCCCCCACCCATTCCCTGCATACAGACACTTAGACATGATTAAACACACACAGACACACTCAACCAGGCTGACTAATCGCACCGTGATCTGTGTGTGGGTGGACAGAGGGCAGGGCCTCAGTCTCAGTACCGTTTGCGCTGATAAATCTAAACTCTCCGAAACGAGCACCTTTAGTGCAGAGGGGAGCTCGGACACTGACAAAAAAAAACATTCCGTCTTCTTGACCAGACCAAACTAATTATCTGTATCAAATGCTATCGTCTAAGATTTTTTGACCAGAATTTCTATTCAATATTTTAATTTGCCTTCAAATCCCACAATTCTATTTGACCCATTAAATTAATTGTGGGTATCTTTACATTTACATTTACAGTGTTCATGTAACTGACGCTTTCGTCAGCTTGTATCTTGGCGTCGGTGTTGCTTCCTTGGTAGGCTGTCTGAGACAAAGTTCTTAAAATTTCAATTTCAATTTAAAGGACAATTCCGGCGCAAAATGAACCTAGGGGTTAATAACACATGTGTACCGAGTTCGACCGTTCACTGGGATTTATTTTCATGCTAGTCGAATGTGACCAGTTTTATTGCAAACCGCTAATTAGCGTTTAACGCTAGCCTTCGGGGCAGACATACAGTAAAAAGTCATCGCTATTTCTATACCACTAACAAGGCTCAAAATAGCACCACACTTACACGGTAGCATAAAGAGGGTCTCTACATGTAAAACGAAGCATTGAGAACTTTGTAAGTGTACAGGCAGTTTATTAAAAAGAAACACATTACCGTTCACGTCTGGTTCACATATACAGGCAGGCAATGTGAACTAAAATCAAACGTAATTTGCTCAATATAGGCCTATCAGAAATAATAGCTCCAATGTAACATAACTTGTCTAGTGTACTTACTTAGTGGATGTCCATCTGCTCCCTCTGGTATGGATCGCTGCCTCCTATTTCTTTTTGGGACATGGAAAAAAGTTTCAACTCCAGCCCTGTTTATCAATGAGGGGAAATCTTCAGACTCTACAAAACACTGCGTCTCTTGGGGGTCGTGACGCAACAGGTCCCACTCTATGCAACACAGGCACTCGTCTTTGGTGGCCATAGCTGCACAATGTCCGCAGGTAGGCCTACACCATCAGTTTCCAGAAGTGCGAGGCTGTGTGCGGCATTGACTACAGGTAGCTCTCTCTCTCGTAGCCCTTTCACGGAGCTCCCGCAGCTCTTCGTTGGTATATTCCAGCTCGAAAAGATGAGGACATCCATCAAACCGAAAGGGTTCATCCTCGATGTCTTCAAATTCGTTTAAATAACCTGCCATCTCTTATGTCTCCTGTTGCGTTCAGTGCTTCTCCTTATGCGCTCAGTGCATTCGGCAGCAACATTTCACGTGATATTCACTTCACATCCCAGAGTTCTGTTTCCCAAGGCGCCTGTCTGTATGTGAACCAGACGTGAACGGTAATGTGTTTCTTTTTAATAAATTGCCTGTACACTTACAAAGTTCTCAATGCTTCGGTTTACATGTAGAGACCTTATGCTACTGTGTAAGTGTGGTGCTATTTTGAGCATTGTTAGTGGTATAGAAATAGCGATTACTTTTTACTGTATGTCTGCCCCGAAGGCTAGCGTTAAACGCTAATTAGCGGTTTGCAATTAAAAAAGGGGTCACATTCGACCAGCATAAAAAATAAATCCCAGCGAACGGTCGAACTAGGTACACATGTGTTATTAACCCCTAGGTTCATTTTGCGCCGGAATTGTCCTTTAATATCACTTATAGAGCGCCAAAACATTGCACATGTCTCATGGCACTTTACAGAGTGTTAAACAATCAGAGAAAAGGCACCTTGGTAGCTGCTACGGCGACTGCAGGCTCGTTAGACAGCTGGAGGAAAGCCACTGCCTTCTGACTGGGCCAGAGTCATGCAGAAGGCAGGCCGCGTATACATCTGGTGACTGACTATGGCTGACATCTGGGCCACATGCGGCAGACACAGGCCCATTCAGGACCAGATATGCAGACCCAGCATTTGCTGTAGCCTAGAACAGGAGAGAGCTAACTGCTAACGGCATCTGCTGCTAGGTACAGAGTTCAAGTCTAAACCTGGCAGATAAGCCCAGTCAGGCACATTTATGGGCACCACTGGGTCCTTTGGCTATTTTTATCTGGCTTCTGTTTAGAATACCATTTTACTTGGGTAAAGGCTTATACAACAACAGTGTAACTATGACTACAGTGCATTATTAACCCTTGGTTAGCTTTCTTTTGGCCAGCCTTAATGGCAGGACTTTGACAACTGTTTGGGCACCTCTGCTACTGTGTGTGTGTGTGTGTGTGTGTGTGTGTGTGTGTTTGTGTGTGTGTGTGTGTGTGTGTGTGTGTGTGTGTGTGTGTGTGTGTGTGTGTTTATTTCAGCAGGTACCAAAAGTGGAGAAAAAATAAATAAAAAATATAGAAAAGGAAAAAAAAAACACAGGTTCTATTTTTCACTACATGTACAATAAGGGGCTGCGGGTTTGGACCCAGAGGGGAGGAGGCCAATGAGGAGGCTCCTCCACTAGAGCAGATCTCTGTACCGTGATGAAGCCCAAGTAGCAAAGAAGCAAGCTGCCTTACAGGCAAATAAAAACCCAGGGGAGCTACTGGTTGGCCATCACATTTGACCAAACTGGCAGATGCTCTGTGACCTCCACTCTGAGGCCAGTACGTCTCACCAGACAAACAAAAACCCAGGGCATGGAAGTGTGTGGCCAACGCTTTTCACAAGACAACAGAAAACACTGGACAGAAACAGCACAACGCTTTTCAGTCCAATGAGTTTCAGTGAGAACAACAACAAACTCACAGTACATTATTACAACACACATGCGGGACGTGCGCGACACAGTAGTGATGGGCTACTCTCTCTCTCTCTCTCTCTCTCACACTCTCTCTCCATTAACATTCCTGTGTTATCATCAGTGATAGGACTGTTTCGGCACGATTTAAACGTGTGGAGGACACTGATGCACACACGTTTGATACACATATAGGCTACTCTGCAAAGCCACGCACAATCAAGCACACACATACACAAACAGAAACACACACACACACATGGCACATACACACACACATGGCACACACACCCATACATATCTATAAGAAGGTAGTGTTTTTGTAAATGTCTGGGAAAAAGCAAATGCCTTCCTCTTATTGGTCACGTTCTTCCACTGCCTCACCCCTTCAGCTGACCCCTGATGCATTCTGGGAGCTGTTCTGTGGCACCTGATAGGCCTGTCCTTCACTGGGCGTTGCCTGACCAGGCGTGGTTTTGGGCGTGTCATAGAGGGAGCCCGCTGACTGGCCACTGTCTGTCCGTGCAAGATGGGCCCGCCCCGCGAACACCACAGGGCCTCCTGACTGGTGGTTGGCCATGTCAATCACGATGGGGGTGGCGTACTCAGCACCGGAGGCCGGAAGGGGCTCGGCGTAGGCGTGGCACAGAAGGTCAGGGGTCAGAGGTGAGTCATAGGGAGGCTCCTCCCCTTCCTCGGGCTTGAAGGTTGACCTGACCCCCAGAGAGGTCATGACCCCGCCAACCAGAGGCTGGGCGTACTCTAGAGAAAGAGAGAGAGCAGGAGAGAGAGAGAGAGAGAGAGAGAGGGAGAAATGGGAAGGAAGAAAGGGGGAGGGAGAGAGGGATGGAGGGAGAGAGGGAGGGAGAGGGGGAGGAGAGAGAGGGATGGAGGATGAGAGGGAGGGAGAGGGGGAGAGAGAGAGGGATGGAGGATGAGAGGGAGGGAGAGGGGGAGAGAGAGAGGGATGGAGGATGACATGATTAATCTTTAATCTTCAAACCCATGGAATCAATGCCCTATTGAGACAACTGATCCATGACAACAGAGAGAGAGTATTAAAGAGGTCAGGAGAAATAGGATGTGACAAATTCAGAGAATCCATGAATGTGGGTATTCTGCAGTATGTGCAGTGTGTGTGTGTGTGTGTGTGTGTGTGTGTGTGTGTGTGTGTGTCTGTGTGTGTGTGTGTGTGTGTGTGTGTGTGTGTGTGTGTGTGTGCGTGTGTGTGTGTGTGTGTGTCTGTATGTGTGTGTGTGTGTGTGTGTGTGTGTGTGTGTGTGTGTGTGTGTGTGCGTGTGTGTGTGTGTGTACCTGCGGGTTCAGTGTGTATTCCCTGGTTGGCGCGGAGACGGCTGACCTCACTGGAGCTGCTGTACCTGACACACTCCTCCCCCTCCGACAGCTTAGAGGGGAGCAGCTGCTTCATGCTCTTCCACCAGACTGAAACACAAACACACATATACACACACACACACACACACAGGAATGAGACTGGGTTGAGCTCAAAGCATAAAAACACAGAAAGTGGGTTAAACAAACACCCCCACATAAAGACAAACATGCAAGCTGTGTACACACACACACACACACACACACACACACACACACACACACTCACCTGTGCGATCCCAGTGTGGCAGGTCATAGGTCACCTCAGGGTTCTTCCTGCAGATTAAAACCAGACACAGTGAGGTCATAATAGCACAAATGTCCCTTTAGTGTTGTCACAACAGTGACGTCACAAATGTCCCTTTAGTGTTGTCACAACAGTGACGTCACAAATGTCCCTTTGGTGTTGTCAACAGTGACATCACTTCAGAAGTGTAATGCATTCTTAGGAGCATAGGATTCCATCATAGCATAACTGGCACAGGAGGAAATAGGACTCATTAAAGCAGTGTACTAAATCCTTACTGAATTCATGGCAATATTACTTTACTTTGAGTAGTGTAGATTAGATTCAACTTCATCTTTATTGTCATTGTGCAGAGTACAAGTACAGAGACAACAAAATGCAGTTTGTGTCTAACCAGAAGTGCAAAAAAGCAGAAAAGTGAAATGTGATATACAAAGTAGGTGGTGCATAGACAGGACAAAAAAATAGTGTAGTGTAGACAGTAGTATACAGTAGTTTTCAGAAGGTATATAGGAAATATAAGTATGTGCAGTGTATTAGCAGTTACCTTATAAGAGCAGAATAAATATGGCTATGTAATATGGACAATGTATGAACAACATGTACAGATATGTGCAATGTAGTGGCAGTACCATTATAGTAGTAGTAAGAACAATATAGAGATATGCAGTGTATTAACAGAATATATTACAGAAAAACGGAATAAATATAGATATTTAGTATGAACCATATAAACAGATATGTACAGTATGTACAGCTATGTGCAGTGTGGTAACAGTACCATTGTAATGCAGAAACAATAACATTATAATAGTATTAAGAATAAGTGCATGTGCAGGATGAAGAGCAGTAGAATATGGCTATGTATAAGTGTAATTACAGTAAGTACATTTGTAAACAAATAGACACTATGGATGGGATAAGGTGGTGCAGTTGTATGTGTGTGTGTGTGGGGGGGGGGCTGGGGGATGATCACAGATCACACACACACACACGCACACACACGCACACACACATGCATACACATGCATACACACACACACACACACACACACACGCGCACACACACACACACACACACACACACACACACACACACACACACACACACACACACACACACACACACACACACACACACACAGCCCAGTGTTCCCCACCTGTTCTTCCAATGCCAGCTGCACACAACCGCCAGAAGCAGAGCAGTCAGTAGCATCACCAACACCGGCACCAGCACTGCTGCTAGGGCAACGTCTGAAACAACAACAACAACAACAACAACACCAACAACATCAACAATACCATAGCATTACTACACAGCACACAGCAATACTACAAAGTGACATCTCTACAACAGCAACACCAACAAACTAGCATCACTACACAGAACACACTGTCACCTCATTTAATTTCAACAAATTATAAAAGACTATTTTGCACTTCCTCTACGTTATCTCTCCTGAGTCAGTAATATCACACAAGTTGCCATGGCTGAATCCCAAATTGAGCCCTGAGCACTAAGGACTAAAGACTCACAGACTTAATTGATCTCAGGTGCTAAGTGAGTGAGAGGCCACATGGGCTCAGATGGGTATAAATGGGATTGGGACAGAACTTCATGCGATCACGTTACCTTGGCAACGTTTAACAACAAAGATGTTGCTGACACGTTCCGTGGTCATGTGTCGTGCAGTTGTTTACCTTTGTAATTATCGGATTTCCCTATGGTTTCCGTGGTAAACAACACAATGCTTTGAACTGTGGGTAATTCCCTTTGGTGAAGTGTGCATTGATGCAGACTCACGGAAAGGGCTCAGTAAGTGTAAGTAAGTGTGTAGGCTACTCAAACCCTCACGCCCTTTGAAAATGCGACACTGGGACAGCCCTAAGCCCTTACGAATTTCACAAGAACGCGCAGCAAAGTCTGTGAGTCTGTGAGTCCGGACTTTGGGATCGGGCCCATAAGACTGTCAGTAGACCCTTGAAAAGGTGGTGTGGCTCCTTTAAGAGTGTGACATAAATCCCACAGAGTTTTGTTGACTTTTCCCTCAACTCACGGTGAAGTTCAGATCTACAGCAACCCCTTGTACAGGTTAGGTGAGCTGTAGTTCCAATGGAGAACCATTTGCTACAACTGAATACCTCTCCACGAGACAGATTTTCACCTCGATGAGAAATATTGTGACATCCCTACACAGCACCCAGCAATACTACAAAGTGTAATCTCTATAACACCAACATAGGCACTAGCACTGCAGCCAGGGCAACATCTAAAACAACATCAACACCCAACATAAGTACATAACTACACAGAGCATCATAAATACACAATATTACATTATTACCATGCAATAGCTCAACATTAACCACACAGCCATTAGCACAGCAAACCAACCAAAACTACTAAAACCTCTACAGAGCACAATGTGTCTTACCGTGTACAAGTGTGTCTTACCGTGTCCTGTGTGTGGGGGCATGGTGTTGTTACATATCTCTGGTGTGTGTGTGTCTCACCGTGTCCTGTGTGTGGTGGCATGGTGTTGTTGCGGATCTCTGGTGTGTGTGTGTGTGTGTGTGTGTGTGTCTCACCGTGTCCTGTGTGTGGGGGCATGGTGTTGTTGCGGATCTCTGGTGTGTGTGTGCTGAGCTCCAGCAGGGGGCGCTGTGTGCTGAGTTTCGGGGGAGGCAGGGCCGGGTTGTTGACTCGTGGCCACACTGACCAATGGGGAGAGAGAAAACAGCTGTTAAGGCGGGGTTAGTTCACTCACAAGGCCACTCCCACTCTCTAGTGCCTTACTCACATGGAGATTTGCACAACTGTCTGGACCTGAAACTGAAATAATGTCTAACACTTCATCCACAGCTGTGTCCTTCCCTCTGGATGCAAGCTCTACGTTAAGCACACAGTCTATTAGTTCTGTTAGCTCCGGAGTGATCAAATCAAGTCACATTTATTCATAGCGTCCATTTGAAAACAACAGCACTTCTACCAAGGTGCTCTCCAGATGAGCTAAATCAATTTATCATGAAAATAAACAAGAATGAAAAGAACAGAATATAGAAAAGTTAAGAGACAACTTAAAATACATATAAGTTAACATTATAGCACTTTTAAGACAACATTATAGCCCTTTTAAAATATATAAGTTAAAATACAACATTATAACACTTTTAAAATACATAAGACATATAGTACAAGACAAGGCAATACAAGTATAAGTACAAGAATATAACAGATAGATAAAAAAAATACTATATAATCAATCACATAAAACACTAAAACAAAAGAATTACAAGTATTCTGTAATATAATTGGCTAGGGTCTGGCATCCTGCTGAGCTGTGATTGGCTGATTACCTGTAGGGGGCTGGCACCCCAGGAGCTCCAACTTCAGCGTGATCCTCTGGTGCCACTGGGCGGGGCTTATCCTCATGTACCGCGCCTCGATTGGTGGGATGAAGTTGTTGCGCACTTCCTGGAAATAGTTTGTGTTGCCTTGGAAAATCTGGAAGGAAAAGAGATGGATTTTAATCACCATGACAACACACAAAACACAGCATCAGCTTAAGTCTCGCAACCGATCAATAGCTCCTTAATTACATTTTCAACCAATCAATGGCTATCCAATATTAATGAGTCTACAGTGCTGTGTTAGTGGCTTTTTGCACATTTTACACGCGCACACACACACACACACACACTTTGTAAGGGAGAGGGAGAGAGAAAGACAAAGAAAGAGAGAGCAAGAAAAAGAAAATAAGAAACAGAGAGACAATGAGAGAGAGAGAGAGAGAGAGAGAGAGAGAGAGAGAGAGAGAGAGAGAGAGAGAGAGAGAGACAGACTAGCCAGCACACACCCACCCACATCTCAAGGTTTGGGATTTTAAAGAATTCCTTTTCCAGGAAACACAGGGTGATGTCATTCCACCCCCCGCCACTTTCACAGCAAAGATCTTATATTTCCGCTGAGATACGCCACAGCGGCTAGAGCAGGCAGCAGCAGCTGCCCAGGGAAACTGGAGCTGGGACTGGGACTGCTGCACACCGAACCAGGACGGAGGCACCAGCACGCTCGCAGTCTCTCTTCACTGGGGCTTAGCTCTGAGCAAGATACTCAAAATGCTTACCATGCTGTAGTGTAGCCTGTAAGTATGTCTAATCTATAGCACTGTATCTCAAAATGCTTACCATGCTGTAGTGTAGCCTGTAGGTATGTCTAATCTATAGCACTGTATGATGACTTTGCATTTAACATCCTCATTTCCACTTTAAAGGCATTTGGTAATGTTGATATGGATGCATTTGGATTTTCTGTCCTATAACCTGTTCACCTCTTATCACCTCTACGCACTTTCCTTTGACCATAAGGTCATAAGGTCAAGGAGAGATAAGAAGAAGAATTCAGAAGAAAAGACAACCGAAGAATCTGCCTCTACTTACACTA
>NC_055958.1:37157443-37299943 GCF_018492685.1 Alosa sapidissima | reverse complement strand
ACTTTGACAGAGTGATGGTGAGATCATTAGTGTAGATAACACACAGGAGAACAGAAGAGGAGATAACACACAGCCTTGTGGCGGTCCAGTGTTGAGGGTCAGAGGGCATTATGTTGCATTGTTAACCATGACTGATTGAATTCTATTCCTCAGGAAGTCCAGTATCCAGTGACACAGAGCTGATGTTCATGGCTTGTAACCTAGAGAAGAGGATGAGTGGATCAATGGTGTTAAAGGCAGAACTAAAGTCAATGAACATCATGTGTGCATAGCTTGACTCCAGGTGTTGCAGTATAGAGTGAACTCCTAGGTTGATGGCATCTTCCACAGATCTGTTAGACTGGTAAGCAAACTGGTAGGGATCCATAAGTGGTGATACTGTGGTTTGCAGATGGGAGAGTAGCACACGTTCAAACACCTTCATAGCCACTGAAGTGAGGCCAAGTCGTTGAGCCCAGTTGTTTTTGTTGTCTTCGGGACCGGAATGATGGTAGAGGCTTTAAAACACTGTGGAACTACACACTGCTGCAGAGAAGTGTTGAAAATGTCAGTGAAGACAGGTGCCAGTTGATCTGCAGTGTCTATAAAAAGGGCGGGGGAAAGCTGATCTGGTCCTGCTGCTTTCCTGGCCTTCTGTTTTTTAAAAAGTTTGCACACCTCTGCCTCCTGGATGACAAAGGGTGGGTCATGCTGGTGACCAGCCTGCCAAGCTTGACATTGTTGGTGAAAGATGGTCATGCTGGTTTGCTAGAATGACCAACATAAGCTGGCATGGCCAGTTAAACCACCAGCTAAAATTACCATTGTAGTTTTGCTGGTCTAATCATAGCAAACAAGCTGGTTAACAAGTTGGTCAACCAGCAAACCACCTTGAGCTGGTCAGGCTACTCTTTTTTCAGCAGGGTTCCCTCAATTCTGATATATGTGCTCACATTGTAGGCTTATGTTGACTGCTCACACAGTAAGACAGCTGACAAAAACTTGTAACATGCCAGATATCCAATCAGATTAGACTGGAGCTGGAACATAGGCCGGCTATCTTCTAATCTTGGGGATCAATAAAGTATCTATCTATCTATCTAATCATAAGTCATATCATGAGCCTGCTCAAACTACACAACAAATCAGATAGACCAGAAGTTTGTCGGATCCGACTGTCAGACTAGGCTGCCTGGGCTAAAATCAGGTCAAAACAGCACTGTCTGCTTGGGATAACCATTTATAGGCTTCATGCAACCTTTTGCGCCTATCACATCTGTCTCACAGAGAGTATTCATTGTATTTTTAGGCATTTTCCTCAACCCAATAACATATAAAATACAAAAAATGCTATTTTGTATTTGAAATACGTATTTTAAATACATATCAGAAATACTGCCCTTCCCCGGCTGCATGCTTCTAAATCCCATATCTACAATTTATCAAAGAATGTTGCACTTGCGACTAACAACATACCTGCAACACATAACCAAGGTTAACTACATTCAAGTTCAAAACGTTCGCTAGCCTACATGTTGGGTAGCTGAAAAGCATTGGCAAAAACTGTACGAATAAAAGGAGGCTTGATCATGAACTTGATCCACCCTCTCCTCCCGCTGAACCAAAAAAAAGGCGGCCGCAACAGACAGACGATATGCCTGAGCTATGGGGTTCACGCATTGCTTCCCGACAGCGTCAAAATAGCTTTTTTTAACGATTGGGCAGCCAATAAACGACATGAAACGTGTGTTGGCTTTTGTATGCTTGCTACCATGGTGGTGCGCCCTGAGATTGTCTCTTGGTAGTCTAAAGAGTGTGACGACAGAAGAAAGTTTGGGACACACTGGGAATAGTCCATTGCAGTGGGGACTAAGAGGGGTGGATGTGCGCACGCACTAGTTATTAATGAAGTATCGTTCGGATGCAATTTTGTGTAGATGTTTAGAATGACAACAATTAATGATGCGTATAGCCGACATGAGCTTAAGCAAAATTATTAGGTGTTCATTGGGCCCCTGGTAGATCGGGGCCCAAGGTTTTTCTGACATTTGTCTAATGGTAAAGTCCGCCTCAGCTGTTGAAACATTATAGCAGGGGCAAGGGGAGATTATATGTCTATGAGAGAAACCCATAGCTGCAGTGTAAGTATCCTTTTTGCATTTAGGTCGACTCGCTTTTAATGATCTGAGTCTATAGAAATTAGTTATGACGCCGCCAAGTTTGCCATCAATAGTTTCCATCCCTGGCAGACGTTATTGATCGAAGCTCGTAGGCTATAGTTTCAGAGGTAAGTTATTACTTTTAACCTTTCCCCATGATTATGACTAGTTATTGACAATCTTTTTAATGGCTAGGCGTCACATCATTATGGATAGCCTAGGCCTACTGATTTCCGATCTAGAGTGGGGTTTCGGTCGAATTTTCTGTGATCTTTGATGATAGTCAAATGGAATAGAATCATGAATAGCCAAGTTAAATGTCGCGCAGTTTGACTGTAAATGACTATAGGCTACCATCGAAAACAAACGCTGCCGAGGCTACAACTTACAGAAAATGGGCAGCCGTGGCCTACTGGCTTCGGACTTGTAACCGGAGGGTTGCCGGTTCGAACCCCAGTAGGAACGGCTGAAGTGCCCTTGAGCAAGGCACCTAGGCACAAAACCCCTCACTGCTCCCCGAGCGCCGCTGTAGCAGGCAGCGCACTGCGTCGGGATTAGTGTGTGCTTCACTTCACTGTGTGCTGAGTGTGTTTCACTAATTCAGGGATTGGGATAAATTCAGAGACCAAATTTCCCTCACGGGATCAAAAGAGTATAAAAGTAATTATTTGGGTTTGGACAACGTATCTATCAGTTACCTCTTCATATTTACATTTTTTCGCCAGTCGTGTTTCAAGTGTCCAGCGCGTAAAAAGCGATAACTGTATTATACAAGTAATTGCGAAGAACTCGCTATATCTAGCCCTAGATTGAAATTAGACTATATGCTCATGAAGGGGTATATGTTTGAAAACAAAAATCAGAGACATGTTAGGCCTATTTTCGCGTGTCCCCTCGCAAGCTTTGGATAGAAACAAGCTGAGATCATGAGGCGACGAGGCGAGGCTAGAGGAGCTGGTGGAGGTATTTTTTCACATGATAAATAACAAATCTTAACTGAAGTAACACATTCTTACAAGTCATCTCCTGAATCCAATGGTGGTCTACCAAGCATTTGAGGCTACTTGTAGTTTAGTTTCTGAGCTGCAGCCATATTCTGAAGTACTATTTTTAAACATGATAACCTAACAAATGTCTCATTATGCCTTAAATTAACACTAGTGGCAATAGCCTATACGTTCCTGTTATAACAGGTGAAATGTGTTATTCATGTATGACCCACATAGACGTAAGTATGAATTAATGATATAAAAACGATTTCCCTTGCTTTTAGGGATAGTTTATGACATTTGTAGTTACATGACTATGAGTTTCAATACATAAGGCTACTGGAATTAATGCATTCAGATGATAACGACCTATGTTGCCGGCAGTGGCTCAGGAGGTAGAGGAGTCATCCAGCAACTGGTCTGTCCCTGGGCAAGACCAGTTGCAAAAGTGGGCAAAAGTGTAAGTTCAGTGTAAATTGACCCATAGTCCTGTTGTTTAAGCTCATCACATGCAGCCCATGGGAAAAAGAATGAGACAATTTGGGACAACATAGGCCAAGTTATGGACAGGCAGCTGAAAGCAGACCCATGGGGGCAGTGGGGAGTTACTTTCAGTTTCAGTTTTGATGCCCCTATGGGAGAACCCATGGCGGTACCTTGGGTTTGTAAGAAAAAACTGTTTTGAAACATGAAATAATTCTTTGCTAGAACTTCATTAGCCAATGACAATAGGAACTCACTATGTGGCACTTGGTTTGTCTGTAGGTAATATCCTAAAGCCGATAAACCTGCATCATGTGGGATATTAGTATACAAGCTGGTCACATCCATAGAGCACAAGATATCGGTTGCATTAACCTCTCCGATATATGACAGTTTCACCAGAAAGTCGGTGGTATCTTTTAGAAAGGATGGCAGGTTGTGCACTAAATCCTTTATGTGATGATCAACAAATTTAGACAAGGGCTCAGTCACAGATTGGTTCCCAGATACAATTGGACGGCCAGGGGGATTGTCCAGCCTTTTGTGAATTTTAGGCAAAGTATAAAACACTGGTCTTAATGTGTTGGTCTGTAGCAAGTACTTGTATTCTTTTTCATCAATGATTGAGTCAGACACCGCTCTCTTGAGTATAGATTTTATATCTTCACTAAACGTCATTGTGGGATCACCATGTAAGCGAGCACAAAAGTTAACGTCACCAAGTTGTGTCTCTATTTCTTGTACATAAGCAGCCCTGTCCTGAATGACAATAGAACCCCCCTTGTCTGCGGATTTAATCACAATGTCATCATCAGCCATTAATGCATGCAGTGATTCTTTCTCGGAGGTTGTAAGGCTGTGTCTAATGGAATAGTCCCCAGACTTTAGACAGGAGATAACGTCTTGTTCTACTAGCCGGCAGAAGGTTTCGACTGACGAATTGTTCATGGGAGGGAGAAAGGTGCTCTTAGGTTTAAACAGAGTCTTTTCAAGGGCAGGAGAGGATTCCTCAGATGGGGTAGTCGTTTGTTGACTATAATGTCTTTCAGTTCCTTTTGAATAGAAAGCCTTGAGGCGGATAGATCTGAAAAACTTAAACATTTCTATTTTAGTCATAAAAGGATCATTCCCCTTCACAGGTACAAAAGAAAGACCTTTAGATAAGACAGAAAGTTGGTCTTGACTTTAGTGGAGATGTTGATGACACTGTCATTTATCTCTGTCCTCTTGTGTTTCTTCCTCCTCCTCCGCGTTTTGCAGTGCTGCCCTGAGTCGCTAGGGAGGGTCCTGGAGAGGGCCCTGTGTTGGAGAGTAAAAAACACCTGGTTGTGCACGAGTCGGTGTCAGTGCTCCAGTCTCCAGATGAGGCGCTGCTCACGGTATTCCGTTGCCTTTGTTTTTGTCTCGGCCTACCACCAAGGCCATGGTTATGCCGAAGCCAGGGGTAGACATTGTTGTTGCGATAGTCCATAGTGTCTCTTTGATATTTCTCCATCTTTTTGTGTTGTCCGTCTTGTATGCACTGATCTGCGCGTCACACTAAAGAACTAGGAGTTCTTTAAATTGCGCTGAGGAGAATTTTGTCTTGAGCTGTCCCTCTAGATCGGCAATCTCTTGTTTGATGGAAGCAAGTTTCTTGTTTTGATTGATTACTAGACTAAGATAATCATCCAATTATATATTTTTTTCTTTTGTGTATATGAGTCCAGGCTATAGGTGTATCAAATACTATGCAGATCTAAAATGCCTAACCTATTTTGTAGAGACTTTTTCATGAGAAAAAAGAAAACAAAAAACACTATACGTTACAATGACAAAACCATTATAGTTTTATTTAGAAAACAGTTGCAGTGCATTGCAGTTGCATTCCATTTATCTGATTGAACCACATAAGATAAGCATATCACTATAAAAGAAGGAAAAGAGGAGTGGTCACTAAGCCACAAAATATGGAATTACACAAACTAGTAAGGATATAGGCACTGCAACCAGGTTAAACAGATAGCTCTTTTGCTTGAATGCACTGCAACCAGGTTAAACAGATAGCTTGTTTGCTTGAATGCACTGCAAATAGGTTAAAACAGATAGCTCTTTTGCTTGAATGCACTGCAACCAGGTTAAACAGATAGCTCTTTTGCTTGAATGCACTGCAACCAGGTTAAACAGATAGCTCTTTTGCTTGAATGCACTGCAACCAGGTTAAAACAGACAGCTCTTTTGCTTGAATGCACTGCAACCAGGTTAAACAGATAGCTCTTTTGCTTGAATGCACTGCAACCAGGTTAAAACAGACAACTCTTTTGCTTGAATGCACTGCAACCAGGTTAAACAGATAGCTCTTTTGCTTGAATGCACTGTAACCAGGTTAAAACAGACAACTCTTTTGCTTGAATGCACTGTAACCAGGTTAAAACAGACAGCTCTTTTGCCTGTCAGTCATCAAATGTTATAAAGGGTCACAGTGGAGACGTTCACTCTTTCTTGGTCGTTCTCCCCTTCCTCGCTCTCTTTCGCTCTCTATATATATCTCTCTGGGTGTATAAGGGTCTGTCTCTCTCTCTCCAGGGTTATAAGTGCTGTCTCTCTCTCCCTCCGGGTGTACTGTGTAAGGGTCTGTCTCTCTCTCTTTCTCCAGGTGTACGAGGGTCATCTTTCTCTCCTTTTTATGAGGCTGGTCTCCACTCAGGATGAGTGTCATGTTGGTGTCTCTTCTACTCTGCTCTATCACCTCCACAACCTTACAAAGTACAGCCTATTTATTACGGGTTACAGAGTCTGTTTATATTGTGTGTAACCAGGTAGATGTTCTCTATTCTCTCTTTAAAGACGACTCAAAGGAATATAGACTCTAAAGCTGTAGGCTAGTTTCACTAGCCAGCCTAGCTAGCTCCTCGTTAGTTCCTGCTAACTCCTGAAAGAAGCTAGTTCTTGCATGTGGCCATACTGAAAGAGTCCAGGGAAGGTAACTCTGGTTACAGTTACTCTAATCTAGCAAATGTAAAGATTTCAATAAACTTTAATGTACACCACTGTTAGGCTAGTTCTTGCATGTGACCCCATGGCAAATTGTGTAGCCTAAAACAGTTTTTTAAAGAAGCAATTGGGGAAAAAATAGTGGATATATAGATCAACACAGATGGCAAGAACAGTGCCATCTGTGGACCACTGTTGGCCCACATATCAGAGGGGGGCTGTTGGCATTTTGCTCATCAGTTTTTCAGCGGTCCACTTGTGGGTGGTCAATCAATGCCCCATGGTCATGAAGAATTGTCCTGATGTTTCCGTCCTGTAGGTTTTGAGGTGGTGGGGCCAGATGGTCCTGTAGTTGGTGTGGTTGGTGAAGACCTGATCCTGCCCTGTTCCCTCAAGCCCACCACCAGCGCAGTGGACATGGAAGTGGTGTGGCTGATTGGGGGTGACATAGTGCATCATTACAAACATCACAAGGACTGGACAGATCACAAGATCCCAGCCTACAGAGGGAGGACGAGTCTGTTCAGAGAAGAACTGCATAGAGGAAACCTCTCACTGAAGCTCAGAGCACTCAGACTCTCAGACGCAAACACATACCGTTGTTACATCGCAGATCAGACTGGGACTTATGAGGCGCCAGTGGAACTCGTTGTTGAAGGTACTGTAGCGATCTCTCAAGTCAGGTGCATAGTAGTTCATAAATAAGACTAGAGGATATCCTCTGAATTCACATGATGAGTGGGTAATCTCTCCTCTGGTGCTGGGTCAGATCCTCTGAATTCACATGATGAGTGGGTAATCTCTCCTCTGGTGCTGGGTCAGATCCTCTGAATTCACATGATGAGTGGGTAATCTCCCCTGGTGCTGGGTCAGATCTTCTGAATTCACATGATGAGTGGGTAATCTCCCCTGGTGCTTGGTCAGATCTTCTGAATTCACATGATGAGGGGGTAATCTTCCCTCTTGCTGGGTCAGGAAAGTAATAGGATCAGTGTGTGTTCTTGTGTTATGGGGATCTACTGCAGTGATGGGTCAGGGGATTTGTAGTTCATAGTAATAATAATATACATTTTATTTAAAGCGACTTTCAGGTCACCCAAGGACACTGCACAGTAATGGCAAGAGTAACACAGTAATAAAACAGCATATAGGGACAATACATATAGGTTGTACACTTAATACACATTATACACATTATACATTCAGTGGGGGACAAATGTTGACAACAAAAATAAAACAACAGTAGATGGGATAGAGGGGGCAGTTAGGAGTAGGAAGGAAAAGCAAGAGTGAAAAGGTGAGATTTTAGCATGGATTTGAAAATGGACAGTGAAGTGCTTTGACTAGTGCCAGCCATGTCACCCATGGTGATGTGCAGTGGGAGTGGATAGGAGGTGGGCATCAGTGGAGCATAAGGTTGGTTAGTAAGGGGTCAGGAGGTTTGAAAGATAGGAGGGTGCAAGATTGTGTAGGATGATTTTGAATTGAATACGACATTGCACAGGGAGCCAGTGTAGTTCATGGAGGATAGGACTGATATGTTGCCAGGGCCTGGTATGGGTGAGAACTCTTGCAACGGAATTTTGTATGCATTGTAGTCTGTTTAATCTCTTTGCTGAGACACCAGAGAGTAGGGCATCGCAGTAGTCCAGTCAAGAGGTTATGAAAGCATGAATAAGAGTCTCAGCAGTGGTGGGGTTAAGTGAGGGCGGAGTTTGAAATGCTCGGGGAGCAGTGAGGGGTTAGGTGCCTTGCTCCAGTAGGCCACGGCTGCCCTCACACTGACGTAAAATGTTCTGGGGAGGTGGGGGGTGTAAGTGCTGAAGAGCAGGGAACCTATAGGATTTGATCGATTCATTTTGATCTGATTTGATTGTTTCCGGTCTCCCATCTCTCCAGCTGCAGGCTCCACTCCCCTCATCTCCACAGTAAGCTGGGGGAACGGTAGCGTGCGTCTGGACTGTGAATCTACAGGCTGGTCCGCTGAGCCCCAGGTGGTTTGGCTGACCTGTGAAGGCCGGACTCTCCCAGCTGAACCCACTATGCAGAGATTTCCTGAGGGCCTTAAAGTGAAGAGTGCAGTCACTGTGAGGGAGGGTGAGGGCAGCAGGTTTCTCTGCAGAGTGACAAGCCCAAGACAGACCAGAGAAATGGAGGTAGAGGTCTCACGTGAGTGTTTCTGACTTTTCCTCACCTACAGGTATGTTGTTTTTTATTTTACTATAAGTCAGGAGGTAGGCGGAACAGACATGTCGTTTGTTAAAGATAAGAGTGTGTGGGCTTTATATGCAATCAGAGCTACATGTATTCATTTAGCAGACACTTTTATCCAAAGTGACTTATATACCGTAAATCCTCAAATTATGGCCGGGATTCTATTCATTAGCTGGGCCTCGGATAATAGCTGGGGCGTGGTCGATTCGGACAAATAAAGGCCGGGCCCCAAATACAACCCGGGGTAATAATTGCCTACCAGTAGGGCTATCAGTCCACGAGCACTAGAAGACATTGTTTCGATTTAACTCAATGAAAGAAAATAGCTCTTCTTAATATTTTATATTGTTGGTTGGTTTAATAGGCTGCTGGCCTCAAAGTTGCATGCCTACTGTTGCCAATGAAAAGTCTCCAACACGTCGCTCTCAAACTACCTTAACTTGCTGTTGTCCATGCTAATTCGTTATTGTTCATATTGTTCATTAGCTTAGGCTACTTTATTTCTAAGAATACAATTCTACGACAGAAGCCTAATGAGAAATAAAGGCCTGCCCTGAATATAAGCCTCCCCAAATAAAGACCTGTCTTTTGCGCAGCCTAAGTAAATAAAAGACCCCGGTCACAATTTGAGGATTTACGGTATGTCGATTTTATTACAACTGGAGCAACTTGGGGGAAAGTGCTTTGCTCAAGGGCACAATGGTGGAAGCCAGGAATTGAACCCACAACTTGTCAGGCTACTGCACACTAGCCCAGCTCCTTTATACTACCTCCGCCCACACAACAGATGAGGTTGTCGGTATGTGTGCGGTATCCAGTCAGATGGGGTTGTTTGTATGTGTCCTGTATCCAATCAGATGAGGTTGTTTGTGTGTGTCCTGTATCCAATCAGATGAGGTTGTTTGTATGTCTTGTATCCAATCAGATGAGGTTGTTTGTGTGTGTTGCAGGGCTGCTTTTTGCTTGCTCCAGGCATCACTGGGCACTTACTGCACCTATCCTGCTGTTCTTATCTGTGTGTTGGATCTTGTTTTACCACTATGGAGGTACTGCAGTCATTTTCTCACTAGATGGCGCTGAAGGGACATCAGTAATTATATTAATCTCCTCTAGCCATTGTCTTGCTCCTTTATAGTCTTATACTCAACACCATTGTTTTATTGACACATTTCAGCAAAACTCTCTTCACTGAGGAAAATATAAAGTTTCCCCTTGTTAATATAATCTTTCCAAAAATGTGATGTTGTATTACGTTTTGCTTTCGCATCAGTTTGTCTAGTTCAAAAAGAAAAGAACCTGAGGTTCCCGTTGCACTGAGCAGGATTACCGTTGCAACAACACATCATTAGTAGGGCAGAACTATCCTGTCTCACGACGGTCTAGGGCAGTGGTTCTTAAACTGGGGGTCGCTAAAAACTTTGGAGGGGTCGCAAAATGATTTGCATCTGGATTAAAGGCATTTTTCTAAAGGTTTTTAGTCAAAGGTTGCCATTGATATAATGCCTTTGGTGTTGACATAGCCTACCTAAGAGAGAAGACATTTTCTGCTTCTGCTTCTAATGCCCATCTCGCAACATACATTTCAAAACCAACTTCCACCAGTTAGAGAGAAGGCGGTCGAAAGACTTTTTTTGGGGGGGTCGCCAGACAAAAAGTTTAAGAATCACTGGTCTAGTGGTTCATGGAAGAGCATAGTGTTCCTAAAAGCATTCTTTGTATGATTTCTGCAGCCATGTTCCACCACTAGTGTTGCTGTAAATGTATTGTCTATACATTGTAAATATATAGTATATATATATTTACAATAAATATATTAATATATTAACTTATATATAGTAAATATATATTGAGTATATATATATATGTCTCTCCCTAGGCATCCATCTGTACAAACAGTGGGTTATCTCCAAGTTTTCATGGGCACATGACTATAGCCCCCTGACTGGTAAAGATTCCAAGATCTACACAGATCCCCTCATTATCCGAAGACCCAGAGGAACAGACCGGGGCACTGTCAGCATTAAGGACTACAACAACATCACTCTGGACCAGCTGTTCAGTCCTGACCCTGGTCAGTCACCTCCCAGTGTAGTCATCCTCCAGGGACACTCTGGATATAGCAAGTCCACCACTGCACGGAAGATCATCTGCGACTGGGCATCTAGGAAGCGGTACGCTAAGGAGTTTAAACTGGTGGTTCTCCTGACGTGTAAAGAGCTGAACATGGAAGCACAGGGAGAGTGGAGGAGTTTGTTGGAACTGATCACTCTGAGCAGTCGTTGGAGTTTCAGACATGTCATTGAGGGTGTTCTAAAGGATGCGCCACACAAGGTGCTGTTTATCATCGATGGGTTTGATGAGCTGAGGCTGTCAGCAGAACAGCCCAGCTCCCATCTACCCAGCCAGCCGTTCAGCAGAGCGCCCCCTGCAGACATTCTCTATGCACTGCTGGGAGGACGCATCCTGCCTGAGTCCTTCCTGTTGGTGACCACCAATCACAAAGCTTCAAAGAAGCTGAGCAAGCTGCTAAATCAACGAGAACAGCGCTTCACGGAGATCCAGGGCTTCTCTGAGAGAATGGTGAAGGAATACTTCCATGTGTTCTTTGAGAACAAAGAGAGAGCTAAAGAAGCGCATCAGTATGTGTGTGAAAACAACTTCCTGTTCTCCTCCTGTTCCATCCCTATGAGATGCTGGATGATCTGCTCAATACTTAGGGAGAGTCCTGAGGTGAAACAAATGGAACTGGAAAATAGGACCCTCATATTTTTGCTGTTTGTACTTATTGTTCTGAAGAACACCAGTATGGCTAAAAGTGAGGCCCCAAAGATGTTGGCGAAACTGGCAAAAGAAAGAACATGTAAAAAGGAATTCTTGTTTGAGAAGGAGAGTGTATCTGGTCTTGACAAAATCTCTCTCCTTCAGGGAAGCAGTGCCAGACAGTACTGTTTTGTGCATCAGACCATTCAGGAGTTCTTCTCAGCTCTATACTTCATCACCTTAGAAAGCACTAAGATGGAGATTGAAGTGAAGACGCTGTTGGACTCAGTAAAGGGACCCTCTGCAGATACAAACATCCATCTTTGGCCTGTCATTCGCTTCCTTTTTGGATTCTCAAATCCAAATGTGTGGAAAAAGTCAGTTTCACTCTTAGCTTCCCACAACAGTTCATCCTCATCAGGCAACACACCATCTCCAACATTGCTACAAGATCTACTAAAAGAATGGATTTTGGAAGAGGCTGACAAATTTATTTTGAAAGCTGTGAGCTTCTTTCTCCACTGTCTTTATGAGCTTCATGACGATGCGTTTGTGAAGAAGGTCATGGAGAAATGGAGGAAGGTTGACTTTGCCTCTGTGGTTCTAAAGAAGATAGACTGCTCGGTACTGCGCTACTGTCTGCAGTGCAGGCCTGCCATAGCACGCCTGAATCTCAGCAACTGCAACCTGACTGCAGAGAAGCTGAAGCTGCTTGCGCCTGCACTGTCACAACTGACATGCGAGGAACTGTGGTGAGTAACATAGAGTTGTAGGCAAGTCTGTATCTCGCTATACTATTACCGGTATTTAAAGTCCTGTGTAGGTTTACGATTTAAGCGAGTAAGATGTATTTGGCAGGTGCTTTGCGCTTAAAGTCCTTGGTTAAATGCTTTTTTTTTCTTCACACTTGCAGTTAACTTAATTTAAGTATCGACTGAGTCATTTCCATTCCTTTCCGTTCTGTTATTTCCTTTGCAAGCCCTACCAGGACTTTTCCCAGAGAATTGCGTCAAATCATTTGCCGCCTCCCATTGTCCTCAAACTTAAGTGTCCTACACCTACTGCTTACATTTTGTACAGTATGTGTCTGATGTCACCAATATCATCTATGAAACACAATCTACACATTCTGTGTATTTCAATAGACCTGTCACTGCAACCTGGAAACATGTAACTTAATTAAATATGCAAGCAGGCCAATGCTCAGGTCCAATGCCAAATTAATAGCTTGCAGAACTTTAAATTTAAATGTAAGGATTAAGACTTTTACCTTAGGATTAAGTAAATATCTATCTACCTATCTATCTATCTATGTCTGCATACATTGTTATTGATACTCTTTTTCATGAAAGCATTTTAACCAAGTAGCATAACGGTTAATGCTAACTCCTGGTATCACACCTGGAACTCTGGATAAATGCTGCGTAATGAACGTGGTATTGCAGGCTGGATGTGGAGGACCTATCAGATGATGATGTTGATTATCTGGTATCAGCTCTGGGGGCAGGAAGGATCCTGAGGAGACTGAGGTGAAGTCACTTCCTGTTTTCCTGTTCATAACATATAGTGTCAATGTGTTTGGTGAGTGCTGAAATAATCTTTTCCTTCTCTTTCAGAGTGGAAAACAGCCAGTTTTCAGATCAGATTATACATAATGTCCTCCGAGCTCTAGAACAACAGAAGTCTGTGGGTTCAGTCAGTCTGTCTGTGAAGACAGTCAGCTTTGACACAGCAGAAGTGCTGCTAAACCATCTACACAAGGCCTATGTCACAGGCATCATGAGGTGACATACTCACTACATAGAACATCTACACAACTCAATAGATATCCTTTTAGAATATCTACACATCTCAACACAGATATCCTTCTAGAACATACACACCAGATACAACACATCAGATATCCTTCTAAGTTCTACCACTAGATTATGCTGCATTAATATAAAGCTGGCCACAAGTCTCGTCATAAAGGCAAAACCATGTCAGTGGGAACACACACACTGGGGCATCTTCTTCTCTTTAGACAAGTACACAATGATGGCCGCAGCTCACTCCACTATCTGGCATTGGCCAATGCTAGTACATTCATGTTTGCTTGTGACAGACTAGGTAAACATATGGTAAAGTTAATTTTCTTCTCAGAGGTTACAAGGCTATGTTTTCTTCCTAGAACGTCTGCAAAACTGCTGATATGCTTCTGGAATATATACACAATCCTGCATCTGTGTCATTCACACTGAGATTTTCAGGGAAACACACAAACTGCAAACTGCAATCTTCTCCTTCTTATTTAACAGTGTTACGTTGACTGGGATGTTGCAGCAGGATGAACATGGAAACCATCTTTGTTCATCTCTCTGTGTGGAAAAAGACCAGCACAGTTTCACGTGAGGCGACAGACAGGACATTATTACTGAGGAATATATCAGTTTATATATTTTAAGCACCCGTAAAAAACAGAAATAATGTGCTCAACACCTTATTCTAAATTGGACTGGATACTGAGTCCCTTGGAGAAAAGGTTTCTGGTGCGCACATGAATGTTTCTAGCCTGATGTAGCCATACTCACTTCTAATCCTCTTCATCATCGCATAAAGCCTGGCCAGACAATTTGATTGGTGCGAACTGCTCTGGTTTTGGCATAGTTGCTTCTCAATGGAACATTGTGGACATTTTTGTGGAAATTTTGTGGGTGGGGTTACATTCAGGCTAGCTTCCAGGCTAGCCAGGTTTAGGTGCGCACCAGAAACTTAGTAAGGCAATGTGCTGACTACAGACACGGTCCTAACCTCTCTGTACACTTTCAAAGTTTACAATACCACCAAAGTGTAACGCTATTTTGAGTCTTGTCAATGTTTTGAAAATGGTGATTTATTTTTATGTGGCTCCATGTCTGCAGCTACAAGCTAGAAGACATTTCTTTGCTAATACAAACAACGGTCTAGCTCAAAACTCCTCCGATTAACGTAATTTTGTCATCCATAAATTCACCTTAGGTTGTGTGTACACTGAACCATCCCTTTAAGCTTCTTTAATTGCTGTCCTTGATTAAAAAAAATGTATGTTAAAGTTTTATGTTTTTGAATGGAGGTACAAAACGCACACCAGAAAAGGAGGTGCTGGCAGCCAGTAAAACACTTGCAAAAGAAGGGAAGTGCCGAAACGTCACATTAAAGACTTATATGTGTAACTCGGGAGTGTGCGGCACTTCCCTCCTTTTGCAAAAAGTTTTATGTTTTCCCATGAAATTAATGGGTTACATTCATGTATGTAGCTATCACAAGAGTTTTGGTTGAGCAAAATCACGTTGGGCGAAGGCCTCAGAGCATTTCTATCTATCATTATGTAGTACCATCAATAACATCTGGTTCTGTGTGTGTGTGTTTGTGGCCATCAGTGTGAGTGTTGAACACGACAGCAGCGCTCCTGCTGTGTCTCATCTCTCCGCCACTCTGCACACCTGTGAGAAGATGGCCGACTGGACACTCCTCCTCCAGTCCTTCCAGCAGCTGAGAGGGAAAAAGAGCGAGTAGGAACTCTGTTCATGAGTGCAGAGTGCAATTTGCAATGTGTTCTGCTGCTGGTGGTGTCCTTATTTGTGGATGTGCTTGTGTTCCCCCTCAGGCCAGAGCTGGAGGAGGATGTGGAGAAGTTGCTGTCCTCCTTGCGCTCCCTTCCTGGACTGAAGAAGGGGTACCTAAAATCCAGAGTCCAGATAAGCAAGTGGGCCTCTAAGGTCTTCTCCCTCATCCACGACTGTGCCATTCTACAGGAAATGGAGTGAGCAAGTGTGTGCATGTACAGGTCTTCTATCTCTTCCAGACCCATCCTAGACTGATGGAGATAACTCTTTTAGCAGCACTTTAAATACTTTTTAAACACAAGTGTATTTGTACAAAAACAGTTAATTGCACACCTATGAAGTAGCTCCAGTTTTTTCCCCGTATCACACTTGTACATTACTTCACCAAACTAGTTTAAATTATTGGTTATGTTGCATTACAATGACTGCAGAAGGCTAAGTAAAACAGTGATTTTACAAAGCTAAGGATCAACAGGATCCTGGGATATGCCCGCTTGACGAGAGAGATGGAACTAATGACTGGCCTTTGGCCATAGCAACCATCCATTTAGAACTAGTAACGTCAGTTTGTGACAAATGAGTGGATATGTGGTGGATAGAAGTAGTTCTACAAACAAGACAGTTTTAGCGATTGCAAAGTGAAAACTATAGCAGCAAATGAACGCAAGACAAGTGTGGCAACAGTGGTATAAGCGGGACAATGGACTCTGCGTTCGGGTATCAGAAAAATAATGCATTTCGAAGTAACAACCATTTGCCTTCAGATGAATAATCATTTTACATATTTTTTTGTTTTGTCATGAGCTCAATGTGCACATGTTTAACTTTTTTTCTTTGATTGTTCAGTGTGACGGTGAAGGAACAGCCAGAACATGGAGACACTCTCTGCTCATTTCTCTCCTTGAGGAAACACCAGCATAGCACACTCAAGCTGGACCCATTAATCAGGTAACACCAGCATAGCACACTCAGACAGGACCCATTCATCAGGTAACACCAGCATAGCACACTCAGACAGGACCCATTAATCATGTAACACCAGCATAGCACACTCACACAGGACCCATTCATCAGGTAACACCAGCATAGCACACCCACGCAGGACCCATTAATCAGGTAACACCACACCGGAGGCATTAATCAGGTAACACCAGCATAGCACACCCACGCAGGACCCATTAATCAGGTAACACCAGCATAGCACACTCATTATTGTCCTGTTACAAGGACATTTGTTGCCACAGTCAGTAGTCAGTACAGAGTCTTTCATACATTCAGTGCACGACGCATGGGTTTCACAACATGAAACTTTGATCGAAGTATCATCAGTGTCTCTACACATGAAGTCGAGCATTGAGAACATTGTTTACTAAAAAGAAAGGTTTTTGACAACTCACTCCTTGACTGGCAAGATGGCGGCAAGCAGAAAAACCAAGTGAGTTGTTCAAAACCTTTCTTTTAGTAAACTCTGTGTACACCAACAATATTCTCGATGCTCGAGTTCATTTGTAGAGACACTGATGATACTTGGATCAAAGTTTCATGTTGTGTCGAGCCTTCTTAGTGTTTGAAAAATAGCGATTTTGACGCGATCATGTATCAAATTAGTAGTGCCCCTAGGATTCCCATTAAAAAGGCCATTTCACCCAAAAACGACAACGCGTACAAGCTTAAAAGTGGCGCTTCAGACGTACTTATGCTTTGAAACGAAAGTTTGACTCGGGTCCATTCACAAAAACACCATAGGATGCATTTTGGCGAGAGTTACACTTTAATAATTTGTGTATAGAAAAAGTATGGAATTTTGAAATGGAAAATGCACCCTGGGACATATGAAACAATTACCAAATACCAACCCCTGCTTGCAAAGATCAGTGACCTAGGCTATGTATGTAAGTTTGTGCCATTGATATTTGGCAGCTTGGGACACAAACAGTGTTCAGGGTTTTAAGACTGGCAGGGCTATCAAAAGGAAAGTCTAAGGCAGTTTTGCTGTGTGGCGTAGGCGATGCTTTATGTACCCTTGAATGTCAAAACTGTATCATCTCTGAGAATATTTGAATCTTTTCTGTAAGAAATTTGATTGGTGGATCCAAATAAAGAATTCAAATATGTGTCTGTGTGTGTGTGTTTGTGCATGTGTGATTACAGGCTTACTGTGGGACAGCATACCGTAACAATGTCCTCCTCACAGACATCCCCAGATTTTTCTCTGAAGCACCGTTGTTGGGGGAGACCTCATCTCACTTCCTCTCCTTTAACTCAGGAGAACAGGTGAGTCATCATCTTCTCTTAAAGGACACACATTCTGAGAGGGTTAGTAAAAATGTAAATTGTGTGTGTGTGTGTGTTTGTTTGTCTGCTCCTCAGGCTGAGTCCTCTGTCTCTTGTCTCTCTCACCTTCCCCACCACAGACGTCCCCTTAAGGGATTGGGTGGATTTCCTGAAGATTTTTAACAAGTTGAGCAGGTATGGAAGATTGTAAAGTTAGCTGCTTTTAATAGTGGGTGTCAGACCCTTACAGAAAATAACTCCACTGGAGGAAATATTTGCAATTCTTATGCAGGAAATGCAATATTTTGGATGGGACAGTAGTGAGGAAAATCTGCTTTGGGGGTCCACTGTAAACTCCCAGGATCTAATGAGTGAATGTAATGTTTTGCACTGTGGTGATGTTTTGGTCTCTCAGGAATAGGAGTGCTGATGTGGAGAACGATGCTGACACTTTGTTCTCCACCTTGCACTCTGTGCATGGCCTAAGGGAGGTGGAACTAATGGTGGGCAGCCTGACAGAGAACTGGGCTCAGCGGGTCCTCTCTTTTATCAGGGAACAGCCCAGGGACAAGGAGATTAGGTGAGACATGGCAGCTCTCGGAAGTTCTAGAAGTTACTAGAACACCAGCTAATCAGCAAGAGATAAACAAAGCTAATGAAGCTTGAGCTAGTGTTAGCCAGAGATATGTAAACTAATGAAGTTAGTGTTAGCCAGAGATAAAGAGTCCTTTTTAATACACTATCTGTAAATTTACAAAGTTGTCAGTGCCTCATTTTATATGGTAGGCCCCTCATTATACTACCAAATAAGTGTCGGGCTACTTTGAGCCTTGCAAATGGTTTAAAATTAGCGATTTCTTTTTACCATTGCAGATTCCCTTAAGCTACCACTCTCAGCATTTTGGAAGCATCGGCTGTAACAGGCTAGTTTAGAATGCAACAGAGTTATTTGCTCCCCAACGAACGTTGAAACTCGTTATCATGCGAAGCATATCAAAATCCATTTTACACTGGATTTCCCCTTTAATAATGTAATTACTGTAGCCTAGCCAGGCCCAGCCCTACCTGTGCACTAACAGTCCATGGCCTGAAGGGGGCACAGGGGCTCATCACAATGTAAAATGACAATACTGAAAATGATAGGGGATCCACAGCCTAGACCAGAGGAGAAAACAGAAAAAAAAATATGTAGGGAAATTGACCAGTTATAAGATATCAAATTAGGCCTACTTTGTAAAAGATACTTCCTGTTGTGACCTCCTTTGAACTGCCCAATATAACCATGTGATGTGAGTATGTGTGTGTCTGTGTGTGTGTGGGGGCAGTGTTCATGTGCTGAAAGAGTGGGACAGTCGTGAGAAGAGTCTCTGCTCATCTCTCTTTGTGAGAAAAACAACCAGCAACTTCAGGTGGGTGTTCAGGTCAGGTCTACACCATTGGGCAACACACACACACACACACACACACACACACACACACACACACACACACAGGGAGAGACATGTGCGCACACACACACACACACACACACACACACACAGACAGACAGACACAGGGAGAGACATGTGCACACGCACACACACACACACACACACACACACACACACACACACACACACAGACAGACACAGGGAGAGACATGTGCGCGCACACACACACACACACACACACACACACACACACACAGACAGACAGACACAGGGAGAGACATGTGCACACGCACACACACACACACACACACACACACACACACTCACACACACACACTCACACACACAGGAGCCTCATGTGGGTTTACAGGAAAGTAGCATACAAAACAAACTCAGAGTACTGGCTAGCAGGAGGAGCTAAATGAGCAAAGTACTCTGTTTTGCAAAACCACTAATTACCGGTATCTGCACATTTTCAAGACAAAATGAATGAAACTTTTCTGTACATTAATTCCCGTACAAATACTATGTATATAGTTCTTTACCAAGGCATCTAAATGCTTTACAATAAAGGGAGGAAACTTGCTTCAACCACCACCAATGTGCTGCATCTACAGTACCTGGGTGATGCACGACAACGGTTTTTACTGATGACCAGATGTGGGCATGTGTTTAAGACTAACAGACAGTGAGGTGTGTGTGTGGTGTGTGTGTGTTTCAGACTGACAGACCATGTGTTTCAGGTTGGTAGCTGAGCATCTGAGCTCGGGGAGTTCCTGTGCAGATGTCGCGGCTCCTGCTCTCTCATACGTCTCAGTCCTCACAGACACAGACACGGCAGACATGGACTGGGTCGGATACCTCAAAACGTTTCACGAACATGAAATAGAAAGGTACACAAAATTACTATGTTGGTCTAGTTTTATGGTGAACCTTTATGGTTAATTTAAAAAGTAACATCAAAGTACTGTAACCTCAAAATGTTTCACCAACATGAAATAGAAAGGTAAACAAAATGACTATGTTGGTCTAGTTTTATGGTAAACCTTTATGGTTAATTTAAAAAGTAACATCAAAGTAACCTCAAAACGTTTCACGAACATGAAACAGAAAGGTAAACAAAATGACTATGTTGGTCTAGTTTTATGGTGAACCTTTATGGTTAACTTACAGTAAAAAGTAACATATTTACCGTGTACACAGGGCAAAATTGTATCTTGTGTAGTATTTCAACATGTGTGTGTGTGTATGTGTGTGTGATATTGCAGTCTGTATGTGTACGAGTGTGTGGATCCTCTCCTGTCTTCTCTGTGCGCTCTGTCTGGCCTGAGGGAGGTGGAGTTGAGGGTGAGCTGCCTGACTGAGATCTGGGTCTGGAACATCCTGTCTCTCATCCAGAACTGCCCCAGCCTACAGGAAGTGAGGTAAGAGCAGCAGCTCAGCTCCTTGGCTGCATTAGCTCTGCTGTGTGTTCCTCCTGCAGATTGTTTGCTAGTCGGGCTGTAGTTGGTGTGTTTGTGTATGTGTCTGTGTTCTTGATGGTGAAACGTATGTGTTCCCCCTGTAGGCTGTAGTAAGTGTATGTGTGTATTTTAATTAAATACATTTTTGCAGTATTTTGTATTTTATTTTGTTACATTTCGTGAGCCAGTATTTGTAGTTTGTAACAAAATATTTTTTGATGTAATTGTGCCCATCTCTGCCTGCAGGCTATCCGCAGGTCGTTTTGTAGTGAGTGATGGTCAATCTGACTGGACTGACTGTGGTCCTTTACTGCTTGAGGAGATCACTCATCTACAGGAGACTCCTAAACGCCCAAACTGCACCATCACTCTCACAGGGTAGGCATCTACTACACACACACACACACGCACATACACACACACATGCGCACACACACACGCACATGCGCACACACTCACACACCCACACACACACGCACACACACACACATGCACACACACACACCCACACACACACACATACACACACACGCACAAAACCCAATTTTAGAACATATGACTCTCCTGGCACTTTACCAGCTTTTTAAAATTTTCTCCAACGTTTCAGCCTAAAGGGGGGTTCACATTGTACGCGCAAGCAGCAGCGCTGTGCTATGAAATCCATTATTGTCAATAACTGGCCTGCCGCTGCACCGAGCAAAGCGCAGCGCAAGCAGCATTTTACAGCCTAGCCGCTCTTGCGCGTGCCGCTGTCAAAGTTGAACCATGTTGAACTTTGACCGCAGCACGCTATAAATCATAGGTATTTTGCGCTGACCCCGGCGCCAAGCACAACAGAAATCTTTGGGACACTACCAAGAGCAACCTAGCGCCGAGCTCAGCGCATGCCACGTACAGTGTGAACCCAGCTTAAGCCTTTATCAGGGTCATTCACACCAAGTCATTCACATTATTTTATATTACAGAAGAGTCTCTTGTTTGGGTGTTAATGGTGGGTGTGTCAACAATCCATTCACAAATCAATGATCAGAAAATAATTGTTTTTAGTAGAAGAGACTTGCCAAGATTTCTTGTTATAAATACTTCCCTGTAAGAAGAAAACTTGAGCAGTCTCACAACACAAGAGAAAAGCTAAGTCATGGGGAAATGGTGTTTTTAATAGAAAACTGTATTTTTAATAGGAACCCAAAGGATGGAAATTCGTTCGTGATTGAGGTAGAAGGTTAAAACTGATCAGGGCAGAACAGCTTAACAGTGCAATCGTTCAGGGCAAGTAAACTGATCAGGGCAGAACAGCTTAACAGTGCAATCGTTCAGGGCAAGTAAACTGATCAGGGCAGAACAGCTTAACAGTGCAATCGTTCAGGGCAAGTAAACTGATCAGGGCAGAACAGCTGAACAGTGCAATCGTTCAGGGCAAGTAAACTGATCAGGGCAGAACAGCTTAACAGTGCAATCGTTCAGGGCAAGTAAACTGTGTGTTTATGCCAGTGACTTGGCTCAAAATGTTATTTAAAAATGTCTGGCAACATGGAGAGAGATCCAATGCATGGAGCCCTAGCAAGACATGATGAATAAGTAATCCACTGACTGCACAATCAGTCCTTTTTGATACCATTTCTTAATACTTTAAAAAGTAAAAATACTTTGTTTTGACTGCAAGGACCCTCTCCATTGATGGCAATTTATTTGTTTGTTTGTTTATTTCCTAAGGATCAAAAGGAGGACCGTTGAAGTGTCCAGTCACTTCAAAGAGGGGAGACTGCAATGCAACAGCCCAGTGAGGATCACCATCAGGGGAGAGACATCTACTGAGGAGCTCCTAGCACACGCCGGAGAAGGAAAAAATTGACAGATACACTGCCAAAACTGCTTATCTAAAGTCTAACCAAGTGTTATTAATCTTATATCAAGATCAAAAAAATGTTTGCTTTCAGTGTAAGAGACCCTTAAAATCTTGTAAAGTCATTTGAACTGTTTTAATAAAATTTTGACTTATTTTAAGACGTTTCATTATGAAAAGAAGCAAATTTGGCTGACAGCGTGTTGAGAAAATTTGAGAAAAAAACGATCTTTTGAGAGAGTGCTAGGTAAGTCTATTTAGGCTTTATCTTAATATGAGATTAATAACACTCTGTCTCAATTGGAGTCTGTCAGTATAAGCAGTGCGCTGTCTGAACTTGTATAGTGCATGATAACAGTGTGAGGCGGCACTTCACGGAAATGACAATTGCAACATTTAAAAATAACGTTACTGGTGTCTTCTATTCTAAAGTGACATGGTCGTACATTGTAAAAACATGAACAGTTTATGTTATAACTTGCTTGTACGTCTGTAAAGCCAGCAGCCAGACCAACGGATACCCTGCGTTTGCTGAATTACTGAAGCTAAGCAAGTGTGAGTTTGGTTAGTACTTGGGTTGGAGACCTCCTTTAAAAGCCAGGTTGCTGCTGGAAGTGGTGTTGGTGGGTTGATAGTAGATGGCACTTCTATCTGGCCAAAAGCAGGATATGCTGTCCTTCGGATGAGTATACACAGATTATACACAGATTATTTGTAATGAACTTCAACAGCACATGAGAAATGAGAACCTACACACACACACAGCATGAGAACCTGTACTTGTCTAAAGAACTGTACTTGTCTAACAAAACAAATTTCTTCTTTACAATCTAACCCCTTAAATGTATCAGGGTAACTGTATTCTGAATACCACCCATTTCAATTGTAACTGCAATTAAATACAGTTACTCATATTTTGTATTTTAAATACGTAATCCAGAATACATGTATTCGTTTACTTCCCAACAGTGGCCAGGTGGTGCTACACATTGCTGGTGGTTAGTGAGGTTCCTCCCTTCTCTGTGAAGCGCTTTGGGTGTCTTGTAAAGTGCTAGAATGCAATGTGTTCATTCATTTGTTCACTGCTGCTGCTCCAGCTTGCTCACCCACGATTATCATGAGTTGGAAAATGGTCCCTCCCCTTTCTCTATTTAGCCAAGATGGCGACCATTGAGGACGAAAAGTGTCCATCGTTCCACACTCAACTTTTTGACCGTTATGAGTGCACCATCTGGGTACCTGCAGTGCACTTTGTGTCATCGTATTTCTCAGTCCACCACCCTCCTCCCCTGGCCCTTATATAGGACACGGAGCTGAGACTCTGGTGGACTGGCTCAGGAGCAGAGCTATGATTCTGGTGGACTGGCTCAGGAGCAGAGCTATGACTCTGGTGGACTGACTCAGGAGCAGAGCTATGACTCTGGTGGACTGACTCTCGTTTGAGAACAGAATCTCACAGCCATAACAGGAGTACATGCACAGTAAATAAGTTTCTACTGCATATTTTGTTAATATTGTGCAAATGTGTCTAATCTGATGCATCTGTGGCCAATCATACACCACCTTGATGCATCGCTGCTCTGATGGCTAATTCAAAGGGTTAATTACTTAAAACCTAACCAAATTTGAAAATATTTTTAATTGAATTTTAATTTCAGTTTCTCTGGAAATCCCTTAGCATGGTGAATCATTGTATCATTGCCCTTTTAGCAATAAAAAGAACGCTGTATCCTCTTTAAAAAATATGCATAAGGCAGCTTGTTTACTCCTTTGTTTGTGCTCAGCAATGGCTTGATGAATAAATGTGTATCTGAAGCTACATTGGTTGTATGTTCTATGATTCACCAACAGGTCCCACTGGTTTGTAACCGTTGGTCAGACTGAAGTGCAATGAAAAATGAAAATGTAGTATCTGTTCTCCTTCACCTCAGTCAATCTAAACATGTGCAGGTAAATATCTCTGTAGTACATAACCTGATCTCTCCATCTGATCTCTCCTGATCAGGGATTTATTTTCATTACCGAGGAGTTGTTCCTTTCAGGCTCTTATGGTAGTGACCTCCATTTGTTAAATACACAGAACTAGAGAGCTCCAACCCTGACCCCTCACCTGTACAGTCCAAACCTGACCCCTCACCTGTAGTGCTCCAACACTGACCCCTCACCTGTACAGTCCAACACTGACCCCTCACCTGTACAGTCCAACCCTGACCCTTCACCTGTACAGTCCAACCCTGACCCCTCACCTGTAGTGCTCCAACACTGCTCACCTACAGTCCAACCCTGACCCCTCACCTGCACAGTCCAACCCTGACCCCTCACCTGTACAGTCCAACCCTGACCCCTCACCTGTAGTGCTCCAACCAGTGCCGGCCCGAGCCTTTTGGGGGCCCTAAGCAGAATTTGATTTGGGGGCCCCCTCCCACAACGCAGAGTCACCTGTGCTTGGCGATAATTGACAACTTCACACTATAATGTCATATTATAAATTAATACAGTTAGGTTATGTATTAATACAGTGACTGATTATGAACTACTGTCCCCCTGGACACAGATGCATAAGGACTCGGTAGGCTCATTCAGTAATCCATCCTTGCTCACATGCCAAAAATGTTTTGGGGCTCCGCTCTAGACTTCTGGCCCCATGTGCTTGGTAAACCAATGTATTAATATAGTTGTTATTTACACCAACCCTGTCACCTTTTAATCTTAGAGGGTACTAAAATCACAGATTTTAGTTGAATTGACAAATAACAAAATACAACAGCATTTGTATTTGTTGTAAACAAGTACATCAGTTTATTGACTTGTTTTTCAACAGATTTGCAGAATAAATCCGCAAATGTGCATTAAATGAGCAATCTTCAACTACAAAATAAAACCAAAATAGACAAACATTAATAATAAAAAATAAAATGTCCCAAAAAATAGATACTTATTCCTACTTCGTTCCTGGCTTTCAGGCATCTGCAACTCTGCAGTGGACGAATCTGCAATGATTAAATAAATACATAAATAAATTTAAAAAAAGTATGTTAAATGTGTCATGTCATATTAACAGGCTATGTAACCATTTGCCATCAAGAAAACCTCACCTTCTGTGTCATCAGCCATGGAGGCAGACACTTGATGAGGTAGAGTTAGGTAGAGGTAGAGATGTTCTCCAAAGTATTTTAACAGTGTCCCTGAAAAAAATTAAAATATTGCATAAGTGCATATTTGATCGAGCAGAATGAGTTTATTTTGCTATCATTACTTACACTCATCAACAAGCAATTCCACATCTAACAATTCATATTCTATTGGCAAATGAGGCATAATTGCCGTATAGTGAACGCTTAACATGGTGATCTACTGCAGCCTAAATATTAGGGTAGCACCGCTACATCACTTGCCACTATCTTAATCAAAAAGTCTATTTTCATCACAGAAGTCTCCCCACCCAACATGGTATATTTTCTCAAACACTACCATCTCTCTCCAAAGATCGAGCAGAGCGCACGTACTGTTCCATCTTTGCCTATGAAGCTGGAACGTTACCGATGCCCAGAGTCGCGCTAGTCAGTGGGTTGGGGTTGGGACTGGGAGCCTGGGCTTAGCCTGCTGTTGCTATCAGACTTACCACTATGTCACATATTATAGAACAGTAATAAACTATCAACACTTTCAAGTGCGAAATCAGAAACAATTGCTCTGTGGTAAATTTGCCTTCAGCTACGTTTTCATATAGCTACTGTAGTGCTAATGTCCACTTCAGTCAGCTAGCTAACTTCAATTTACAACATAAGCCCACCTTTGGCTATAGGGAACATGCTTGATTGAACATCCAAAACAATCCCAATATCCTTGACATCTAAAATACACCTAGATAAATGTATATTAATGGGAGACATTTCTCTGTTGATGGCGGGGATTTAGCTCTGGTGATGGCTTATATTAGATCATGACAGCTAGCTAGCTACCTCAAGCACAAAACATACTGTAAATAATCATGCAAACATACCTGTATCTTGCTCGTTTTTCTCCTCCTCTGTCATTTTCTTCTTTCTGTTTTCGGCACCAGAGGGATACGTCCTTTTTTGTGACTTGTCTTAACATTGCCGTCTCTTCCGATTTTTGAACTTGAAGCAGTGTCTGCACGAATTGTCTATGCACCCGAGGTGTCTAGTTTATGCGCGTGACTCAAAGGCTGGCAGACACAGTAGAGGTAGGCAGGCATGTTTATCATGAAATCAGAATTTTCTTGTTTTGAATTATTAATTGTTTCATTTATTCATTCATTGATGTCACTTGTTTACGTTATTTATTATGTAAAAAAAAAAAGAAACTCGATTGGGGGCCCCATGGTGGCCAGGGGGCCCCAAGCAGCCGCTTAGTTCGCTTATGCCTCGGGCCGGCCCTGAAATTCACTTAGCTGCTATTCTGCCTGCTGTGCTAGTTTGGCAAAAAAAAAAAAAAAAAAAAAATTCAGAAATTGATCAAGTCCTCTGCCTGGTTTTTCAATTTCATTTACCCTAAGGTAAACTAGGTTCTGGGTGCAAACTGTAAAGTATAAATAGTTAGCCTAACTTTACAAAGCCTTTTCCGACAACTAAAGTTATCCAGCTAACTGAAATGGAATCGAAAAGGCATATCTGGTGGAGGATTTGAGCTGCCCAGTGTGTCAAGACATCTTTAAGAGTCCCGTGATGTTGACATGCTCACACAGTGTATGTAAAGAGTGCCTAACTCAATTCTGGGAATTGAAGGGGGTTAGAGAATGTCCACTATGCAGGAAAAGATCATCCAACGACCCACCTCTTCTCAACCTTATTCTGAAAAATGTGTGCGAAGCCTTCCTTCATATCATGAGAGAAGTAGGGAGACGTTACTCTGCAGCCGACATAATCGAAAACTTGAACTCTACTGTCTTGAGGACAACAAACCTGTGTGTTTGGTGTGTCGAGACTCGGAAAAACACCATTAGCACAACTTCAGTCCCATCAGTGAAATAGCTGCTGGCTTAAGGGTGAGTTGGTTTCAACATTAACATGTCATCATTATGCTATTTCTAAGCATAACCAAATGAAACCATGTTGAGTATAACATTTGATTAAATCACATTGTTTAGGCTATTCTGTGGCAATAATCAACTGACTGCCCTCACATAAACACAACCTGTTGTATACACTACCAGTCAAAAGTTTGGAGCCACTTAGAAATTCCCATTCCACTCCATTATAGACAGAATACCAAATGAGATATTTTGCATTGTTTTTTAATCAGGGCAGCTGCTTTTAGATTACATTATGTGCTTACTGCTTAAATAATTGCAAAAGGGTTCTCGACTTATAGAAAGAAATGGCTGATCTTTAATGCAGTATCTACATTGCCCATTATCAGCAACCATTCATCCATTGTGGCAAAGGCACACTCTGTTTACTAATCTGATATCATTTTAAAAGGCTAACTGAGAAAACATTGGAGAGCCCTTGGAATGAGTAGAATGGAAATTTGTGTCTCCAAACATTTGACTGGTAGTTTATATCACCGATTTATTCTATTTTCAGGAGAAAGTCATGGCAAAGCTACAGGCCCAAAATAATAATATGAAGGACATTCAAGACTTCAAGCTTGCTTGTAATAAAATGGCAGAACACATAACAGTGAGTTATGATCGTTCAGATCAGCGTGATGATTTAGCATCTTCAGGGGGCAAATGCAATTAAAAATGTGTGTGTTTGTGTACGCACACGTGTTTGTTTGTGTGTGTGTGTGTGTGTCCAGAGGCAAGTGCTGCTTGCAGAACAGAACATGAAGGAGGAGTTTGAGAAGCTCCACCAGTTCATGCGGGAGGAGCAGGCGGCCCGGATTGCGGCGCTAAGGCAGGAGGAGAAGATGCAGGCCCGCATGATGAACCTGAAGATTGAGGACGCATAGGCAGGAGGAGGAGATGCAGGCCCGCATGATGAACCTGAAGATTGAGGACGCATAGGCAGGAGGAGGAGATGCAGGCCCGCATGATGAACCTGAAGATTGAGGACGCATAGGCAGGAGGAGGAGATGCAGGCCCGCATGATGAACCTGAAGATTGAGGACGCATAGGCAGGAGGAGGAGATGCAGGCCCGCATGATGAACCTGAAGATTGAGGACGCATAGGCAGGAGGAGGAGATGCAGGCCCACATGATGAACCTGAAGAACTGAAGATTGAGGACGCTGAGACAGGAGGAGTAGATGCAGGCCCGCATGAGGAACCTGAAGATTGAGGACGCCATTACAGACATACTAGAGTTTACAGAGAGGATCCGAGACACTGAGCAGGACTTGGCCTCTGATGAAGCTTTTGTGGTGTTGGTGAGGAATGTTTATGTCTTTTTTTATTGCGATGTTTATGTCCAATGGATAGCCCATGTGGATAATATTTGTGTCTATGTACAGTACACAGCAACCGGAAAGTATTCAGACCCTTTCAAGTTTTCCACATTGTGTTATATTTCAGACACATCTTGATATGGATTCAATTCAGTTTTTTTCTCATCAATCTACACATAATACTCCAACACTCCACAAAAAATCAGGTGTTTGGAGTGTTTTGTACATTTATAAAAAAATAAAAGTCTGAAATATTCCATTTACATAAGTATTCAGACCCTTTGTTATGACACTTGCAATTGAGCTCTGGTGCATCCTACTTCTATCAATGGTCCTTCAGATGCTTCTACAACTTGATTACAGTCCATCTGCGCCTAAATTAATTCATTGGCCATTATTAGGAGAGGTAGACATCTCTTTATATACAGTCTCACAGTTGATGGTGTATGTCAGAGTGAAAACCAAGCCACAAGGTCAAGAGAATTGTCCGTAGACCTGTGAGACAGGGTTGTGTGAAGACACAGATCTGGGAAGACGGCGGGCTGTGGTACAGCAGGGAAGATGATGAGGGTTTCTACCCGTCCTGCGCCACTCCGGGTCAACGAGAAGCTCAACTGTATAACTGTATGTTCTGCTGGACCAGGACCAGGAGAGGCTGACGTTCTCGGACCCCGAGCGTAAGATTCACCTGCGCACCTTCAAGCACCGGTTCAGTGGCGTCATGTTCCCCTTCTTCTCTGGGCTCTCGGAGCACTCGCGTCTGCAGGTATTACCTGTCGGCACCGCGGTCGCGGTCGCGGTGCAGACACAGAAGAGGAGCAGTGGCAAGGCAGAAGTTACTGATTCAGCTGCAGAAATTAGTTTGGGGCTCCTTCATACATAGATTGTATTTAGATCCCCCACATAATACTGTGAAGCCATACAAAAATAATGACTGTATTTTTAGTTTTAGTAGGGTTTTTTTTTGTGATTGACTGCTTCTTCTTTGGCCTGTGTTGGGATTTGCAGGTCTCCGTTATAAGTGTTCCTGTTCCAAAGCTCTTGTTTGGAGGCCCATCCCTGTCCCAGTTAAATTTGTAGATGCTTTATCAGCATGTTTAATTGGATGCAGTTTTGACAAACGTATTGTTAAGATCTTCAGACAGATCTAGTGAATGAACATACACAGCAGTGTGAGTGCAATAAAGGACTTGAGATGGCAACAGTTTCAGTCTTGGCTGTTTGATGATTGTTTAGTTTGTTCATTCTGTCGGATAGTTGGACATATTCTAGATATCCTTTTAGTTTTAGCCAATTGTGTAATTTCCCATTATAGTGTAATCTAATATAATCTAATCTAATCTCTTGACCACAATGCAAACTGCCCTTTAAACCTCTCCAAGCATGCCAGACATAGCATTTGGGTCTGTTTCATGGAGTTGTGGCTTTTGGTCATGAACATTTTTGAAGAAGAAACAACCCTGTTATGAGGGAGGCACCATGTTGAAGAAGAAACAAACCTATTTTAAGGGATGCACCATTGTATTTTCAGCGTGCTGGAGTGATGCCCAAACATGGTGCTCAGCACGGGCAGGGTCATTCTCCTTCAGGAGAGGGATAACACAGATGCCTCAAGAGCAGACGGCTGCAGTAGCGCATGGCAGCCAGTAGGGGTGCTGCAGTGCACCTGCTTGAGCTGAATAACTTGTAGATGCAGTCAGCATTGCTCCCAGTACTCAGGTTGTGACTGTGTGGAGACAGACAGGCAGCTATGATTATTTACACCTCCTTTCTTGAGTCTGAAGTTGAAGAGCCACAGTAGCCAGGAGTAACAAGAGAAGAGGTGTCATGTGTCAAGGCTGCATGGGGCTGGCCAATCAGATTTCTCTCGAGCTAGAGTCTCACCCACTGACTGCTTCCTAAAAATAAGGTCGTAAACTGATAGGCCGTGAGTGTCTGCTGACCACAACTGATTTAAAGCACAGGTCATTCATTTGAAGCCCAAGTCTCAGACAGACCTGGACAATCTGCTGAGAGAAAACATTATTATTAGCCTAATTTAGGTGAAAGTAAAAACTGTCCACCAAGAGAGAGAGAGAGAGACGAGATTTTCACCAGACAAAATGGGTACAAAATACGAAAAGGATTTCTGCTGCATCATGTGCAATGACATCTTTAAGGACCCCGTGCTCCTGACATGCGCCCACGCTGTGTGTGAACCCTGCCTAAAGCACTTCTGGGTGGACAATGGTGCCCACGAGTGCCCTGTCTGCAGGAGGAGGTCATCGAAGGGTCAGCTGCTGCCAAACCTGGTCTTGAAGTACCTGTGTGAGACGTTCTGGCAGGAGAGAAGTCAGAAACCTCGGGCAGGGTGTGAGGAGCTCTGTAAAGAGCACAGCGAGCAGCTCAACTTCTACTGTATGGAGCATGACTTCCCCGTGTGTCTCGTGTGCCGCTTCGCCAGAAAACACACGTGCCACACCATCAAACCACGAAACGAAGAGGAATTTGAACCGTTTGACCTTAAGGTGAGCAATATTCATACTCTTGACATTCTGCTAGCGTCATTTCCTCTTGACAGAGAGTGCAGTCTATGCGCTGCACTCTGAAAACAAAACCACATGGTTCTATTTGTTACTTGAAAATGTCATAGAACTATTTTGATTAGCTCGATCAAATGGCTGAAGTGTTATAGTTTGAAGTTGACGACAGCTGCACTGATTGAAAGACCCCCTACAAACTACCAGCTGTCTCAGAAAAATGACCCGCCTGAATGGCAGAATATTCAGTGTCATTGAGGGTTGGGAACCAAAATATTAGAATAAAGTAGAATTGATAAGAAAGAACTGGAGCTGGAGCTAGAACCAAAAACCAAAATTGAAAAGAATCTTTTCAAAAATTCTGAATAGAAAAAAAATGGTTCTGCCTTTTAATTCATAAACATTAGATAAAGACATATTTATTATTGTGAACAATGGCAAGTAAAGATGCACAAGTATGTTGCAATTTTTGAGACTGAAACATCAAGGCTTAGCATCTTTAGATTGATTGATCTGCTCTAGATTGAGGATTAATTAGCCCCAGATTGACTGATCTGTTCTAGATTGAGGATTAATTAGCCCTAGATTGTTTGCTCTAGATTGAGGATTAATTAGCCCTAGATTGACTGATCTGCTCTAGATTGAAGATTAATTAGCCCTAGATTGATTGATCCGCTCTAGATTGAGGATTAATTAGCCCTAGATTGATTGATCCACTCTAGATTGAGGATTAATTAGCAGATCTAGATTGAATGTTCAGTTATGGTTTACGGCATAGACTACTCCTGGAATAAAGAAAAAAAGACATATTTGTATTTTATGCACTGTTTTTTTTTTTCGAAATGAATCGAAATGTGGAATAGAAATGTGGAATAGATAGGAATTGGAATCAACAAGCAGAACTGCAATCTTTCATCACATATTAAATTCACGTTCACAGATTTGTTTTGTCAAAAGCTGCTCTATGTCTCATATGGTCTATGTGTGCTTGTGTGTTTCGTCTCGGCTTCAGATTCTATGCTTGTCTGTTCCAATTGTCTGTGCTTGGATATGCTGTTGCTTTCCTGTTCTTGGATTGGCTGTTGCTTCCCTGTCCTTGCTTCCTTGTCCTGTTCTTGGATTGGCTGTTACTTCGCTGTCCTGTTCTTGGATTGGCTGTTGCTTCCCTGTCCTGTTCTTGGATTGACTGTTGCTTTCCTGTACTGTTCTTGGATTGGCTGTTGCTTCCCTGTCCTGTTATTGGATTGGCTGTTACTTCGCTGTCCTGTTCTTGTACTGAGGCTGCTTGTGTGCGTTTGCCCATCTTCTGCGCAGGGCTGTCTGCTCCTGCTCTGGAGCAATGCCCTGATTAACAACAACACACAAAAAATAAAAATAAAATCAGAATAATGTCAGAGATGAAAAAGACAGTAAATAAACAATAAAATATTAAAACTATGTAATATCTAAGAGCAGCAGCACTGAGCCACAGCCATTTAGTACGCTTTTTAAATTAGTTAGCTGGGACAAATATGTTTAGTTTGAGAACCTCCTGGATTTTATTCCATTCATAAGGAGCAAAAAATGCTAAAAGGAAATTATCAAACTCTGAACTTATATGAGGAATTTCTAGAGAAATAAAATTCTGTGACTGGGTGTTATGACAGATGGACTTATATTTCAAAAGGGAAATGAGGTAAGAGGGCAGCTTCCTGGCTCACTGTGGTAAACTGTATCCAGTGGTTTAAAACTTAAGGGATAACAATGTTGAAATTATTCGACCCGTTAAATCCCAGGTGATGTTGACCAGTTAGAAGCCCTTTTGAATGTTGATCACACCAATATATTATGTTCAGTTGTATTGTCTAGAGTCTAGTCAGAGAAATTGATTAAGCTTAATGATAATGTCATACGTAGAGCATGCAGCAGAACAGCACAAAAATACGAGAGACTATGTAGGCCCACGAGTACCGGTAGGCTACTGTATTATTCAGTTTGCATGGTTGGGTGGTGCTGTTGCCTCTTCCCTTAGTGGCACATAAAGTGTATATGTACGTACGTGTACTGTAGGCATATCTTTACAATAGACTACCATGTGCTACAAAGTTACATGTGATTCCATTAAACATGATTCAAGGTGACTCATAGTTGAATATGTAACACCACACATGTTTGGCGTAACATCTTATTGCTACATGTTCAGAACAGCAGAATAAATGCTACATATTAATATTTGTACAACTATTCACCCGTAGCAATATTAAGATTTTAAATGCTACTTTAATCTGGTCTGATGCATTCCATTTAAAGGTATAGCTCACTGCTATTGGTCAACTTTAATAAACATCTTTTATTCATTTACTTAAGCCTCGCTCTGCCCTCTTCATGCGTCTGACCACAGTGTGCATGCGCTCCTGTTAGCTGGGAGATTCCGTTCTCAAACTTGGGCTCTAAAGGTTTTAGTGGTCACTGCGCACGCGAGGTGTGACATCACTGCATTGAGCACCGGCATTTATAGGCGCACACACACAACCTCACACACACCAAGGATTATCTTCAAGATTTGTTTTACTTCCAGGAGGAACTGAAGTTGAGTCTAGGGCGACTAAAGACCAGACTGGAAGACCTTGAAGAAGCACAACTCGCTGGAGACGAAACCACACATTGCATTACGGTGAGATTGACATTCACACAAAATATTACTGAAACCTCCATTTAAATTTCACACAAAATAAGAAGCATTAGTCTTATGAATAGAGATTCTTTCTATGCCAAGCACTCAGAGAAGTAGGCCATGCAGGCTCTAGGCCTGGGCCATACACATCCAGCAGTTGATCAGCAGTAATAGGCCTGTTTGCTGTTGCAGGCTCGGGCCATGCACATCGAGCAGCTGATCAGCAGTAATAGGCCTGTTTGCTGTTGCAGGCTCGGGCCATGCACATCGAGCAGCTGATCAGCAGTAATAGGCCTGTTTGCTGTTGCAGGCTCGGGCCATGCACATCCAGCAGCTGATCAGCAGTAATAGGCCTGTTTGCTGTTGTAGGCTCGGGCCATACACATCGAGCAGCTGATCACGGAGGAGTTTGAGCAGTTCCACCGGTTCCTGCGGGACGAGGAGAAGGTCCGGCTGGCCATCGTGAGGCAGGAGAAGGAGGAGAAGCTGCAGATGCTGCGGGAGGTGAGCGGCCGCATAAGGAGGAAGATGACCTGTCTGAAAGACGCCATCAAAGCCATACAAAGGAAATTGGAAGCTGATGGGGTCACAAACCTGACGGTAAACCTTGCCTTTCATATATATATATATATATATATATATATATATATACTGTATTCATATATATATATATATATACTGTATATACACTGCTCACAAAACAAACATATGGCTTTAGGGTGAAATGTAATGTTTCAGTGACAGTACAGAAAGAGAGTGAACAGTAACACAAGAGAAAGAGAGAGTGAACAGTAAATGGCCATGGGTGTTGTTTTATATCTGTAGGTAGATCAACTACAATAAATGTAATAGCACTACATAGGCAGACATATGCTGAGAAGCTAAAGGCAACATCTAGTTATATAGCCACAGGTTTCCTACACCCCATGAGAATGAAAAAATGGGTGCAACTTCCGCTTTACAGTATATTTATTACACGGCTCTTCAGAGTGCTGCAGAAAGTTCCAATCACATTTTTAAAGACCCATTGTGTTAAATTTCTTTTCTCGTTCTTGTCCGCCGGTAATTATCAGAAAATAAGTCCCTTCAGGTCGAAGCAAAACCACTCCGCTGCGCATCGGGGTTCTGTTCTCTTTGTTGGGGCCTTATTACTGGTGGACAATACATTATCCCTTACATACTGCACTATAGTCTGTATTCTGTGCTGGACATCAACACTGCCGCTGCCCTATAGCTCCCCCTAGTGACAGGACGTCTTAATCACTTTTTGACAGATAGAGCTGCCCAAAATATTGTTCTTGTAAACCTAAATATTCTGTGTAACCTGGAATTATAACCTTGATATAGCATTCTTCATCTACTTTTTTACAGGATTACCGGAAGACCGTTGAAATGTAAGTGATCTGTCTCCTGTCTCTCTCTCTTCTCTGTGGTTCTGAACCCAAAGCCACAGCAGCACTAACTCATGAATGTCATTCCAGAACCGATTGCAAACTGCAGGAGCCAGAGAAAGTTTCAGAAGCTCTGCTCAATGAGACGAAGCACCTGGAGAAACTGAAGTACCAAGTCATTAAGCAGTTGAGAGAGACTGTTGAGAAGCGTGCGTATATGTACACACACACACACACACACACACACACACACACACACACACAGTGTTACACACAAAGTTAGCAACATAATTTGTTGGCTTGATTAAGCAAATTGTTGTTCTTCTTAAGTTTTCATATTATTCCCGTTAATCCAGTTTTTGTACCGACAACTGCTCCTAGAGCGTTTGAGCTATCGACACGGTTCCAGCTCTAAAAATTCATGCCAGTAAATTTCTTCAAACAGATCTTTGTAGATCCACAGGAGACCATGTACATGACCTGTATACACATGGTTTGGCTTTAACCCTAGCAAACAGCATAGCAACCACGTTATTTAGCATATAACCACCATATGTACCCTAGCAACCATCTTAATTACCCTAGCAGCAACCTAGCAATCACCACTATAATGTCAACCTAGCCATGAACATGATTACCCAAGCAACCAGCATTGTCATCATGTTATTTAGCATAGCAACCACCATATGTACCCTAGCAACGCCCTAGCAACCATCTTAATTACCCTAGCAACAACTTAGCAACCACCTCGATAATGTCAACCTATCAACCACCATAGCAACCAACATGATTACCCTAGCAACAACCATAGCAACCATGCTATTTTGCATAGCAACCACCATATGTACCCTAGCAACACCCTAGCAACCTTTCTAATTACCCTATGGTAAGTTATTGGAATTATTGGAATTCCTGGAATATCGTGGAATTTTATAAAATCTATTCCAGACATGGAAAGGCAGGAAATTTCATCATTTTTGGGGCAAAGTCATGGAATATCAGGGAATTGTGCAGTTTAACATTTACTTCCCAATGCCAAAATACATTAATACAAATATATTTCCACGCAGAATTGCACCCTAGCAACTACCTTAATTACCCTAGCATCACCCTAGCAACCATGCTAATTAACCTAGCAACTTCCACTATAATGTGACCCTAGCAACCACCATAGCAACCAGCATGATTACCCTAGCAACCAGCATAGCAACCACTTTATTCATGCGTTTTGGCTTATTGGATGTTCTAATGCAGATAACGTTTGATCTGTGTGCCCGATTTTCAAAAATGAGGTAGTGTTGCAATTATTTTGGTGACCTGATCAAGCCCACTCTTGCAGGTCCTTGGATATGCAATTCTAGTTAGTTGTGAAATGTTTCTCCCTGTGTTTTCTTTAGCATCACCCAACTTATATTAACTTATTCACTTATTGATCATCAATATGATATGGACCTCTCTCTCTCCTCTTCTCTCTCTCCTCTTACTCAGGATGCATGGTAACAGTCTACTGTATCTGTAACAGGGTATACATTTACCATTATTTTAGATTCCATGTTTATGTGTTCTTTCTCCCCACAGCTGCTTTGACTCTGGATCCCAACACTGCACACCCAGATCTGGTCCTGTCTGAGGATCTGACCACTGTGAGATTCGTTGAAAATAACCCACAGAGGTATGACTTGTACCACAGTGTGCTGGGCTCTGTGGGCTTTGACATGGGCACTCACTGCTGGGATGTGGAGGTTGGGGACTATCCACGCTGGATTCTGGGCGTGATGGCGGAGTCTGCTAAGAGGAAGGGAGACTTCACCCCCATGAGTGGACGCTGGTTTATGTGGCGTAACGATGACGAGTACGCTGCGCGCTCTACGCCGACCCCCTCCACTTTCCTTAAGGTGGAGCAGAAGCCGCAGAGAATCCGAGTGCAGCTGGACTGGAACGGAGGAGAATTGTCATTCTTTGATGCGGATACTTTTGGACACATACACACTCTCAAAGACACTTTCAAGGAGAAAGTGTACCCATACTTTAACACAGTCTTTACTATGAAGGTGTTGACAGCAACTTCAGAGTGGATAACACCAGAAGATGAGGGGTGGACCCCGATACCGTAATAGCCTGCCTATTAACCCAGGTTTATTCATTGGTTTTGCACAATGTCTTCAGATATGAGGTTAATACACAGGGGCAGGCTATATGTGGGAACGCATATCTTCTCTTTATGATTAAAGCACAATCTGATTGGGGGACTGGGTTATTGGGCACTGTGGTTAATACGTAAGGGATAATGGATGACATGGTGGTCTGTTAACAGAAATTAATGCACGTTCTAAATTACGCAGGACAATGGGGAATTTAACCAAGCAGTGGAATAAATGCGTGCAGTGAACACATGTTTTTTTTTTCTCACTGGGATCCTGTAACAGAGTAGAGGAAGACTGATGGGCCTCACACATTTAGTCAACTAAAGTGCTATATCAATAAAATGTTTATTGATTATTATTATTTAGTCAACTAAAGTGCTATATCAATAAAATGTTGTGACGATTATTGACCAGTAATGTGACATGGCAGGCAGGGGACAACAAGGATGTACTACTATCAGTATCAGTGTGTTGGGACTGGTCTTGCGTGTTGTAATAGACCTCTGAAGTTCGCCTACAAAAAGGAACCAAAGCTGCCATCTTTGCCCATATAAGGAGATCCGGGTGTTAATTGAAGCTAACTACCTATGGCAAGTTGCACTACAAGTTAGCTCTGGGGTAGCAAAAATGTATCTTTTCCGTCTTAACATATGGTCTTCACATACTGAACATCACAGAAGCCACTCGAAGGCAGAGGACATTTTACGATCATTTAAAACCCCCATGTTATTTTCCTATAGGAAAAATCGCAAGATACCCGATCTCAAAGATGGCAGCTTTTTTATAGGTGAACTTCAGAGGTCTATTGGTCAGTGTACAGCACACTCTTTGTGGACTTCCCTCTAACAATATCTCTGGAAAAAAAATAAAGAGGAGGACTTTGGTGAGGAATGTTTAGGTCTTTTTTATTGCTATGATTATGTCCAATGGATAGCAAGCCCTTGTGGATAATATGTCTATGGTATGTACTGTACACACTGCAAAAACTGCTTATCTAACAAAACCTAACCAAGTGTTATTAATCTTATATCAAGATAGAAAAAACTGGCCCCAGCTGTGGCACAACTGGCTGGGGCACCTGCACCGTACGCCGGTGACCCGGGTTCGATTCCCGCCCCGTGGTCCTTTCCGGATCCCACCCCAACTCTCTCCCACTCACTTCCTGTCATTCTCCACTATTCTGTCGCATTAAAGGCATAAAAGCCCAAAAATATATACTTTAAAAAAAAAGATAGAAAAAAATAGTTGGTATTGTTTTCAGTATAAAGAGACTTACCTAGTGCTTTCTTGTGAAATCATTTGACTTAATTTAAAAAAATTGACTTATTTTAAGACTTGAAAACCTTGAAGATCTTGAAAACAAGCAAATTTGTCTGGCAGTGCGTTAAGCAAATTTGTCCTAAAAACAAGCAAATTTGTCTTGATAAGACTCCTTAAAATAAGTTAAAGTCTTCTTAAATTAAAGGAGAATTCCGGTGTGATATTGACCTAAAGTGTATCGAAACATGATACCGAGTGTGAACGTATGTCTCATAGCCCATCTCGGCTTGTCCCCTGCACTCCAAAATCTGGCGCTAGTTAGCCGATGCTACCAACATCTTTTTCAATAGTGGTGCTTCGGCATCGGGCTAGCCATGCAAATAAATCACTGTTTTACACCCATTTAAGAGGCTCAATGTATCTCCACACTTCATTGGTAGACTTCCGAGGGCCCTGACATTTAAAACAAGACATTGAGAACTTTGAAAAAGCACTGGTAGTTTACTTACAAGACGATTTATACAGACAGTATCTTCACGAAGTTTAGCGTTTGCAGCCATCTTGAATTTAGTCACGATAAGTTGAGCAACGAGTAAGAATGAACAGCTATGATAAGGGATCAGATTCCAAAAATAATTCAGTGGAAATGCATGGATTCCAGTTGCTGCTACTGGAAGAAAACTTCGTGAAGATACTGTCTGTATAAATCGTCTTGTAAGTAAACTACCAGTGCTTTTTCAAAGTTCTCAATGTCTCGTTTTAAATGTCAGGGCCCTAGGAAGTCTACCAATGAAGTGTGGAGATACATTGAGCCTCGTAAATGGGTGTAAAACAGTGATTTATTTGCATGGCTAGCCCGATGCCGAAGCACCACTACTGAAAAAGTTGTTGGTAGCATCGGCTAACTAGCGCCAGATTTTGGAGTGCAGGGGACAAGTCGAGATGGGCTATGAGACATACGTTCACACTCGGTATCATGTTTCAATACACTTTAGGTCAATATCACACCGGAATTCTCCTTTAAGTCAAAATGATCTTTTGAGAGGGCGCTAGGTAAGTCTTTTCATACTAAAAACAATACCAAATAGATTTTTTAATCTTAATATAAGATCAATAACACTTGGTTAGAATTCATTTTTTGCAGTGCATTTATTTGTTTCTTATTTTGTTTGTATTTTTATAGAACTACAAGAAAACTTTTGTAAGGTGAGTGATGTGGTTCATGTCTTTTTGTTCTGGCTCTGAACCCAAACCCACTGCACCCTGCAAAAAGGGATATCTTACCAAGTATTATAATGTTATATTGAGATAAAACATCTAGTTAGTATTGTTGTTAGTATAAAGATACTTACTTTAAGCTGTTTTAGATAAGCTAAGATTATTTGCCTTAAAATAAGCCAAAATCTTCGTAAATCAAGATACAAAACAAGTCAATTTATCTGCCAATGGATTAAGTACATTTATCTTAATCAGCAGGCACGTTCGATCTTGCAGTGCTTCGCAGATCTGGCTTAATGTAAGTCTAAGGTGTCTGAAATATGTATGTTTCGATGTGCCATCCTGTGCCTGTGACGATGTATGATGAAAACGTAGAAAACTGTGAAAAGAATTTCCCTAAGGGGACAACAAATAAACTAACTAACTTATGTTTGTATTGAAAGATTCAGCCAGATCTGCGCAGTGCTGAAAGATCGAACGCCCCCAATGATTTAGTTATGGTTATAGTCATTGTATGTAGCAGACGCTTTTGTCCAAAGCGACATACAATTGGACGTGAAATTTAACAGTAAATAATTTGAAAAGTTGGTATACTACATTAAGGAGAATAGCAATAATAAACAACAATGTCAATTCAATCAATAGCCTACTGAAAATAAATAAATATTATCATATACAAACTATGACTATGGCTTAATAAACTAAGTGCATGTTGAACAGATATGCCTTTAGACCCCTCTTCAAAGACCCAAAACTATCACAGGAATGGAGAACATTGGGCAACTCATTCCACCAACAAGGAGGAAAAGAGTCTTGAATTTGACTTGCCAGGCATAGCTTTTGGGTCTGTTTCATGGAGTTCAGGCTTTTGATCTTGATCTTTTTTGTGTCACATTTGGAAGAAATTACCTATATTGAGGGATTTGTATTTTAAATGCACTATAGTGTTTTGCCCAAAGCAAGCTGTTTTGGCTTGTCTGAGCATGGGCTGGGTCATTCTCCTTCAGAAGAGCGATGACAGATGCCTCAGGAGCAGACGACTGCAGTAGCGCATGACAGCCAGTAGGGGTGCTGCAGTGCACCTGCTTGAGCTGAATAACTTCTAGATGCAGTCAGCATTGCTCCTAGTGCTCAGGTTGTGACTGTGTGGAGACAGACAGGCAGCTATGGTTACTTATACCTCCTTTCTTGATACAGCTCAGTCTAAAGTTGTGTGAGGCTGGCCAATCAGATTCCTCCCGAGCTAGAGTCCCACCCACTCACTGCTTCCTAAAAATAAGGTCGTAAACTGATAGGCCGTGAGCGTCTGCTGACCACAACTGATTTAAAGCACAGGTCATTCACTTGAAGCCCAAGTCTCAGACAGACGTGGACAATCTGCTGAGAGAAAACATCATTATTAGCCTAATTTAGGCACATGTTGAGGGTGAAAGGTAAAAAGTTTACCAAGAGAGAGAGAGAGAGACGTAAGATTTTCACCAGACAAAATGGGTACAAAATACGAAGAGGATTTCTGCTGCATCGTGTGCAATGACATCTTTAAGGACCCTGTGCTCCTGACATGCAGCCACGCTGTGTGTGAACACTGCCTAAAGGACTTCTGGGAGGACATCGGGGCGCATAAGTGTCCAGTCTGCAGGAGGAGGTCATCGAAGGATCAGCTTCTACCAAACCTGGTCTTGAAGAACCTGTGTGAGACGTTCTGGCAGGAGAGAAGTCAGAAACCTCAAGCAGGGTGCTGGGCGCTCTGTAAAGAGCACAGCGAGCAGCTCAAGTTCTACTGTGTGGAGCATGACTTCCCCGTGTGTGTCGTGTGCCAGTTCGACAGTAAACACACGTGCCACACCATCAAACCACGAAACAAGTTTGAACCGTTTGACCTTAAGGTGAGCAATATTCATACTCTTGACATTCTGCTAGCGTCATTTCCTCTTGACAGAAAGTGCAGGCACTGCACTCTGAAAACAAAACCACGTGGTTGTATTTGTTAATTGAAAATGTCATAGATTTTGATGAGCTATATCAAATGGCTGAAGTGTTACAGTTTGAAGTTGATGGCAGCTCCACTGAGTGAAGGACCCCCTACAAACTACCAGCTGTCTCAGAAAAATGACCCAGAAAACCAGCAGAACTGGAATCTTTCATTACATATTAATTTGACTTTCACAAGCTGATCTATGTCTCATATGGCATCTATCTACTTGCCTGTTCTGTCTCGAGTTCAGATTATTTGTCGCTGCTTGTCTGTTCCTTGTCTCTGCTCTGCGCTGGGATTGTGCATTGTTTATTCAGGGGGAAATTGGCTGAGCACAACACACTTTTTTTACAGCAATGCCCTGACAACAACACAGGGTATAAAAACACAAAGTTAGAAATTAAAAGACAGAAAATCATAATTATGTCAGAGGTAAAAAAAACAGTAAATAACAATAAAATGATTTAGGATCAGATCAAGAGCACTGAGCCACAGCCACATCAGTAAACTCTTAAATTGGTTAACTGACACAAATACGTTTATTTTCAGAACATCTTGATTTCCATGTTTAGCTAAAAAAAAGCTAAAAGACAATTTATCAAACTCTGATCTAATATGAGGGATTTCTAGAGAAATATGTTTGTGACTGGGAGTTATGACAGATAGATTTATACTTCTAGGGCTAGGAGGCCGTGCACACCACACATTTAGCTCAACTTCTTATTGCTACATGTTCAAAACAGCAGAATAAATGCTACATATTAATAATATTTGTACAACTATTCACCCGTAGCAATATTGGGATTTAAAGTTCTACTTTAATCTGGTCTGATGCACTCCATTTAAAAGTATTGCTCAACACTGCTATGGACCCTTTCAAGAGAGTTCTATTATCAGCATCATAGTTGGCCCCACAAGACTTCCTTTTTAACATTCCATATGTTATCTTAATGCAGAGGAAGTAGATTGGGGCCCAAATAGAACGTTCAAGCATTGTTTTTGTTTTTATTGATGAAAGGGTCTATTGGCCGGCTTTAACAAAATCTTTTATTAATTAACTTCAGTCTCGCGCTGCCCTCTTTGTGATCTAGGTCTGGCCACAGTGCGCCGCATGCGCTCCTGTTAGCTGGGAGATTCCGTTCTCAAACTTGGGCCCTAAAGGTTTTAGTGGTCACTGCGCACGCGAGGTGTGACATCACTGCATTGAGCTCCATATGATTTGTTTTACTTCAAGGAGGAACTGAAGTTGTGTCTAGGGCGACTAAAGACCAAACTGGAAGACCTTGAAGAAGCACAACTCGCTGGAGATGAAACCACACACTGCATTACGGTGAGATTGACATCAGATTGGCATCAGTCTTATGAATAGAGATTCTTTCTATGCCAAGCACTCAAAGAAGTAAACCATGCAGGCTCTAGGCTCGGGCCATACACATCCAGCAGCTGATCAGCAGTAATAGGCCTGTTTGCTGTTGCAGGCTCGGGCCATACACATCGAGAAGCTGATCACGGAGGAGTTTGAGCACCTCCACCGGTTCCTGCGGGACGAGGAGAAGGTCCGGCTGGCCATCGTGAGGCAGGAGAAGGAGGAGAAGCTGCAGATGTTATGGGAGATGAGCAGCCGCATAAGGAGGAAGATGACCTGTCTAAACGACACTATCAAAGCCATACAAAGGAAATTGGAAGCAGATGGGGTCACAAACCTGAAGGTAAACCATTTTTGCCTTTCATATCACACACACAGACAGGGATCACATTTGGCTAGGATGGCCATTTATCGAACCAGCAGTAAGGCAACCACAGACAATGATAAGGGGCAACACGAGGATAGTCTCAACAGCACATGTAACACACAACAAGGGTAGTCATATACATCAACACGGGGATAAACACATAGGTACAACCAAAGACACTAAACACGCTAACAAGTACACAACATGGTAAACGCAAATACAACTGCAATAACCAACATTTTCACATTCTATCATTCACTCATTAGACATTTATAACCACCGACGCCAATATATATATATATACAAACAGCACATGTTGTCCCTGAGCTCCGTAACAACATCTCTAATAAATAAATAATAATCAGAGAAATACTTGGCCTCTTAGCTAACTAGCACACCAAATAGCATAGCTTTACTACTTCCGCCGCCTCACCAGAAGTTTTACACATTTTCTTCTTTACAACAATACACCACAGAACAACTTGTGAATATACTGTGTATATATGTACATGAACAGTGCCTATAGAAAATCATCATACCCCTTTGAAATAGTTACTTTATTTGTCATACAGCCTGAAATCAAAATCAAAATCTTTTCCAGTTTTATTTACAAATGTAGCTGTACAACATCAAAATAATGGAAAAAAGGCAAGTTTTGTAAACCTAAATATTAAGTGTAACCTGGAATTATGACCATGATATAGTGCAATGTCTTCATTTTTTACAGGATTACCAGAAAAACGTTGAAATGTAAGTGATTAATCTCCTGTCTCTCTCTCTGCTCTGTGGTTCTGAACCCAAAGCCACAGCAGCACTGACTCCTGAATGTCATTCCAGAACCGATTGCAAACTGCAGGAGCCAGAAAAAGTTTCAGAAATTCTGCTCAATGAGACGAAACACCTGGACAAACTGAAGTGCGAAGTCATAAAGCAGTTGAGAGAGACTGATGAGAAGCGTGCGTATACACACACACACACACACACACACACACACTGCACCTTTTTGTTGCTGTCATTTTCTACAACTCTGTTTCCCAAAACGTTGGGACAGTGTAAGTTATTTGCCAAAATTTTCAATCAAACATGTAACTGAGAATAGTGCAAAGACAACATATCATTTGTTAAAACAAAGCAATTATATTATGCCATTAGCGCATTTTCAAAAATGCCAGCATCATTACTCCTGAGAGGCTGCATCTCTGTTACCAATAACCATACTATAATTAGTTATGAAATGTTTCTCCCCGTGTTTTCTTTAGCATTACACAACTTTTATTCACCTATTCACATACATAGATCATCAACATGATACGGACCTCTCTCTCTCCCTCTCTCTCATTCCCCCTTTCTTACTCAGGATGTACCCCCCCCCTCTCTCTCATTCCCCCTTTCTTACTCAGGATGTACCCCCCCCCCCCCCCTCTCTCTCTCTTTTCCCCTTTCCTTTTACTCTGGATGTGCTGTAAAAGTCTACTGTAACTGTAACAGACACATATATATATTTACCATAATTATTAGCAGATGTCTTCTATTCTAATTCTATTCTATTATTATTTTAGATCTGGTTCTAGATTCCATGTTCATGTGTTCTTTCTCCCCACAGCTGCTTTGACTCTAGACCACAACACTGCACACCCAGATCTGGTCCTGTCTGAGGATCTGACCACTGTGACATTCGTTGAAAATAACCCACAGAGGTATGACTTGTACCACAGTGTGCTGGGCTCTGTGGGCTTTGACATGGGCACTCACTGCTGGGATGTGGAGGTTGGGGACTATCCACGCTGGATTCTGGGCGTGATGGCGGAGTCTGCTAAGAGGAAGGGAGACTTCACCCCCATGAGTGGACGCTGGTTTATGTGGCGTAACGATGACGAGTACGCTGCGCGCTCTACGCCGACCCCCTCCACTTTCCTTAAGGTGGAGCAGAAGCCGCAGAGAGTCCGAGTGCAGCTGGACTGGAACGGAGGAGAATTGTCATTCTTTGATGCGGATACTTTTGGACACATACACACTCTCAAAGACACTTTCAAGGAGAAAGTGTACCCATACTTTAACACAGTCTTTACTTTGAAGGTCCTGCAAGTAGATTCAGGGTGGATGACAGCAGAAGACACGGGGTGGACCCCAATACCGTAATTTCCTGCCTATAGACCGCAACAGTCCCGTCCACTGCCGATTCTGGAGTATAAGCCATCGTAACCGTCCATGGTAGACTTAAAACCAGCTATGACATGACTAAGCGTCCAAATTCACCCATTCTTCTCTGTTGAACTCCTCGAGTAGGCTACTCATCACACATGTGTCACATGAAAGAGCCTTTTCTCAGCTTTTAAACGGAGCTATAGCCACTATTTGCTGTGATAAACAGTTTGCGAGAAAAATAACTTCAAGAGATTTAATAATTATTCTCTGCGCCCATCTCCACATCCATTCGTCTTGGTGGAATATCGTAGGTAGGGCTACACACTCTTCACGCAACACATGACAAACCATATATAAACCTTACCGAACACAAAGGTGTAATGCATTCCCGTGTATAGTTAGCTGTTCCAGAGTAATCCGGTTTTGAAATAAATTGTGCAAAATTCAACATCTTTCGGCTTTAAGCATTTCTTAAAACTGAGCTATGCTTACTAGCCTGGCTAGCGCCACCACTTCTCAATGAGACGTGGTCTGGGAACCAAACGTTCATTTTCTCGTATTTGAAAAAAATGCCCAGATCCGTTTATTGGGTGCCACGGATGTCTATCAAATGCGTCTGTGCATAGCTCATCATCGTCTTGCTTTCCCCCCTGTTCTGTGATTGGTTCCCTATCTCAGGCGAAAATTTGCTCCATGGTCTCCAGGCTGCCTTAGCAGCGTGAATCAAATCGTGCGCAAGGCAGCATGGGAACACCCAGGCTATATGCTTACATCACCTAGATATCTGTAAATATTAGAATCAGGGAATATACAGGCAGCTCACGGTTTGAGTTTGTCAATGTAGCCTTAATGATTTCCTTTCACAAAATGCTAAGCATGCATGTGTTTAAGTTTCTTAAAACTGAGCTGTGCTTAAATGGGTCAATGCATGATTTCATAACAGACCAAATAGAAAATATGCATGCATGTAGCCGAAACGCGTTGGAGTTTTTTAGAAGGTTAACTTGACCAAGCCATGATAATAAAGGCTTTTTAACTTTTTCGATAGAGAGTGCCTTGGAGTTTCTTGATTCTTGGCATTTAGTTTCCCATCCATAGAGCACCTCTGACTTAACCAAACTTTAGAGTCCAAGAAGCGCTCCTCTACCCCCATTCTTTGTTGAATCGCAAAGCAGCATTGCCGTTTTTCTCTCCAGCTTTTGTAAATATTTCATGAATATCTTATGAAGTCTACATCGAATGTCACTTTACTATACAAGTTGTGAAGTATTCTTAATCACTGAGTTTAACACTGGGAGGTAAACTAGTCTACATTCAGCTGACCCGTGTTTTGTGTAACCTGGAACGGTTGGACATTCCCAGTAGCAGAAGATGAGAAATAATCTGCAAAGGTTACATCATAAAACAAATACATTTTTATGAAACAAAAATGATTTGATTGACCATGTTCTGTCACTTTGGCACTGGAGTAGTCCATTGACTCAGATCTCAGATGTGACGTGATCAGGTAAGAGGTTTGGAACAAAAACGGCAATGCTGCTTTGCGATTGTTGGACTTTTATTTTGACTAAGTTGTCGTCGTTCTGTCTTCCATATTCATGAAAGGTTTGGTACGAATGTTGAGTCATGTCTCATGAAACAGTCATGAATGCTTTATGTGCAGTTTATGACAGCTGCTATGAATGTGTTATGAACTCACCCGTCAAGTAAAGTGTTACCAACATTTTAATCATTTTATATGTCTATAGTGGCTGGTGAAAGAGTTGAGTGTCTTTTCCTTATTTTCCGGGGGGGGGGGGGGGGGGGGGGGGGGTAGTGTCCCCACCAAAGCTTAGACCAAACCTACGCCCTTGGGTAGAGATCGCTGTTGCCATGGAAATATTTATGCCACTGTTCCTGCGCCTGACTTCTCGCTACTCGCTGGAAAGATGGATACCAAGGCTGTCAGAACCGTGTGGCTGTCCGATAAAAACTGTTTTTCTCATCTTGAAAGTTCAATTTACTCAATGGAAATGGTATAGTTAGTCATCTTCTTGTGTGAGATTAAAATAGAAGCATTTAGAGTAGTTCTTCACTCCAAAATTAAAATATGTAGGGCCTACACAGTCTTGTATTTTTTTTTTCTTTTTTTGCTCAAAATGATGTTGTATGATTATGAGTCATGTCGCAGCTGGTTAGCCTAAGGCATGGTTTAAAACTCTTTATATATTTTTCCAGACGTAAATTGGAGAAATTAATGGGAAACTTACTTCTGGAAACTAAGCTCTCTTGGAGGAGGGGTGGGACTGTTGCGCTCTATTAACCCAGGTTTATTCATTGGTTTCGCACAATGTCTTCAGCTATGAGGTTAATACACAGGGGCAGACTATATGTGGGAACGCATATCTTCTCTTTATGATTAAAGCACAATCTGATTAATTGGGTTATTGGGCACCGGAGCTAGTGAGCGGAGCTGAGCGGTGCGAATATCCCGCTCCTCGCTCAGGTGGCTGTTCACTCGGCCGCTCCTCCGCTCAAATTCACGTCAGGCCACTCCGCTCAATTTCGCTCCCCACTCCACTTAAAAATCCTCGCGCTCCAGTGAAATCGTTCCACATTCACTCCAATTTAAAAGAGGAAGAAATAATCTACAAGCCGAATTGTCACCGTAGAAAACTTAAATCCCAAAGAACTAAGAGTTCGCTCATAGAACAATTATTTTAAAAGACAATGCAACATGCAACAACGAACAAGCTTGGCAACATCAATACACATAAGCCTAGAACTAAAAGTATAAGTGGGATTAATTGCCTAAAGAATTAGCATCCAAGTTTTACTTCAGCCTCACTTGATGAAGCAAATTCAGATTGCTCACGTTTTTCTTTGCTCTCCTTAGCACACTCATGTTTCCGCGAAATGTGTCCTCTTAGGTTTCAAAATGAATCTTTACTCATTGGAACAGTGTCACCACCACATGGTTGTTCTTGCTCTACATTGTTAGTATCTAGTTCTGAAACATATTTAGCAAACTCCATCCCCATCAACAAACTTACTATGGCCAGTATCTGAAATGTAACAGTGTGTTGGTTTCATTAGGAAGACATGAATTCTGGGTAGATTTGAGCATGCCTCAGACTCGTGGATTGAGCGGTATCGGAGCGACATTGGAGAGGAACAGAGCGGCCGCTCCGGGCCTTTAAATTAAAAAGTAATCCGCGCTCCAATTCCATCCGCTCCGCTCTTTGCTCGCACTCCGTTCACTTGCTTTGTTGGGCACTGGGGTTAATATACAGGTGTGGTGGATAATACATGCGTGCAGTTGATACACGTTTTTTTTTTTTTCATAAAGCACTGTCATTTTCAAACAGAATTTTTATACAGAATGCATACAAATACACAGGAAATGACTTAACAGAGTAGGACTGATAGGCCTCACCTGGCTGCTGGAAAGGGTGTGGGGGTAGCTTACCTTTTGGAATGGGTGTTGATCAATATAGGTTTAGTCATTTTTATTATTACAGTGCATGAAAATTGTTATCACATTCAAGTTTTCTAAAATCTGTTGATTTGGCACGGAAAGACCCCTCAAATCTACATTTTGTTTATATGATTTTAACAAGACTTTGATCATTCAAAAAAAGTAAGTTTGGACCGGATACCTGTTGTCAGTTTTTTGGAATATTGTTGGGCAAAGAAAACTAATCATCTAAGAGAGACCAAATACAGTACAGTGTTTAACCTGGTACCAGAGATTCTTACTGTAAAATCTAAGTCTTCCATCTGAAAAACTGGGGGCTCATAAACTCTTCAAATGTGCTATTTTATTTCACCAAGCCAAATTTTGGAAGAAGTTTAAGTACCTACCATTCTTATACTTGAGCTACACCCTTGACATTCCATGTCTGGATGCCATTAGTAACAGATATTGACTGTAGAAAGGTGAGGTGAGATAGTTTTCCAGATATTGCTGTTTAAAAATTGCTTTTCAGAGTATGATGCCAAAAAATGCCCTTCATACACCTCATTTAATATTTTTTAATGAGAAAACTATTAACAGTAGAGACTTAATATTTTGAATTTTTCTTATTATATGTAGGCCTATTTTTACTAATATTCTGAGATGGTCAGGTGGGTGAAGGGAGACTAAATGACTCCATGTCATTAATACCGCCATAGAAATGTCATAGAAATGTAGCCTACTTGCTGCTTACCTTCACTTTCAATGATAGCAGCTGAACTAGGCCTACTCACATAATGACATGAAAGACGTGATTCATAGCTCAGAACCCGTTGCCACGGTCTTATTTTTGCAGTGGTCATTATAGCAAAGATCCTTGATTAGGCTACTGACCAAGATAGAGCAACGGAATTTGTTCGCTCCGCTTCAACACTGTCTGATTATAGGCTACAAAATTATTGTTATATAGGCCCCATTCTTACCATAAAAGGATATTGACATTTATATGCCGATAAATAGATCAGAAGTTAACGCTGGTTGCCTGTGATTGATGTAGGCTATTTAAATTCACTTCACCAGAGATCTCGTCCGAGTCGCTGTCTTGACATAGCTTTCCCCCTCGGAGTCCTCAAACTTGGACCCGAAATCCCCGCCTTCTCTGTTCGCTGAATGAGGAAGTTTACATAGAGCCTGGGCGTGTCTGTAGGACTTTGCCAGTTATCAGACGCGCACTCTTTCAGTAAACAGAAGTCAGAGGTAAACAATGAAGCGAGTGTAAAGGTCATATTGAAGGCTAAACCGAGAGACTTGTCAAAGCGAAGTTAGAAACTGCTATCCAGACAGACTTTTCACTGGAGAGAAAATGGCTTTAGCATTAGATGACGATTTATTCTGTGTTGTGTGCCATGACGTCTTTAAGAACCCTGTTGTACTTTCATGCAATCACATCTTCTGTAAAGTCTGTCTGCAGAAGTTCTGGAAGAGCAAAAAATCCAGAGAATGTCCACTCTGCAGGAGGAGGTCATCGAGAGAACGCCCTCTTTCAAATCCGGTCTTCTTAGGGGAGTTCTGCAGTCGTCGGCACAGTGAGAAACTGAAGTTCTTCTGTGTGGATGATAAACAGCCTGTGTGTGTGGTGTGTCGAGACTCAAGAGAACACACCAACCACACGTTCCAGGAAGCAGCTGACCTAAAGGTGAGACATATTCCATGAAGGTCTACAATTATTTCATACTTGGAACAAAAAAACTCCACGCAGGGTTTCGTTTGGGCTGCCTCCGCTGTTTGTGTCCAGTTTTCTGAGCCTGGGTAGACTACTGAGACTGGATTGTGCTGTGTAGGCCCCACTGGCAGAATTGCCAGCCAGTGGCTGTGAAGAGATGATTGCTGACTACAATTTTTTTATGGACTTGACCCCCAAATGTTAATACCTGTTCTTGCCTACAAGTATTTTAAGTGGCTATACTGAGAAGGTGATGCTTTTTAAGTGGGTATACTGCGTAGTCCTGCGTATCACATAGACTACACCACTGGTTGTTATATTACAAAATGGGACAGAAATCTCTGTTTTCCAGACTTTTCCAGATCTGTCAGGAGAAGTGATGGGTGTCTGTAATAATACAAAATATCATGGTCACTACTACATTACAGATCAATTATCTGATGATGATGATGCAGACAGTGTTGCATATGCCTAAGCTAACATACAGTATTCATACGAAAATTCCACATGAGCACAGTTGTCATGTTATGGACTAAGTTTAAAAGGCAACGTAGAATCTTAAATGACTACCGGTATATATAATGCAAAATCTTATAAATGACTATATGAGGATATCACTCAAGAAACCCAGGCGCTTTAGTGCAAGTGGCCTGTTCTGTAATGTGTGGGTCAGCACCTTCCAGGCATTGTTGAGAAGTTTGATGTACAAATGAATTTGTCACCTGAACGTCTACCCAGAACAACATTGTTATGCTGTAATATAACAGAGATCGGTTTGTTTGCCGCTCACGGGCCTTGAACCTGCCACCTCAACACACACCGGCATGGGAGTCGAATGCTCTAACCACTGAGCTAAAAGCCCAGGCTTCCAACTCAGCGGTTAGAAGCATTCTTAAGGTTAAGAGTGTGAGTATGGAAGAATATTAAACTCAAATTTTTTGTACGTGTGTATCACGTTTTGAAACTGTAGAAATTATTTGTAACTGTAAAAATGACCTGTACAAGTAATTGTCAATATTACAAATATGCCCTACACTTACAAATCTATTCTACAGGTACGGATCGGTTTTACAACTACAAATCATCCTACAGTTGAAAATATTTTACAATTACAAATATGTTCTACAATTACAAATCAATATTCTACGCACAAAGCTGTCATACAGATACAAATCTTTTCTATAGGTGCACAGACTTTTGCACCACCTTAGGGATGTGAAGCGTCTCATATGTATGATGTGTGTGTGTGTATCAGGATTTGTAACTGTAAAACTGTAACTGTGATTTGTGATTTAACATAAAAATAACACGAACGATTTAAAGTATTACTCATACAGTGTGTCCTTCACTTACAAATATAGTCCACAGGTACTAAACCTTCCACAGTTGCTGTCTTTAAATTACGAAGCTATTCTGCCATTACAAATCTCTGCCGCTCGCACAAGTAAATTTTCTGCAAGTACTTTTGAGACTGTTCTGGCACTTCCTGTAGAATAGCCAATGGTGATGCTCAGGTTTGGCTAGCCAATCAGGAATCTAAGTTCACTAACTAATTACAGAGCCAGGAGTGAACCAACGTGGGTGGGTTGTGTTGGTGGTGTATTGTGCTTGCGCTGTGCACGTAAACTCCATCATGGTCTAAACTCTAGAGCATTGGTTCCCAAAGACTGGGTCGCGACCCACAGGTGGGTCGTAGGAGATTTTATTTGGGTCGCCAGCATAGCCTAGTGACAATTTATGTTGTGTAATACCTCTAGCTTATACCTTATATAGCTTAGGAAAGCTAACAGCTTTCTATTAGGATCTAGTTTGTTAACTACCACAGTCACGAGTTGGGTCGCGATAGTCTGTCATTTTTAAAAAGTGGGTCCCCAGAAAAAAAGTTTGGGAAACACTGCTCTAGAGAATCTGTGATGCTGTCATGATTACTGAAACTTCTCTCTTTAGTCCATTGAGCTCACTCTCGCATCTCAAGCGTACCATCAACATCATATTGTGTTGTTTTCTGGGCGAAATGATGTCCTTTTTTTCTCCCAATAGCTGGCCAGTGTCATGCAATGTGAGATTCTAGAGCGCTACGCGTCGTATTTTCTAGCCAGTAATCCATCTTGCGCGTAGCGCTCTAGAATCTTTGGTTACACTCACCTCCCTAAATCCTCACTCCCATGATCCAGGTCTAGGCACCACTGTAACAGAGGTCAGTTTGTCCGCCGCTCGCGGTACTCGAACCCGCCACCTCAACACACACCAGCATGGCTGTCGAATGCTCTAACCACAGAGCTAAAAGCCCAGGCTTCCAACTCAGAGGTCAGAAGTGTTCTTAAGGTTAGGGGTGTGAGGATTTACACGGGCAACTAGCATGCTAGCTCAGTTCAGGGTTAGTGCCATTTGATACAAGTCATCACTGTGTTTGTTTTCCTTTTAAATGTATGTTCTGTCTGTGTTGCTGTATCTGTAATCTGTCTGCCAGTAAAGTTGATGATGATGATCTTGTTTTATTCTTCGAAAATCAACTGAATTGAATTCACACACAGTAATCATGAATAACACCATAATCATATTGCAACCAAGAGTCACAATTTGCATGCGCACACACACACACACACACACACACACACACACACACACACACACACACACACATATACCACCATCACCACCACACAGAAGGTCATCAGAGTTTTTCTTCATTTCAGGTGGGAATGAAGATTAGCATAGAGTTCTTAAAGAAGAAGCTAAAGATCTTTGAAGAAGCAAAAACCACCCGAGACCAAACAGCAGAAGACATTAAGGTGAAAGTTAAGGTTCATATAAGTATCAGATATAACTAAAACATTCATTTAAATGGAACACAAATAGCCAGGATGAATGTTATGTTAGGCCCTCTCAGGTCCTAAGGTAAAATTGAGACTATGCAAAATGGATTGATAGTTTTACATTACCATCTGTGTGGATTCTTTAATCAATAAGAAGAAATAATAATTCCCAGACTCAGGCCCAACACACAGAGAAGCAGATCCATGAGGAGTTTGAGAAGCTTCACCAGTTTCTACGAGATGAAGAGGCAGCCAGGATAGCTGCACTGCGGGAGGAAGAGGAGTGGAGGGGTCGGGTGATGAAGGAGAAGATTGAGAAGATGAACAGAGAGATCTCATCTCTTTCAGACACAATCAGAGCCATAGAGGAGGAGATGGGAGCTGATGATGTCACATTCTTGCAGGTAAAAAGATTCACCTCAAGATTCACCTTTGATGATGAATATTATTTTATCACATACCTGCAGGTAGAGTATGAGCCAAGAGCCCTAAAATGAGGTTTGCAGTACCATTTAGGAGAGCAGAGGTTCAGCATACTGTATTTCTCTGTGAGTACAATTATGTATCTCTGGAGCACATATCTGGTCATGATGGGACCATGGCTGTGGCAGCTTTTGTGATTTTCAGTATTAGTACTGAGAGTACTGAAGCCATGACATGGTGTTGCCAAGGTAGCAATTTCACTAATCTAAACAAATCAATCTAACCATAGATGTGATTATAGCGGTGGCTTTCATTATCTATTTAAATGATTCTACAACGTTTCTATGGCGTTAGTATAATTTTTTAACGCTATAGGAATCACATAGTACAACACATATTCATACCAACATTGATTGAGTTTTATTTTAGCATGGGTTTCCTCCGTAAAAAAGAGACCAGCATTTTAACTTCACAGCCTATGGTTTAACTTCACAGCCTATAGTTTATACGTCTGTAAAAAATTCACAAACATGTCTTGATTTTACTTTTGAGGCAAAAAATGTCACTCTTGAAACCTGGCAAAGTTACCGGTAATCATTCAGCTTGAATGGGAGGTCAAGTAAATGAAAGCTACGGCAACCAAGTTTATGCAGAAATTATTTCTTTAAAAACAGACAGAGAGCGAGAGAGAGAGAGAGAAAGAGAGAGAGACAGATAATAGACATGCACCAAATATTGAATTTAGAACAGCACTGTGGCTTATTGTGGCATATGTGCCTTAATTAAACTCATATAACAAGTTTTATCAACTGGAGTCTTTGTTAATGCAACATTACATTTGGTTGATGTGACTTGAAATTACATTATTTGCATGTTGTGTGTGGTTATAAATTACATTATCTACTGTATATGTTGTGCATGGTTATAAATTACATTAGCTATATGTTGTGTATGATTCTAATGTCAGATGCAATAGCTAATCAGGTAATCATTGTAGGCAATATCTAATATTTATCTATTTGTTACTACACAGAGCTACAAGAGCACAGTGGAAAGGTGAGTGATCTGCCTCTCTCTTCTCTGTGGTTCTGAACCCAAACCCACAGCAGCACTGACTCCTGAATGTTATTCCAGAGCCCAGTGCACACTGCAGGATCCAGAGAGGGTTCCAGGAGCTCTGATCAATGTGGCAAAGCACCTGGACAACCTGAAGTTCAGTGTCTGGGAGAAGATGAGGAAGATTGTTCAGTGCAGTAAGAATTTTTGTCTCAAACACACACACACACACACACACACACACACACATACAGAGAAGTCACTGGTGGCGACTGGGATAGCCCAGTACACTTCTCACATGAACGTTCTCCTCAAGTGAAGGATGGAATTAAAGAGGATTTCAGGCAATTTTTCACATAAATCTCCGTTTCTCGAGGTTTCTGTCGGTACAGAAAAAAAAAAATGTTCATGTGCTCCCAGAGTGTAGCGCTGTAACTGCCTGGCTGCTTTAGTCACGTTTGTTTGTGTTTAGATAAATTCACTTGTTCAAAGCATCGTTAACCAAGCATGGGTAGCCTACTGGATGGTACAGTGTAGGCCCTACTGGCAGAATTGGCAGCTAGTGGCCGTGAGGAGATGATTGCTAAAGACATTTTTTTATGGACTTGAAATCGTGTCCAATTGCCGACTGCACCTTGAAGTCCCTACAGACTTTAACAGACAGATATAGAAATGTATTCACTTACACCCTACACTACATTACCCTACACTAAGTTACCATAATTATGAGCAGGCAAATTAATTCATGTTTTCAGAATTTAGTCTCATCTTTAATAATAGTGACACTGTGTGTGTGTGTGTGTGTGTGTGTGTTGATCATCATCATAATGTCGGGCTGTGTTCAGCTCATGTGTGTGTCCTTTCTCTCTGTAGCTCCTGTGACTCTGGATCCCCTAAGTGCCCACCCAGATCTCCTCCTGTCTGAGGATCTGACTAGTGTGAGATATATGAGTAAGAATATATTTAGGTTTGATAAGTATCACAGTGTGGTGGGCTCTGAGGGCTTCAATACAGGGACTCACTGCTGGGATGTGGAGGTTGGAGATTGCCCAAGGTGGACTGTGGGTGTGATGATGAGTTTTGCCCAAAAATTTGGAGACTATGTCACTTTGAATGGACGCTTGTACATGTGGTATAAGGATGACCATTATGGAGTAGGTCATTCAGGCACCCAAACGCCCTACACTCTCCTTAAAGTGAAGCAGAAACTCCAGAGGATCAGAGTGCAGCTGGACTGTGACAGAGAAGAGCTGTCATTCTATGACCTTGATAATAACATACACCTACACACTCTCTCTAGACTCTGCGCACCTACACACCATTTTTCCAGATACCACGAGAAAGCGTTTCCATACTTTAATCTGGGCTGTGTTAACTCCTCTCTGAGGATCCTACCAGTGAGTCCTCAGCACTGATGGAGCTGATGGTGTCTCTGACTGGACTCTCATAAGGCCAGTAGGTGTGATGATGAGAGGGGAGGTCAGATAGGACAGGAGGTCACATAGGTCAGGAGGTCACATAGGACAGGAGGGGGTCAGGAGGTCAGATAGGGCCAGGTGATGAATATTGTGGATGTGTCTTGTTGAACTGTCTGGAATGAGTGATATGGGCCTTTGTTGTAGTGGTGAACAGGGTTTAGTTATATTAGATTATGAGGGAATAGTAGGTTAGAGTTCTCAACGGGCCTGAAAATTACAACCCGACCCGACCCGGCCCGTGGCTTTTAAAGCCCGGACCCGATGTAACCCAACACATCAACATGAATTATCTGCCCCAACCTGGCCCGTGGCCCGACCTAAAACATACGTTTTGACTGTTAAACCCTGACTTTATTTACGTGAAGATTCAACACATTAGCGTGACAATTTACTTAAAACGGTGATTTTCTCCTCTTCTGGCGTATTGTGACAGGAGAACCATGCCAACTTTGGATGCGGTTATCTTAGCGATACTTTTTGCAATACCCTCGATATACATATAGTTGGAAAGCTTAGTTTATGGCCGTTCATGTGTGGTAAATTTTACCACAGCGACTGGTTTTGCCTTGCAGGGTCACATATTTCATCAGCACCTTGCATTTTGAGCATTGCGCATAACCTTTAGAATTACCATCAGAATCCAGCACCACTCCAAACACTTTCCAGACCTTTGATTTTCCCACTCCTGTAGTAGCGACGGCAGCAAGTTTACTTTTCACCAACTCCATCCTCTTCTCCAGGCCAAAGGCGTGCACGCAGTGGCGTCAGGTCTGCCCCTCACCATGATGCACGTTGCACGCAGCAGCCAGATTCTCTTTACGGTGAACAGCAGCAATGATTAATAAAAAAAAAAATTTCACTGAGCGGAAAAGATTAAGCCCGAGGTCCGACCCGACCCGATTTGCTTATATTTTCGTCCCGAACCCGGCCCGAATCCGCGGGTCCCTTCGGGTTTGTCGGGCCGACCCGACCCGTTGAGAACTCTAGTAGAGGTGTGTTTTGTAAAGAAGTCTAGTGGGGTCTCTCACCCATGTGTGTCCAGTGCTGAGAGTTCTGCTGCTCTAGATTAGGGATGTAATGATTACCGGTATAATGGTAAACCGCGATAAAAATGTTGACGATAATAATTACCGTTTTCATTTCAAATATCATGATTATCACTCTTGATTACCGCGGTGTGGAAACCGTTTAATCCTTCCCAGCTTCATCCGAGCCTGCTTTTGACATACAGTAGGCCTGGTACAATGGAACAAAACTGGTACCCTACTGATTCTGTTGTCTAATTGATGGTTTTAACTACGATTCGGATTAGGCTACACCTGATTTTGAAAGGCGGAACTTTTTCACCGCAAAATGTGCACTGTATCATGTAGCCACTCTGCGTCTTTTTATGTTCGCGTCCACATTAAATCCATTCCACTCACGTTATGAGGAGAATACAGTAGCCTAAAGTTTTATTTTGAACGCTTACTTTGGTCTCACTCATTGCATCCAAATAACAGCAATAGCAAACTCCAAGTCATGGTAGGGTAAGTTAAGCTATAAGCACATAGCCAATTAAACATGAAGAAAAAAGTGAACGGGACACTTTTTGAAACTATTTCAGCTTGTGTAGGCCTATCAGTGCTTTCTGAACATATTGAACACACTTTTAGAAATACCGTGATAATACCGAAAACCGTGATAATTTTGGTCACTATAACTGTGAGGTTAAATTTTCAGACCGTTACATCCCTACTCTAGATCATCTGTAGTTTGGTCACCCATGTGTGTCCAGTGCTGAGAGTCCTACTGCTCTAGATCATCTGTAGTTTGGTCACCCATGTGTGTCCAGTGCTGAGAGTCCTACTGCTCTAGATCATCTGTAGTTTGGTCACCCATGTGTGTCCCGTGCTGAGAGTCCTGCTGCTCTAGATCATCTGTAGTTTGGTCACCCATGTGTGTCCAGTGCTGAGAGTCCTGCTATTCTAGATCATCTGTAGTTTGGTCATCCATGTGTGTCCAGTGCTGAGAGTCCTGCTGCTCTAGATCATCTGTAGTTTGGTCACCCATGTGTGTCCAGTGCTGAGAGTCCTGCTGCTCTAGATCATCTGTAGTTTGTCCCTCAGGTCTGAACAAGGATAACAAGACCCATTAGCTGTGGAACATAGAAACATATTATTAAGTATTAGAAGCCTAGGATTAATGGTTCAGTTTTGTTGGGTTCCAGCACATATTGGAATTAGAGAAAATGAAAAGGCAGATGTATTAGCCAAAAAGGCACTAAAAAATAAAGAAATAGAATGTTCCAATAGGGAAAAATAAAATTAAATCTGAAATAATAAAGAGACGGCAACAGGTATGGGACGCTGAACCTAAGGCTAGACACTATTACAACAATCAGAAAAACATTGGAGGAAAAAGAATGAATATGCAAAATAGAAAAGAAGAAATAGTGTACACAAGATTAAGAATGGGACATACAGGATTTAATTCAACACCTAAACTAGTAGGAAAAAGTGATGGTTTATGTACAGAGTGTCAAACACAGGAAGATGTGGATCATGTTTTATTTAGATTTAGAATGTACAGAGAGCAGAAACAAATATGGCAAGAATTAGATGATCATATTGATGATATTCTTGGGGAACAAGGAATGCAAAGAGACAGAATTATTTACCTTCCTGAAAGACACCGAGTTAATGAAAAGAATAACATTTTTGTCTATTTGTTAGTTTCTGTTTTGTTATTATTTATTATCTCTAGATTTATTTTACATCTTTCTGATTGAGTAGCCACTCCTGAACAGTAGGTGGTGGTATACAACAATTAAATGATGTAATCTGCCAATAAACGAAAGAAGAAGAAGAAGAGTGTGTTTGCAGGTCAGTTTTGTACTTCTACCGAACATTGCTATTGAACTTTTGTTTTATTTTGGTCAGAAGTGATTTAAAACCACATAACTTTCAGTGTCCCGCCGGCGGGACGGTTACCCCCTCCCCCACCTCCCCCCAACATTCTAAATCAATTGTATGCACCATATTGCTATGTAGCACAGTCATGTTATACACCATTTCAAAGCTTTGACTCTTGGGAATCCAAAAATGACAACTTTTTTCATGTACAATCTGTATAGTGCTTTATATTCTCAGATTAATCTTATTATGTCTCAATTAAATTTGATCCAAAATGCCCCCCCCCCCCCCTTCCGCTTTTGGTACCCTGACTTCTGGCTGCAGTGTAGCTGCAGCACAATAAGTAGATGCAACATATTGGGTACTGAAATATTCACAAGAATCCATAGAAATTGAATCTTCATGTTGTGTTATCCAATATTAATTGTACAGATGTATAGTCTATCTTATACACACTCATTGAACCAACAAAGTAAATGCAAAAATAGAGACATTTTTGTAATCATTACATATTTAGTGTAGTCATTCCATATCAGAACCCCTGAAGTATAATCCAAATACAAGCATGAAACCTCAAAGTGTTACCTTTCATTTGAGACCAGGATTATCCTTCTACACAAAGGGGTTCATGTGCAGTAAGCATTTGATTGTCAGTATGCATTTTGGATAACAAAAAGTCCTATGGGGAGTATCCATAGGCATTTTACAAAACGCATGGGCATACCTTGGCAAATAATAGTCTAAAGCACTCATATTTTCATTCTATATTGATCTACTTTTGCACACAACTTCACAAGACCTGGTGCTAGGGCTCAGTTGTGTTTCTAAGGGATATCAAGAGACCTAGAGGGCTAAAATGTGGTCAGTTCAGAGATGCTTGTAATCCGGCAGAAAGAAAAAAATATATTTTAGCCTCTGTAACTCTTAGTGAGTACATCACACATTTATTTTGACTGTTTCTTACGAAAACTAGAGGTTCTCAGCTTTCTATAGAGGTCCAACATTTGATGGTAGGCCCCAGAAAAGGTGGGAACAATGCCCTTGTAAATAGGCACAGTGCAATTTCAGGCAAAAACTTGAAATTCTTTTTGAGAGTTATGCTGTTTTAAGAACTTGGCCTAAAGTCTTACATTCTACAAAATCATCACGGATGGATTCTACTAAATGAAAAGGCAAATCTAGGCACTTGTTAAAGTGAAAGTAGAAACATTTGACCACACCACAGATTTGTACAGGAGGAAATGGCTTCAAAATTAGAGGAGGATCTCTCCTGTCCTGTGTGCTGTGATGTCTTCAAGGATCCTGTTTTCCTGTCCTGCAGTCACAGCATTTGTAAAGCCTGTCTGCAGCAGTTCTGGGAGAGCAAAGGATCCAGAGAATGTCCTGTCTGCAGGATGAAGTCATCAAAGGATTTCCCCCTCCCAAATCTGGTTTTAATGAACCTGTGTGAGACTTTCTTACAAGAGAGAAGTAAGAGAGCTTCAGCAGGGTCTGAGGTGTTCTGCAGTCTACACAGTGAGAAACTCAAGCTCTTCTGTCTGGACGATAAACAGCCTGTGTGTGTGGTGTGTCAGGCTTCAAAGAAACACACCAACCACAAGTTCCAACCTGTAGATGAGGCAGCAGCTGACCTTAAGGTGGGTGATATTCACAATGCATAATAATGATGTCATGCTAAATAACTCAAAACTAGAGTTAACTACAAACCAAGTTCTTGTCCCAGAAAGTAACTGTAATGTTGATCTCACACCAGTAGATGGTACTGTTTTCTGTCTAGATTGTTACTGAGCTTAAATACAAATTCTATATTCCACTTCAACCTCCTAACATTTGACAGACATAATGAAAATATAAAAAGATAATTGCTATTTTTCTGATTTGTACTTATTTTTCTGATGTATACTAATGACATAGGTGAGTAATGCAACTACTTGTAACGCACATGAGTATAAAACTATTTTTTAAAGGATTGACCATTTTCCATATCCATATACCACAAATCGGCACCACATCTGCAGGGAGAGAACACCTCTAGGAAGATACTGAGGTGCTAGCTGCCTCGGATAAAAAATAAAGGCTACCCCAGGGTCTAGTGGGCATGTAATAGGCTACCCCAAGGTCTAATGGGCATGTAGTAGGCTACCCCAGGGTCTAGTGGGCATGCAATAGGCTACCCCAGGGTCTAGTGGGCGTGTAGTAGGCTACCCCAGGGTCTAATGGGCATGTAGTAGGCTACCCCAGGGTCTAATGGGCATGTAACAGGGCGGCTACATGTTTGGAGTTTAGATACCTCAGTGAAAGGGGTGAATGAGTGAAATGATGCACCCTTAGCATGGAGAGGTAGGTTGTGAGTGCTTGGTTCAGAGAACTGACTGCTGATGGCTGATACCTTGTCAGTGAAGAAGGAAGTGAATATGTCAGCTATGAGGTTGGTACTTTGTGGATGATTTAGTAGAGTTTTGAAGGTGGAAAATAGTTTTTTCTGTGAATCTTATCATTGTAAAAAGCCTTCTTTGCAGCAGTGATGCTGGATGAGAAGGACAGTAATGACCGGTATCTTGAAAGATCGGTAGGTGTGTTAGTTTTGTGTCTTTTCTTCTCAGCAGCTCTGAGGCCAGTGCACAGACTTCAGAGGGTATCGTCCAACCAGGCGTGTGCAGGGTGAGCAGGGTGTCCAGCCATCAACAGAATCGCCCGATTGTCCAGCAGGACGGTAAATTACAACCACAAATTTTGACCGGAGCTGTTACAGTGATGGCATGATATTCAAAGGAGTCCTATTTGTGTGATGCTAACAGTGTAGTGTATTTCCATTGGTTGGAAATGTGCAGTTTATTTAAAGCAACACCAAAGAGTTTTTTATACCTTAAAATAATGTTTCCAAAATCGTTTCAGTCGTTCATCAACTTGTAACAGGGTGAACGGCACTTCTGCATTTGCTTCGCGGCCCTCTATCGGCTATAACCGCACTATGTAAGTTTGCCAGATCAGGTAGCGGATCTGTAGTTCAATGGAATGAGACATAAGAAACTACAAATATGACTTGCATCTGATGTCGCAATACATCGTAGGCTACTTTTTTTTATATATCGTGCAACATATTCTACCTTGTGTGTGGACATCGTTATTTGCAAAGCCGGTGCTGGATAAACAAATAGCATGCGTGCGACAGAGGAAAAGTTCTTTGGTGTTGCTTTAATGTGTCCATTGTGAGATGGGGAAATGGAGAGAGAAGGGTGTAGGTGGAGTGAGGGCTAGATAGTGCGAGTAGCCTGGACAAACCATATACCTACAGGCAATTCTTATGATGATTAGCCCACTGAACCTGCTTCACCTAATTAAAAAAGTGCTGTTGCCGTATTGACTATTTTGAATTTTCCGGCATAACTTAAAAATACCAAATGGAAAGTAACTTTAACTTGAGTACATTGTAAGTAATTGTACTTTTACTTGAGTGTAGATTTTCAGTACTCTACCACCACTGACTGATGGCCACACATGATCACTCACACACTCACTCTCACTCACTCTCACTCACTCACTCACTCACACACTCACTCACACACTCACACACTCACTCACACACTCACTCACACTCACACACTCACTCACACACTCATTCACTCACACACTCACTCACACTCACTCACACTCACTCTCACTCACTCTCACTCACTCACACACTCACTCATACACTCACTCACTCACTCAAACACTCACTCACTCATTCACCCACTCACACACTCACTCACATACTCACACACTCACTCACACACTCACACACTCACTCACACTCACTCACTCATACACTCACTCACTCACTCACTCAAACACTCACTCACTCATTCACCCACTCACTCACTCACACTCACACACACTCACTCACACACTCACTCACTCACACTCTCTCTGTCTCTCTCTTTCTCATGTAATCACACACAACACACACACACATACAAACTCACAGCTGCACTGTAACTAATTTCAGTGTGATAATAATGCTTTAACTCAGGGGTGTTAAACATATAAGGCCCGGGGGCTAGATCAGGCCCGCCAGCAGGTTTCATAGCCAGATGTTTTAGGTAGGGAGGGAAAATTAGGAATAAAAAAGATATTCACATCCAGTTGTCTTTAACAATGAGCAATATCTCTATGATATGGTAAATTCATTAAACCTGTAGCAGTACAAACCATCCTCAGGAAGGAAGAAGTGTAAAACCTAACATGGAAGTAGTAGGGCATTTCAAGAGAGAAAGAGCAGTATATGACAGCAGCACATTATTGTGTACTTGTTTGCTCATAAGTGATATCATCAAATAACACTCTGATACCCATGCAGAAAAATGATAATGACAATGACAATGACGGGCCTCCACGAGGTCTCATGCCAACAAATCCGGCCCACTGCCTAATACAGTGGTCCCCAAACGTTTTCTTCCGAGGGCCAGCTCACTATGCCTGGCTCTAAGAGAGGGCCAGAGATTCGGAGTATATAAGTAAACATAAATAGCTTAGTGCTGTGAACAACAGCAGTCTACCTTAGTTGAATATTCCATTACATTTAATCATAGGCTACTGCAATTTAATACCATTATTAGCTGTGTTTATATTGCCATCATGCCATATCAGTGTAAAATGTAGCTCAAATGAATTAATACTAATAAAAAGACTTCAACATTCCCAAAAGTATTAGCAGGGAGTCCCAATAGTGTATTTTATCCAAAATGTGTGAACTCTGAATTTGCATACACAGCTCAAGTTGTGAACAAGCAATATCCTACAAATAATTTGAAGTTCTCAAACTATGAGAGTTTTATGAAATGCAGGCAAAAACATCTGAAATGACCACTTTCACTCACTTGATGAGAACTTGTGAATTTGTATGAACATCGCAGAAAGTCCCAGAAATATGACTTGACTTAGTTAGTTATTAAAAATTAGTTTGACAATGTCGTACTCCCATGCGGGCCAGATGCTATATACCGCGGACATGTTTTGGGGGGCCACCCAAAATGAGGTGGCGGCCGTAGTTTGGGGACCACTGAAATTGATGATACAAGATCAGGGGCAATTTCTCATATGGGCAGTATGGGCAGATGGCCAGGGCGGCATCTTCTCATATGGGCAGGTGGGCAGGGCATCATCTTGCTGAGGGTGGCACAAGCACTCACCAAAAATAAATAAATATATATTTATCTTTAATTTGCATTAATCGGTATTCTATCACTCCTTCAATCGTGTTAGATTAGATTAGATTTTAGATTACAAGGAGGTTTATTTTTCACATATATAGCAATACTAATGTAAAGTGTGTAGTGAAATTTCGTTTGGTGTTCAGCTTTTTCTGTGCAAGTGAAGAAAGAAAGATCAAGAAATATTTTTAATAAATAGCAAGAGAGAATAAAAAGTGCAGTGTGTACAGTCCATGTGCAAGTGTGTAAAAAGTAGCTTATATAGTCTTGTTCAGGATAAGGATTGCTTGAGGATAGAAGCTCCTCCTCAGTCTCTCTGTTCTGGTCTTGTAGCAGCAGAGACGTTTGCCTGACCTCAGTCTTTTGAAAAGTCCATGATCAGGATGTGAGGAGTCCTTTACAATACTCTGGGCCCTGGTACATAGTCTTTTCTTGTAGGTCTCCTGCAGGGTAGGGAGAGGTGCTCTGATGGTGCGTTCGGCAGATCGCACCACTCTCTGTAAGGCACTGCAGTTACGGGCTGTACAGTTCCCATACCAAGTGATGATGCTACTGTCAGGACACTCTCCACAGCTGAGGAGTAAAAGGCCTTCAAGATGGGTGCTGATACTTTGAACTTCCTCAGCTGACATAGGAAGTACAGTCTTTGCCTTGATTTCCTCAGTGTGTGCTGGGTGTTAACAGTCCATGTTAGATCGTCAGTAAGGTGTACTCCCAGATATTTAAAGCTTGTTACTCTCTCCACTGGCAGCCCACTGATCTTTGGTGGAGTGTCATCTCTGCTCTGCTTCTTTGTTTTGCTGACATTCAAAGCGAGGTTGTTGGACTGGCACCACTGGGCTACCTCATCCACCTGGTTCAGATAGGCCTGTTCATTGTTGTTGCTGATCAGGCCCACCACCACTGTGTCATCTGCAAATTTAATGATTGAGGTGTGACTGCTGCTGGCTCTGCAGTCATGGGTGTAGATGTGATACAGCAGAGGACTCAAAACATAGCCCAGCCCTGGGGGGCGCCTGTGCTGATGGTTAAGGTGTCAGATGTCAGACCACCCATCCTGACCACCTGTGATCGGTCAGTGAGGAAGCTGTGAACCCATTTACAAATGGTGTTGTTTAATCCAAGAGTCTTCATCTTTGTAACCAGAGTGTGGGGGACTATGGTATTGAATGCTGAACTATAGTCAATAAACAGCATTCTCACATACTTCCCCTTTCCTCCCTTGGAGATGGCATCGTCTCTGTTTGTTCTATAGGCAAACTGGAAGGGGTCGAAGGAACTTGGTAAAGATGAAATTCTTCACAAGCTTTTCAAAGCACTTCATCACTGTTGATGTCAGTGCCACTGGGCGGTAGTCATTTAGGCATGATAGGCTTTTGTTTTTTGGCACAGGTACAATAGTGGACTTCTTAAAGCATGATGGAATGGTAGCTTGAGCCAATGACGTGTTGAAATGTTTAGATTAGATTCAACTTTATGATTGTGCAAAGTACAAGTACAAAGACAACGAAATGCAGTTTGTGTCTAACCAGAAGTGCAAAAAAGCAGAAAAATGAAATGTGATATACAAAGTATAAACAGCCGGTGCATAGACAGGCCAAGATATAGTGCAGTGTAAACAGAAGTATACAGTTGGTTTACAGAAGGTGGCTTACAAATTAAATGTAAAATATGTGCAATGTATTAGCAGTAACCTTAGAGCAGAATAAATAGTTATGTAGTATGAAAATTAACCGTATAGACAGATATGTGGTATGACTGCTGGTAGTGTTCTTTTTAATGGACACAATGGCATGCTGCCCTTTGTCTCCACCCACTCCCGTCACCCTGGGCCTGTGAAGACAGACGTGGTTATATTTTAACTCTAACTCAGCCAGTCTGGCCAAGATTTCTGCCACGTCTCCAAAGGTTCATTTATGGAGGATGTTAGATTGGACAATCACATTCCTATTTTAGCCAATCAGCCCTCTGACTCTTGTTCTCTGAATGAGGAAGGTAGTGACAGACTGATAGACTCGATAGCAACTGGTAGGTAGCAGCTGTGAGTCTTTTGGCCAGAAGGAATTGAGGAGCTATATGGAAAGTCTTGCTTTATTTTAAGTGGGAGTGAAACAGCCAGAGGAATTTCACTGGAGAAAAAATGGCTTCAAAACTAGAAAGTGATTTCTCCTGTCCTGTGTGCTGTGACATCTTCAATGACCCCGTTGTCCTCTCCTGTAGCCACAGTATTTGTAAAGTATGTCTGCAGAAGTTCTGGAAGACCAAAGGATCCAGAGAATGTCCACTTTGCAGGAGGAAATCATCAAATCAGTTTCCTCTCCCAAATCTGGTCTTAAAGAACTTGTGTGAGACCTTCTTACAGGAGAGAAGTCAGAGAGCTTCAGCAGGGTCTGAGGTGCTCTGCAGTCTGCACAGTGAGAGACTCAAACTCTTCTGTCTGGAGGATAAACAGCCTGTGTGTCTGGTGTGTCGAGATTCAAGAAAACACACCAACCACAAGTTCCAGCCTATAGATGAAGTCACATCTGACCTTAAGGTGAGGAAAGTTTACAATACAAAGGTTTACGATAATATTATACTAAAAGACAGAACAAAAAAAAAAAGCATACACCTTGGCATTTCCTGTCCTCAACATTGGATTATGATTAGTCATTAGGGTTGGGCACCGAAACACGGTTCTAATATGGCACCGGTGCCGACGCAAACGGTAGTAACTGCATCGAATAACAACGTGGATTTCGGTGCCTCATTTCGGTGCTTAAATCGCGTTTTTTTTTATTTTTTTATACGAGGCATCACTGCATGTCATGCGCCATCTCTACCGTCTTGCTCTGATAGCAACACATCCAGATACTGTTAGCTAACATAAACACTGGATGTATAAACCAGAGGGGTGCACCACATAGGCGAGTGGACAGTGTTTGACAGCTTGCGTGAGCCCAAGTAGCTTATTTAAAGATATAACAAGCTCCTGTCAAAATCTAGCATTGGGCCTAACTACACACAAGCAAAAGGCTATGAAACAACATCAACAGTATACTACACAATATCCTTGCTAATGCGCTAACTGGCATTTATTTGAAATGTTATCAGCAAATTAAGGTGAAAACTTTATTTCACAGTGTGTTCTAAACAACACAATGGCATGATATTAATCTTTCATGTGCATGAGGCCCATATAGCATCACAATGAATATGAACATCATGTTAAAAGTTAGCTGGCAAAAACATAAATAGGTTACATACCTGATGTCACTGAGCTGTCAAAGAGGCTAGGAACCATCACCGTACGTTATTGCTAATTAAACTCAGCTGACTGGTGTTAGCGCATAGCCATATTTGCTGTTAAAATGGCTACTACTAGCGCTGGGAATCTAAACACTTTAACACTACATAATGTAGCCTGATATGTTCAAAACTATTGCGTGTTATGGGAGAAGACATGAAATTTCTTGAAGCATTTGGGAACACACTGAATTAACTGGAAAGTAGAGTCCCTGTTAGATTAGCTTGCTTGCAAATGGCGTTGTCCATGACCTGGCAGTTCTATGGCAAGCGGTTTTAACATACCTTATGGCAAACCACCTACACTGGGTAAACCATAGACTATATATTCACCCCTTGCAAGTGACGTCACGTTTTGTTCGCGCCACAGCAAAATAGCCTAGTGGACGGCAAGAACACGAATCAAATCAATGGGTTGTAATGGGACATATAGCACAGCTAGGAGATTATAGTGAGATTTAACCGTAGTAATGCCCTTCCACGACTGTTGGCTTATTGTTTGGAATACAACAACATCCCATGTTCTTGCATAGATATATTTTGGTTTGTTTTCTTTGTGTTTCGGGAGTATTTCAACCACAATTGCATGCTTATCTCCTCAGTGTATGAAGCACAGCAGCGGTTGCTATAGCAACCATAGACTCTGAACAGGACGGTAGATAGCACTTAGGCAAAGTCTTTGGCAAGATCTGAATGTAAACAGATAATGCTGTTCAAGTTTTTTTTAAATTTCCTATTTCTTTCAATTCTTTAACTTAAGACATGTAAGAAGTAAGTTTATTCGCTGGGCAACGTACAAACTGACGAGTTAGCCCTAGCACTATGAGCTACGATAAACGTTAGCTAGAATAGCTAGCTTCTAAGTGTGGCAGCTAGTTATTATTTCATGTTCTGATATGACATTCTTAACGTTTTGACTATGTTACAACTGATAAAAGCAAGACAAATAAAGTAACCAAATCGCTTTGCAATATTTTAGTCCAGAAATACTTATGGGTGTTCATTTACCATAATGTTAATTACAGTAGCCTAACGTAACATTATCTCCCCTTGCTGTTACCACCAGTTTTAATAACTTTACATTTGCGATCATGACCCATTTCATCTAACAACACCACTGGCATCTTCTTTGACTATCAGACCCCAAACAGCAATACATTGAACTACAAAGATGTTATAGTAATGGTGTTCAGTTCATCATAATCTGTATGACATAATGTAATTTGCCGTCCGTCTCCCATCTTTTTGCTGTCCAGCATGGAGCCGTCACGTGACTTAAGTCACGTGTCTGCAAGGGGTGAATACAGTCTATGGGGTAAACTTGAAAGCAGAGCTTACCATTGTGTGTGCATCCATGGCAAGCTGTTTTAACATTTAAATGTATTATGCATAGGAGCAATGAGATATTGATAGTAAATTGAATATAACAGTTCAATTTCATGTTCAAATTTGTCTTATCAATAAAAAAAGCAATTCATGCTTTAGACCATTTTAATTTAAAAACAAAGTACCGGTTCAGGCACCGTTTCGGCACCGGCACCGTTTTAAAAGTATTGATTTAGCACCGGTATCGGATAAAACCCAAACGATACCCAACCCTATTAGTCATTGACTGAATTTGGCAAAGGGACACAATGAAAATCATTAACTGATATTATTGGGTTGATCTTCCGTTGCTCGTTGTAATGGATCTGAATCAAATGTTTCATTAAATAAAACTGTTTAATCAGAACTGAATGGCTGAAGCATAAATAGTTATGCACCCGAACTCACAAACCAAGACTAATAATCACATTCTTTTTAATTCCAGGAGGAAGTGAATAGGAGACTAGGCCCTTTACAGAAGAAGTTGAAGGTCTTTGAAAAGTCAAAACTCAGCTTTATCCAATCCATAGAATACATCAAGGTGAAAGCTAAAATTCATATCAGATTTTGCTAATATTACACATCAATTTACACTTCACACATGTTTTTTCTGTTGTTGTATTATAATCTCAAGAAAAACATAGAGAAGTAGATTTTCTAATTAATTAATTATTAACAAGAAACCTTTATGATATTCAGACTCAGGCCTTAAACACAGAGAGGCAGATCAAGGAGGAGTTTAAGAAGCTTCATCAGTTTCTACAAGATGAAGAGTCATCCAGGATAGCTGCACTGAGGAAGGAAAAGAAACAAGCGAGACAAATGATGAAGGAGAAGATTGAGAAGATGAGCAGAGAGATCTCATCTCTTTCAAACACAATCAGAGTCATAGCAGAGGAGATGAGAGCTGATGATGTCACATTTCTACAGGTAATATGATGTTTGTCTCTTTTGATTATACAGAAGATCTTGGAGCAATTTCGTAAATGGCAGGGACAGACAGACAGATATACTGTATACAAACTTTGATCCCGTAAACTGCAGTGTGGCCTTGGGAGTGTCATGCAGTTGAGAGGTAGCCTGTTGTGATATCGTGAAATATCTTATCAGATTATATTATGACTATTAGTTAATATTATTTAATCTATTTGTTTGATATTTTCCAGAACTACAAGAGCACGGTAGAAAGGTGAGTGATCTGCCTCCTGTCTCTCTCTCTTCTCTGTAGTTCTGAACCCAAACCCTCAGCAGCACTGACTCCTGAATGTTATTCCAGAGCCCAGTGCACACTGCAGGATCCAGAGCTGGTTTCAGGAGCTCTGATCAATGTGGCAAAGCACCTGGGCAATATAAACGTCAAAGTGTGGAAGAAAATGAAAGAGATTGCTAAGCACAGTAAGTACGAATTTCTCTCTCTCTCCCTCTCTCTCTCTCTCTCTCTCTCTCTCTCTCTCTCTGAGCGTCAGCTGCTAGTATTTAAAAAATATCACAGCTTGTCAAAACAAGATTTCAGAGTTGGGAAAAGTGCACTGAATATCTTTTTGTTTTATCCATACTGAGAGCAACATTCTGTAGAGATGCAGTTGAGCCATTGATTAACCCCTAAAACTAATCTTACATCTTATCTTAATTGCATGCCAGTGCCTGACTGTTGCGTGGCATTGAGTGCTCTCTGTACACACCGAATCTGTTACACATGCTGCTCTTGCGTCATATTTCTTGTCCAAAAGACCGGTACAGTAGGCACGGCTGAAGTGCCCTTGAGCAAGGTATCCAACCCCTCACTGCTCCCCGAGTGCCGCTGTTGTTGCAGGCAGCTCACTGCACTGGGATTAGTGCGTGCTTCACCTCACTGTGTGTTCACTGTGTGTGCTGAGTGTGTTTCACTAATTCACGGATTGGGATAAATGCAGAGACCAAATTTCCCTCACGGGATCAAAAGAGTATATATACGTATATATATACTTACTTATACTTAAAATAGCAAAACAACGTGAGCAACAGAAAGCACTCTGTTGCGCCCTGTGTCCAGTTAGGACAATCCAATTGTAATCAAACTGATTTGGTCACTAATGCTCGCATCGCATGCATTTAGGACACGATGGTGGCCTATTTATATGTTTTCTTTTTTTCATGAAAGATTCCATTCATGGCCTTAAAATGGCTTGTATGCATCTCTATTCCCTCAGATGTGGGGACCTAATTTCCTCCGCCCCCAATGCATCTCTATTCCCTCAGATGTGGGGACCTAATTTCCTCCGCCCCCAATGCATCTCTATTCCCTCAGATGTGGGGACCTAATTTCCTCCGCCCCCAATGCATCTCTATTCCCTCAGATGTGGGGACCTAATTTCCGCCCCCAATGTCACGAGGTCCGTTCGTGCGCCGCTCTCGGGTGCAACTAGCATGCTAGTTCAGTTCACCTCTGTTACACTCACCTCCCTAAATCCTCACTCCCATCCTGGTCACGGCACCAATGTCACAAGGTCGGTTCGTTCGCCACTCTCGGGCATCGAACCCGCCACCTCAACACACACCGGCATGGGAGTCAAACGCTCTAACCACTGAGCCGAAAAGCCCAGGCTCCCAACTCAGCGGTTAGAAGCGTTCTAAACGTTAGAGGTGTGAGGATTTACACGTGCAATTAGCATGCTAGCTCAGTTCGCCTCCGTTACACCAACACTGAGTAGTGAGACCAAAAGCACACTGATCTGAGTGTTCTAATTAACAAATAATAAGAAAAGTAAAGTATTATATATATATATATATAAAAACTATCCAAAAAAGGATTTAACAGGGTGTGATTGAAAAAAAAGGAAAGATCTTTGAAAAACTATGAATAGCTGAATGACTGAAATTCTTGTGATGCCAGCGATGAAGGGGTAGGTTGTACAAAAATTGCAACTGCAACAATGATTCGTTATTCTGAAATATCAACTATTTGCATTGTCCATCTAAACCAAAAATACTTCACAAAAAGTTTTGAATTATCATCTAAAACTAGACACTGTGTGTTGACGACTACCAAACTTCTCCTTTAAAAACAAATGGACGCGTCAGAAAAGTAAAAAGTTGATTTTTGCTTGACCACCAATGACCACCATGGTCAGGTCAGAAAGTCAGGATGTGTTCAGGTGTGTGTTTCTTTCTACAGCTCCTGTGACTCTGAATCCCAGCAGTGCGCACCCAGATCTAATCCTGTCTGAGGATCTGACCAGTGTAACATACAGTCAAAATAACCCACAACGGTTCGATAATTATTGGGCTGTTCTAGGCTGTGAGGGCTTTAACTCTGGGACTCACTGCTGGGATGTGGAGGTTGGAGACAATGCACGCTGGGTCGTGGGTGTGATGGCAGAGTCTACCCAGAGAAAAGGAGACTGTTACTCCAACAGTGGACTGTGGATTGTATGGAATACTGATGGTCAATATGGAGCACGTTCTACACCACGGCCCTCCTCTCTCCTCACAGTGAAGCAGAAACTCCAGAGGATCAGAGTGCAGCTGGACTGGGACAGAGGAGAGCTGTCATTCTCTGACCCTGATAATAACACACACCTACACACCTTCACACACACTTTCACTGAGAGAGTGTTTCCATATTTTGCTAATCGCTGTGAATTCTCTCCTCTGAGGATCTTACCAGAAAAGGTTTAAATAACAGTGGAATAATACTGCCATGGATCATGTGCCTTGGAACAACAGCTGTACACATGGCAGGGCTGAAAAGGGGGATTGTCATTAAGTGTCTGTGGATTGTTATGTGTCTAGAGTGTTATTCCCTGATTTTGTTTTCTCTATATCAAAAAACGTTCATACCCCTTTCTTCAATTTGTATTTTCTCTAACTGTCATCACAAATGTCAATGTCATAATCATATTAATTTATTTGTCACTTGCATGGGTGTGTAAGTACAAATGCAGTGAACATGGGTGCAGCCATTCCCCACTGTGCAAAGGAAAGATATTACATGTGAGTATGAGAGTGGAAAGAAGAGCATTAAAGGCACAGTCAGGGATTTTATGCGATTTCAAGCCCATAACATTTTTTGTCACAATCAGCAATCATCTCCTCACGACAGCTAGCTGTCCATTCCGTGATTACACTGCAAAAAATAAACAGCCTCTGTAGGCGGCCCAGGCTCAGAAAACTGGAAACAAACAAAGTGGGGGCAGCCTGTCCCTCAAAGAAAAACAAAACCCTGCATGGAATTTCTCTGGGAATACTGAAGGTAGGGGTGAGGTGTGTTTGGTTTGGTCCTTGTTTAAAATATAATGTACTTTTTTGCACAAAAGCGTCTGCAAATGAATGTAATGTTGCAGTTTGTGTGTCATCCTTTTCTCAACTGAAGGTAGGGGTGAGGTTGGCCTACCTCTCTAGTGTGTTTCTTTTGGTTCTTGGTTAAAATATAATGTACGTTTTTTTTTTTGCACAAAAGTGTTTGCTAATAAATATAAACATAAACACAAACAAATGCAACTTCCTGTATAATCCCCGACTGTGCCTTTAATTATGTGTTCATACAGCACGTATGGCCTGAGAGGAAAAAAATCCTTCTCATATTGTTCAGTCCTGAAGGAACAAAGACACTTCCATGATGGCAACTATTAATGTTCATGACAAGGGTGGTAAATGTATTACTATTCATGACAAGGGTGGTAAATGTATCAATGTTCGTGTGCAATAACCCATTCTGACTATGTTAGCTTAGCATAATTCACTGGAGGTGGGTTTCACCGGTTAACCTAGCTCCCTTGTAACCTGGTCTCCCTGAGCATCTTGACCATCCTCTTAGTCTCGGCTACATTAGCTGATGGCTGTCCAGCACCAAGATACAAACTGGTCCACCAGCTCCCTGTTCCCCATCTCCTCTCCAGCGCTAACACTCACTACCACCACAGTCATCTGAGAATCTTTGCAGATTGGGCTGGAGATCTGAGGTGCATAGTGCAAAGAGGGAAGGTGAGAGTCCTGTTCCCAGCGGTGATCCTGGGCTGTTAATCAACTGCACACACACACACACACACGTTGTTGACAGACTTCAGTGAGTCTAGGGAGGTGGTTAACTGAGGACTGAGGTGTACCAATATCAGTCTCTCCAGGACTTCAAAAGTCAATGACAAGGAGCTGTACACAATAAGGATCTAACAGTCAAAGGTCGTCCATCCCACAAGAGAATGAATCCAGAATGGATTGTCTGTCCAATTACAAATCACACCCACAAGAACAGCTGAGCAGCTCAAGTCCACTGGAACAGCTCACACATTGAACACAAGTCCCTCCACTTGGCGGCCATATGGCAGCGCTTTTTGGGCACTCGTCGGGCATGCGCGTACGCAAGGCTTCACGATCACAACATATGATTGGCACGATGTCTTCACAACAAACCATATGATTGGCTCAATGTATTCACATCACACCACATGATTGGCTCAATGTATTCACATGTCGACGTTTTGCTGAGGAAGGGATGTGATATATGTAGTAACGGCGTTACAAACTAGCCCCATGCATTTCTATGGAGGATTTTTTGAGTGCTGTGTCTCCTCATTATAAAGTCTCTGGCTCAGCTTAGCTAATGTGCCACAACCAGCAGTTGAATCACACCACGGACTAATCAACCAGAAAAAACATTTATGAAGAATGGGTGTCATCTAGTGGTGGTGACCAAGAACTGCAGAAAGTTTGAAAGACAGTATTGTACATGTGGAGAATTAACAAAAAAAGGAAACACAATTTTTTAATTTGTGTTTAATAAAGTTAGATTGTAGGCATTATGTAGGCTACAGCATCTTAAACTAACTCTGTACATGTAGTGAATCAATAGTATATAGACAAATATAAGATAGACAAATATAAGGTCCAAGTTTATTTGTTGCAGGTGCTTTTATCTCAGTCAGCTTTACATTTTGAAATTACCTTTCTCCAATCACCCTTCTCATTTGTTTTATTACATGCTGTATTTTATTATGCAATTGTCACTTTATGAGTCTGGTGACACATCCACAACTTTCAACCAAGCTTTTCTATAGCACACAAGAGTCTGTCCACATTGTAATCAGTAATCTAAATCCAAGCTCAGGTGGAGTACTGCTGCATACAAGTGATGTTTATGAAATAATGAATTTGTTTTTTGTTTGCATTGAAGATTTCAGGTTCAGATCTGTGTGGAACAAGAGTGTGTTGAAATCTGTGTAGACAGACACAGCCAGTTACACCCACACCCTGTTCAGTATTTTACTGTAATAACCAGCCATAGAAAAAGAGACTTCATTTGAGACTGGCCAATCAGATTCCCCTTAAAAAACCTAGTCCCACCCTCTGTCCGTCCTACTTCTCTAAATGAGGAAGTTCCCTGAGCTACACGGAGCGGCACAATGGAGAAGTTTGCCTCGAACGTCGACTACTAGGCTGCAGCCTTCCATGCCGCGGTCCATCCCTCCAATGAGCGTCGTCAAACAGTAAACGTCATTGACAGCGCCACAGTTTGTCTGAAAGAGCGACAAGATACTTGAGGTTGGACGCTGTAAAAGCCGGCGTCTTTGGAGCTAACAGTGCTAAAATCAAGGATTTGACAATAAAAGAGTTACACATGTACACCGATGTTTGGTATTAATGTATCTTACAACCTATTAGCCTACTAGATCAATGGAAATGGGCCTGTGTTGCGCTGTATCAATGTTACGTTATATCCTCAGAAACAGACGATAAAAAAAACGTAATTTCATGGATGTTTATGTGTCTGATTGGTGGGCAGTTGTTTATTCGATGCTAATTGGATGTGATAATGATGTCGTATCTTTCTTGTCACTCAATCTGTGAAATTGTCACTCTGAGGTAAATTGCAGGAACGGAACACCCAGATCAATGCACGCAGTGATTAATTTGACCATCATTCAAAAGGTAATTGACTTGTCAATGTAGCCTGAACAAGTGCAGACGTTACCTGTATGTTACTTACCTATGTGTTGATATTGTGTGGCCCATGGGTTCATCTTTGATCAATATTAAGGCTAAATAAATAACTGTGGAACTGGGATTGGCGAAGAAACTTGATTGTTTGTCTATTCCTAATGGAAATTCTTCTTTGAAATGCAGCACAAGCTAGTGGACAATGGCTAGACTAGGTTATGAAGTAATGGTCTACATTATGTAATGCTGTGTAAGTGTTTATGTGCACAGCAAGACACTTATTAGCTATTCTTCAAATTTCTTAAAGATATTACACTAAGCACTTTCACTCACAGAAAAAAGATCAGATGGTCCAAAATGAACAAACTTTATTGGAGATAGCCTACAGTAAGCAGTGTTGGGCAAGTTACTTCAAAAGCGTAATGCATTATTTATTACTTGTTACTGTCATCTCAAAGTAATTTGTTACATTACAATATTACTGTCCTTGAATTGTAAGGCATTACACTACATTTACATTACTTTCACCAAAATAACAGGAAATATGGATTTGGTGTTCTCAATAGATCTTCATGTGTTCAATGCAGCTCATTACACGGCAGGCGGTGATGTGGTATGGCATAATGACTGAGCTAGGCTTAAAAGAACACTATAATGGTTGCAGTTATGGCTCATGGGACAATGTAGGCCCCAAATGCCAAAGGTCACTCACAACTTAATATAGTAAAATATAGCCATAGTGAAATTGTATGTTGACTTTAAATGGTTCTCATCATTGCTGGTTGCCTTTCCTTCCACTTACAGTGGTGTAGACTTAATGCAAGTTATGCAAGCAACTTAAGGCTTGTAAAATTTCAAAGACCATTTTCTTCCAAGGATTGAAGGTGGGATGTCATAAAAGCATCCTTACTCTTGTCTCTCACCACGACAATTGTTCTCTTAACATGTGGATTTGTCTCTTTTCGTAGAGACTGCTCCAAAGCTTAAATCCAGCTGGCCTCCATTACTGGAAAAAAAGTATAGACTTACAGTTTGTCAATGAAAGAAATAAACAGCGGTGAAAATAACATGGTAACATACTGTCTGTTTTTGACATGGGAAGAGTTCATGTATAGTATAAGTATACTCTTTTGATCCCTTGAGGGAAATTTGGTCTCTGCATTTATCCCAATCTGTGAATTAGTGAAACACACTCAGCACAGCTGTGAACACACAGTGAGGTGAAACACACCAATCCCGGCGCAGTGAGCTGCCTGCTGCAACAGCGGCACTCGGGGAGCAGTGAGGGGTTAGGTGCTTTGCTTTGCTTTTTTCTTAATAAATTACTATTTTTACAACTGTCTTTCTTCCCCCATTATGTGATGGTGTGAACAAGCCCACGCCATTACACATACATCAGTTTGGGAAAGATAACATCTGATAACAACCCATAAACATAAGTTATTGTATTTCTAAGCATGTAAGTGACTGTAAACATCCTTGAATCCTCACTAGGGTAAGAAATGTAAATTTACAAAGACACCTCTGCCTTTTTGATATGTTAGTTATATATGTTTGATATGTTTAGATGACTGTAGAAAGGGAATTTGAGTTATCTCTGCCATTCATGCAACAGATCTACTGTAACATGGTTAGGCTATACTTCTCATTTCATTACATTACATTACATTACATTACATTACATTACATTTAGCAGACACTTCTTGACCAAAGTGACTTACATATGTCAGCTATATTACAAGGGATCACATTGTCCCCGGAGCAACTTGGGGTTAAGTGCCTTGCTCAAGGGCACAACGGTGGAAGCTGGGAATTGAACCGACAACTTTCAGGCTACTGCACGCTAGCCCAGCTCCTTAGTTTAGTTATTCTCACTCAAGCAGTGAGAATAACTAAAATGTTGCTTTTACAGACAAAGATCGTAGCCATTATTCTCAAACTATTTGCATTAAGTCTACACCACTGTAAGTGGAAGGAAAGGCAACCAGCAATGATGAGAACCATTTAAAGTCAACATACAATTTCACTATGGCTATATTTTACTATATTAAGTTGTGAGTGACCTTTGGCATTTGGGGCCTACATTGTCCCATGAGCCATAACTGCAACCATTAAAGTGTTCTTTTAAGCCTAGCTCAGTCATTATGCCATACCACATCACCGCCTGCCGTGTAATGAGCTGCATTGAACACATGAAGATCTATTGAGAACACCAAATCCATATTTCCTGTTATTTTGGTGAAAGTAATGTAAATGTAGTGTAATGCCTTACAATTCAAGGACAGTAATATTGTAATGTAACAAATTACTTTGAGATGACAGTAACAAGTAATAAATAATGCATTACGCTTTTGAAGTAACTTGCCCAACACTGCTTACTGTATCTCCAATAAAGTTTGTTCATTTTGGACCATCTGATCTTTTTTCTGTGAGTGAAAGTGCTTAGTGTAATATCTTTAAGAAATTTGAAGAATAGCTAATAAGTGTCTTGCTGTGCACATAAACACTTACACAGCATTACATAATGTAGACCATTACTTCATAACCTAGTCTAGCCATTGTCCACTAGCTTGTGCTGCATTTCAAAGAAGAATTTCCATTAGGAATAGACAAACAATCAAGTTTCTTCGCCAATCCCAGTTCCACAGTTATTTATTTAGCCTTAATATTGATCAAAGATGAACCCATGGGCCACACAATATCAACACATAGGTAAGTAACATACAGGTAACGTCTGCACTTGTTCAGGCTACATTGACAAGTCAATTACCTTTTGAATGATGGTCAAATTAATCACTGCGTGCATTGATCTGGGTGTTCCGTTCCTGCAATTTACCTCAGAGTGACAATTTCACAGATTGAGTGACAAGAAAGATACGACATCATTATCACATCCAATTAGCATCGAATAAACAACTGCCCACCAATCAGACACATAAACATCCATGAAATTACGTTTTTTTTATCGTCTGTTTCTGAGGATATAACGTAACATTGATACAGCGCAACACAGGCCCATTTCCATTAATCTAGTAGGCTAATAGGTTGTAAGATACATTAATACCAAACATCGGTGTACATGTGTAACTCTTTTATTGTCAAATCCTTGATTTTTTATCTTGTCGCTCTTTCAGACAAACTGTGGCGCTGTCAATGACGTTTATTGTTTGACGACGCTCATTGGAGGGATGGACCGCGGCATGGAAGGCTGCAGCCTAGTAGTCGACGTTCGAGGCAAACTTCTCCATTGTGCCACGGAGCGCCTGCAGGTCATTTTCACTCGCAAGCGCAAGAGTGACACAGCTTTTTGTTTGGTCAGAAGTCATTTCAGATGTAAACTCGTATCGTTAACAGACGTGTTGGAGGTGGATAATCTACACCAGGAAATAGTACGCACAGGGGTCATTTAGACTAAACAACTTTGTTTCTTCATCTTGTAAAAGTGAAAGTAAAACTAACCAGACGAGTTAAGATTTTCACAAGATAAAATGGCTTCAAAGCTTGAAGAGGAGCTTTGCTGTCCTGTGTGCTGTGACATCTACAAGGATCCCGTCTTTTTGTCCTGCGCTCACAGTGTGTGTAAAGCCTGTTTGCAGCAGTGCTGGGAGAGCAAAGGACACAGAGAATGTCCCTACTGCAGGAGGAAGTGCTCAAAAGAACACTATCCTCCTAACATGGCGTTGAGGAACCTGTGTGAGGTTTACTTACAGGAGAGAAGTCAGCGGGCTTCAGCAGGGTCTGAGGTGCTCTGCAGTCTGCACAGTGAGAAACTCAAGCTCTTCTGTCTGGAGGATAAACAGCCTGTGTGTCTGGTGTGCCAATCTTCAAAGAAACACACCAACCACAAGTTCCATCCTATAGATGAGGCAGCGTCAGACTTGAAGGTCAGTGACATCATTGACTCTTTGCAACAATTTTATTAAAGAAGTACAAGTGCAAAAAACATATTCAAAGTGCAAAGTCCTCCTGTCTGCAGTAATTTTAATGTTCATCACTCACCACTAGGTGGAGTCTTTACTCTGTACTATGTTGCATTGTTACACAATGGATGTACTGATGGTCATGAAACACACACACACACACATACACACGCACGCACGCACGCACACACACACACACACACACACACACACACACACACAATGTTTTTTGTTAACTTCAGGAGCAGCTGAGGATTAAACTAGAGCCCTTACAGAAGAAGCTGAAGGTCTTTAAAGAAGCAAAACTCTCCTGTGATGAAACAGCGAAACATGTTAAGGTGACGTCCTTCTGAATGTGTATAGCAGCACCATGAGAGTGTTGTTGACCATCACTGACTGGTGTTGAACTGTAGTGGACTGGAGTGATCTGAATGGAGGGGGTAACACTGACTGGTGTTGAACTGTAGTGGACTAGAGTGATATGAATGGAGGGGGTAACACTGACTGGTGTTGAACTGTAGTGGACTAGAGTGATATGAATGGAGGGGGTAACACTGACAAACAAGTACAAATACTCAAGTAGAAGTAAAAAATACTCTGGTAAAAGTAGAAGTACTGATTTAACTTCTTTACTCAAGTAAAAGTAACAAAGTACAGGCTTGGAAATGTACTTAAAGTATAAAAGTAAAAGTAGTCTTGTGAATGACAACCATTTTTTATGCAGCGGTATCTGGACCACACAAATAGTGCCAGTCTCTCTTTTTAAATCTCCCCCTTAACCTGTTGGGCCATTTCTAGGCTTTCCCGCCCAACATTGCACTGCCTATTTCAGAGGGCAGTGTGTTCTTTTGGCCTACCATCAAATGCTGGACATCTTTAGAAAGTTAAGATCATGTAGTTTCTTAGGAAGCACTGGCACAGAGTTACAGAGCCTAGAATATTGTTTTTTTCTTTCTGCCGGATAACAAGCATCTCTGAAATGACCACATTTCAGCCCTCTAGATCACTTGATATGATTTTAGAGACACAACTGAGCCCGAACACCAGGTCTTGCGAAGCTGTGTGCAAAAGTAGATCAATATAGAATGAAAAATGAGTACTTTAGACCATTATTTGCCAAGGTGTGCTCATGCGTTTTGTAATGCCCTATGGAAACTCCCCATAGGATTTTTGGTTACCCAAAATGCATACTGACAATAAAAGTATGCATTTCTGTGGTTTCTTGTAGACTATTTGGATTTGTAGGCCATGTCAGGTTCTGATAATGACTACACAAAATGGAATAATTATACAAAAGTCTCTATTTTTTGCATTTTCTTTGTTGGCTTCATGGGTGTTTATAAGATGGACAATACAACTAATATTGGATAACATGAATATTTAATAAGAGGTGGGTAAACAATTATGTGATCACAGTAAGGTGGACTGTGCCATGCTGTAGGCCTATCAGATTTTTAGAAGAGGCATTCAGAACATGTTTGATGATGGTGGAGGTTATTGTCCAATGTTTATATAATACAAGTGCCATGAAGTGGTTCATAGAGTGTTGATGAGTGTACATATTGTTATTGTGGATAATACAGTGTTATTTTTAAATGTTAACATTTTTATAAACTCTTTTGAGAGGAGGATAACCTATTTCTGAAATTTCAGGTGGGTAAACTGTGTTTAGCCTACTTGCGTTTAGCCTCCACTACATCCCTGTTCAAACTGCATCTACTTATTGCTAACGATATTGGCTACACTGCAGCTAGAAGTTAGGGAAGCACCAAAGGCGGAGGTGGAGAGGTGGAGGGCATTTTTTCCCCCCCACTAAACCATGCTTTATTTTTTGTGAACAATTGTTTTTTATTTTGAAATAGCAAAGAAGAAATAAAGTACAGAGGTACAAAGATAACTCCCGGTAAACACCCACCCCCTCCCCGAGACCCTGTGGTAAACATCTGATTGACAAATAAATAGAGAGGTCTACACATACAAAAACGTCACATATAAGTACATGTACAGCCTCCCAAAATTATACAGAAAGATTGTCAGAAATAAAAGATTTAACATGGTCAAAAGCAGTACTCCATCTCATCAATGTTTGGGGTCTAGCCCCATGTATCCTAGCGGTTGACAGCTCCATCGAGATAATATCTAGCAGACTAAGAGCCCATAAACACCTACACATTAAGTGTGGGGGGTTCCAGCGGCTAACTAGCAACTTCTTAGCCGCTGTAAGAGCAGCAAGAAGGCTTGTCTGAAAGAGTGTAAGTTCAAGCTCTGAGAAGTCAGTTAAGAAAAACAGGTTAGGAGTTAAGAGGATATCTCTGTCCAACAAGATAGAAACATCAGTAGCCAACTGTTGCCAGAAAGGTTTAAGAGCTGAACATTCCCAGAAAAAATGAATGAAGGTGCCCAGTGCCCCTTGTGGACATAAGTTAGATAGATAGATAGATAGATAGATAGATACTTTATTGATCCCCAGGGGAAAGTTGCAGTTAGGAGAGCTGGAAAGACGCATATAGGATCGTTTTAAAAGCATTAAATACATTCTGTGTGCTAATTTCCCGTGTATCATCTGACATGGTTATGACTTCCCATGTGTGCTCGGAAAAAGTGTCTTGTATATTAAATTGTAAGTCTTTTGACCAAACTGCAACTACTCCTAAAGGTTTGTATGAGGATTTGAGGAGAAAAGAATATATGGATGAAGCAGAGTTTAAAAGAATGTTGTTGAAAAACGTTAAATTACGGAGAGGATGTAGGCCTAGAGGCAACTCTGCATCTAAAGGGATCCCATAAGCACGGAGAGCTGACCTGATACGCAAATACATAAAGAACGTAGAGGCAGGAATGTTGTGGAGGGCATTTTTGACAAAATTTATTTGAGCGTGTCTCATTTCAGGCGCCGGATGCTTCGGAGCCTACTACTACGTGCTAACGTTAACGTTACTGCCATCAAGCTGCAATGATTAGCCGCGAATGAATGCCGCCCATATCTGTCGAGTCATCTTGTAGTGGTGCGTCAAGTGCAACGTAGCCTATATTCCCATCCGCTATTGATGACGCGAAAAATAACTAGATGTACCGCATAGCGGTACAAAATATGACCGCCGGTCAGTCCTGTACATCCGTTCCGCGAAAATAAATCACACTTCAATTTGTCTCCATATTTTACTCCATCCCCCACTCTTGAAACTTTTGTGTATGCTTGTTTGGCATGCCTGAGTGTGTGTGTGCGGCTGTACAGAAAGTAGCCTACTGGTGCTGAAAAGGTGAATAGATTGTAGAATAGCCAAAGAAGATGTAGCATTGTTATAAAACCTTTAAAATCTCTAAACAATCACAAGTAGGGCAGTTCATCACAGTTCATCCATTGCAACTGGATTGATGAAAGGACACTTACACCTGTAGGCTACATTGTATTTGGGAAAAGCAAAAGGTATCAGCATAATGTTATTTATTTATTTATTTATTTATTTATTTATTTTTTATGTATTTATAAACAAAAACATCTCTGTCAGTTCCATGCCGTTTATTGTTAATGCACAAATTAAGTAACAGTAGCCTAGTCTGAAACGAAATGCTGTTTTACATCTAACCAGTGGTGCAAATAACTGACATGTCCAAATGGGCCTTGATGAAATGCGTCGCTAGACTGTTCATACACATTTTAACGGGCCAAAGTTGAAGAGCTTTTGTCCGTTATTGTTAGTGCAAATATAGGCTGATTCATGTTCCCTTGCATTGTTTAACTGAGGTCCATGGCTAGTCTGGCTTTCATCAGACCAAGCTCAATCTTTTAAGAAATCAAAAAATAAATAGCGGGCAGTTCATTTGGGCCCTACATGGGTAATTAATGTGAAATCAATACATGGGCTCAGAATGGGCAACACAACTGGGGCCCAGTTGTACTTAATGTTTGGGTTAGACATGGGCAAACTGGGATAAACCCATGTGGGCTCCCTATGTTGGTGACATGTGGGTCATTAATGGGAAATCAACAATTGGGTTCAGCCTGGGAAACACATATGGGACCCATTTGGTTTAACCACTCAGGTTGGATATAGACCAACCTGGACAAACCCACTTAGGCAATAAATATGGGTACTAGATGGGTAATTAATGTGAAACCAATATATGGTCTCAGAATGGGCAACACAAATGGGGCCCAGTTATATTTAATGTTTGGGTTAAATATGGGCAAACCGGGATAAACCCATGTGGGCTCCCAATGTTGGTGCCATGTGGGTCATTAATGGGAAATCAATAATTGGGTTCAGGCTGGGCAACAAATATGGGCCCCATTAGGGTTAGCCACTCGGGTTGGATATGGGCAAACCTGGATAAACCCATGTGGGCAATAAATATGGGTCCTAGATGGGTAATTAATGTGAAACCAATATATGGGCTCAGAATGGGGAACACAAATGGGGCCCATTTGTGTTTAATGCTTGGTTCCGACCCTTGTTTGCTTCCCACATCAGTGCTGTGTGGGTTATTAATGGGAAATCAACAATTTGGTTCAGACTGGGCAACACATATGGGGCCCACTGGGGTTAACTGCACTGCTTGGATATAGGCAAACCTGGACAAACCCTTGTGGGCAATCCATATAGGTCCTAAATGGGTAATTAATGTGAAATGCACAGGCTCAGAATGGTTTACCACCCAGGTCGGACATGGGCAAACCCAGACAATGTTTTCTTTGACTATAATTTCTGCTTGGTTGAGCCTCAGATAGAAAAAAAACATTTGGCCTAAATGCGTAGGTCATATGTGGAGCACATTGGGGTTTCATTGAATGGGTCAGTAATTCACATGTTCTTTTTGGAAATCCAAGCATAGAGTATATGGGCAGAGTGATTTGGACTCCTTACAGGAAATAATTATATGAAGTTCCATTGACTTGAGTAGGATTTCCCAGCCTTCTATGGTGAAATATTTTTTATAATGAAGGCTGAAATTATTGGGAAAATACATTTGTTTTGTGTTGGGGTCCAGTTCGGCCTTTCAGGACTTAATTTCTGGATAATGACCGGAATTATGTCATTATCCCTTACTCAATACATGTGGTCAACAAAAAATGGGCCCATGTACTGTAGGTGTACCATTGCATACCATGGCATACCCAGGCAAATTCATATTGATTGACTACAAAGGTGTTAAGTAGGACACAAATGGACAATAGTTCTGGCAATGAGCAATGTTTAGCGTCATTGGGACAAACTGTGAGGGTCTTTAAAACTAGATGTACCGCATAGCGGTACAAAATATGACCGCCGCTCAGTCCTGTACATCCGTTCCGCGAAAATAAATCACACTTCAATTTGTCTCCATATTTTACTCCATCCCCCACTCTTGAAACTTTTGTGTATGCTTGTTTGGCATGCCTGAGTGTGTGTGTGCGGCTGCACAGAAAGTACCCTACTGGTGCTGAAAAGGTGAATAGATTGTAGAATAGCCAAAGAAGATGTAGAATTGTTATAAAACCTTTAAAATCTCTAAACAATCACAAGTAGGGCAGTTCATCACAGTTCATCCATTGCAACTGGATTGATGAAAGGTCACTTACACCTGTAGGCTACATTGTATTTGGGAAAAGCAAAAGGTATCAGCATAATGTTATTTATTTATTTTTTATGTATTTTTAAACAAAAACATCTCTGTCAGTTCCATGCCGTTTTCAACAGCTATCAAAAACAAAGGTCATTTTTGGATGGATGGATTTTTTGTGAATGTTTCTTCTTCTTACATAAGATTTTAGTCATCTTTAGTTCATGTAATACTTTATTGTCAATGCACAAATTAAGTAACAGTAGTCTGAAACGTTATTGTTAATGCACAAATTAAGTAACAGTAGCCTAGTCTGAAACGAAATGCTGTTTTACATCTAACCAGTGGTGCAAATAACTGACATGTCCAAATGGGCCTTGATGAAATGCGTCGCTAGACTGTTCATACACATTTTAACGGGCCAAAGTTGAAGAGCTTTTGTCCGTTATTGTTAGTGCAAATATAGGCTGATTCATGTTCCCTTGCATTGTTTAACTGAGGTCCATGGCTAGTCTGGCTTTCATCAGACCAAGCTCAATCTTTTAAGAAATCAAAAAATAAATAGCGGGCAGATCAGGCTGGGTTCACCCAGCCTAGTCCATAGGCACCCGATATTGTTTAATTTTCCGATTGAGATATACACGCTCTGGCTATTCTAAATGCAAAAATGCATCAGGGAGTTATGACAAAACGGTAACTAACAAACTAGATCCTAATAGAAAGCTTCCCTAAGCTACAGGTAGGATTATAAGGTAGGCCTATTTACAACATAAATTGTCAATAGGCTATGCTGGCGACACAAATAAAATCTCCTTTGGAAACCAATGGCTTACGCCTTACAGTATCATGCGGACTTAAACTGTCATATCGTGGCGAAAAGTTGTAATAACATTCACGCAGCTCCATGAGTCAAGGAAAGCGCGAATGAAGTAGCCACTTCTAAATGGGACCCACTACACAGTAGCTTAAGGTGTTTTGCTAAAGCAGCCATAATGAAATGAAGGTGTCATTGTTTGGATACTTCACACACACGTGCTTTTTAATTTCACAGACTACAACTACCAAGCTGTAATCAAAGCACATCGATTCCCCTCTCACACCCTGCACGCACTTAAAACAAAATAAACAGGCGTCTCAGTCTCACGCATGTATAGGCAAAACTGTATCAGACCGGTGTAACGTTGGTAAATCTTCCATTGCACAGAATGATTTTGTAGCACGTGCAATAAATGACAGTCGAAAGATACAAACAGTGCTGCTATATATTTGCTTGGTATAACCGCATGTATAGTTTTCTACAAATGCAATAAATCAAATGCCTCCATCACTCAACCGACGCTAACGGTAACATTACCTAGGTCCTTATTGATATTACAAGATTAACGTACCTGCAGTAAAAACCAAGCATGTCCGATAAACATCCTCAGATTTATTTCGGCTTCAAGAAGAAATGGGAATTACACTTCATGTAAACATCGTCCTATCCTTATTAGATGTTCGCTGCGGTAAATTACAGTCCTTGTATGAAGCGTCCATTGTTTTTTCCAACCCACTTTTAACTTCCAACAAAATTACGTCTCACTGCAACGATGCGCCATCTAGTGGACAAACGACTACTTCTCGCCAATACTGAAAATGCAGCCATGATGATGATGATGAATATTTATTTTGGCTTTCTTTTAATCCTACTGATTTTCATTTTTTACATGCAAATCACAAATGAGTGATTATGAGCCAGGTTGATGTGGGCCCTTGAGACCAACATACCATAAAAGATTCACAGAGAACTGTGTCTGCCCTACCCTCCTTTCGGGGGGTCCAGTCCAGCGGGGGGGCTGCAGATGAAAACGAAAAATGACGGTTCCATGCTATCCATGTGGGGGTACATGCCCACCAAGTTTTGTGTACCCCGGTCTTTCAGTGTCCCGGGAATCCTTGTTGGTGTACGTCACTAAATGTACACATAAATTATTTTATTGTAAGGCCCCCCATGAACGAAAGTACACAAAACTTGGCATGCATTCAGAGGGTGTCATAATGATCCTACACTTTTAATTTCGTGCAGTTTTGACCTTGTCAGCCAGAGATATTGAGATGAAAACACCTAATTTTTTGCTTTTTAATTTTTAACTAGGTGGCGCTATACATGAAATAAGTGGTAATGGGATGGGTTGACATGCCCCCTTAAGACCAACATACATAAAAAAGGTGGACCTCCTAGGCCCTACGGTTCTCGAGATATTCACAGAAAACTGTCTCCGGCCACCTACAGGCCAGTTGGTGTATAGTAACATAAATTCATTTATTGTGTGGCCCCCCATGAACGGAATTCCACGAAACTTGGCGTGCATACAGAGGGTGTCATAATGATCCTACACTTCCAATTTCGTGCAGTTTTGACTATGTTAGGTCACAGATACCTTCAATTACAACACCTCATTTTTACTTTTTTGTGTTTAACTAGGTGGCGCTATACATGAAATGAGTGGTTATGGAATGGGTTGACATGGCCCCTTGAGATCAACATACAAAAAAAAAATGGTCCTCCTAAACCCTACGGTTTTCGAGATATTCACAGAAAACTGTGTCTGCCCTACCCTCCTTTCGGGGGGTCCAGTCCAGCGGGGGGGCTACAGATCAAAACGAAAAACGATGGTTCCATGCTATCCATGTGGGGTTACATGCCCACCAAGTTTCGTGTACCCCGGTCTTTCAGTGTCCCGGGACTCATTGACGGAAATTTGGGCATGCGAAAAAGAAAAAAAAAGAAAATAAAATAAAAAAAATAAAAAATAAGAAAAAAAAAACAAATATCTGACTAAACCTATATGACCGCCGCTTCGCTGCGCGGCGGTCATAATAAGTCCTTCATTCTCACAGTCACATTCTGACAATAGACATTGTCACCTAACTAGGCCATGAATGAACATGTATGTGAACATGCATTTTCTACATATCAATAGTCATTTGTAAATTCATGATTAGGGTAAAGAAATCGTCCATTGTGTTTCAAAGAAAACTAATTGTATAAGGCCGCACTAGACATTAAACGCTAGACATGCTGCTAAAATGATTTGAATTAAATGGACTAAGACCAGCAGCAGAGAGGTAGATAAAGTATCAGGGTTGACATGTTGTAGCCTACATCAGATCTTAATTTCACCCTACCAGCAACCCTTCACTCAACACCACAACAAAAAAACAACAACATTGAGGCAGTTATTTGGCAGTAAAAGCTAAAACAACAACCCAAACATGGGTCAGTGATCATCTACATCTATTTGGCATTAGTAGCCTACTATTATATTTCTTGCCACCCAACATGACTGCTGGAAATTCAATCCTAGGTAATCTTGAAGATGTGAGATTGAGAAATTAGCACCCATTTTGAAAATCCAAGATGGCCACCATATTGATCCTGGAAAAATTGGAATCAAAGATTTTCTTATTCTTCATCCTGTAAGGTTTCCAAAAAGATATAGTTATTACAATCCCCCCCCCCCCCCCCCCCCCCCCCCCAAAATGTAACAAAATTACACAAGGAAACTGACTATTAATTAGAACGACCGACTGTACCTTTAACAATAAACCTTTATGACTGTTTATTATGTGTGTTATTCTAGACTCAGGCCCAGCACACAGAGAAGCAGATCAAGCAGGAGTTTGAGAAGCTTCACCAGTTTCTACGAGATGAAGAGGCAGCCAGGATAGCTGCACTGAGGGAGGAAGAGGAGCAGAAGAGTCAGATGATGAAGGAGAAGATTGAGAAGATGAGCACAGAGATCTCATCTCTTTCAGACACAATCAGAGCCATAGAAGATGAGAGGAGAGCTGATGACATCACATTCCTGCAGGTAAGAATAATTCTACCTTTGATTATAAATATTCTTTCATATTCATGTTTGATTACTGATCATAGCTATTTGTGCCTTTGGCTAATTAATTGGCATTGGCATTCACATATGAATCTACAGTGTTGACGTAATTTATTTGTTATTTCCCAGAACTACAAGAGCACAGTGGAAAGGTGAGTGATCTGCCTCCTGTCTCTCTCTTCTCTGTGGTTCTGAACCCAAACCCACAGCAGCACTGACTCCTGAATGTTATTCCAGAGCCCAGTGCACACTGCAGGATCCAGAGAGGGTTTCAGGAGCTCTGGTCAACATGGCAAAGCACCTGGACAACCTGAAGGTCCAGATCTGGAAGAAAATGATGGGTCAGTATAATACACACACACACACACACACACACATCTATTTGAAATGTTATCAGCAAAGTTGTCATGTGAAAACTTTGTTTCACAGTGTGTTCCGACCACATATCAGATATGTCATGTCATCATAATCTTTCATATGCATGACGGCCATATACTGTAGCATCACAATGAATATGAAGATCATGCTAATGATGCTTGCAGAAACATAAATATAGATTACAAACATACCTCTGCATTGACATCCCTGAGCTGTCAAAGAGCCTACGGAACCATCACCGAACATTATCACTAATTAAGCTGCTCTGACAGGGGTATCAATTAAACACCGCTATCGGATAAAAAACAAATGATACCCAACCCTAGTTATATTACCTCTCCCCCCCTTTCCTCTTCATCAGTACATCTGGTAAAGGTCTAATGGAACTGTATAGACAAGCGGACTAAGGGAGACATACAGATGCATACAGATACCACAATCATTAACACATTTATTCTATTCCTATTATATCCTATATGCTTTAGATTGACTGATTTCATTTCGGTGTGAAATTCTGAGTGTCCTGCGCATGTTCATGTGTGTTATTTTATCTGCAGCTCCTGTGACTCTGGATCCCAACACAGCACACCCAGAACTCGTCCTGTCTGAGGATCTGACGAGTGTGAGATATGTTAAAGATAACCCACAGAGATTTGATGAGCATGCCTGTGTCCTGGGCTCTGAGGGCTTTAACTCAGGGACTCACTGCTGGGATGTGGAGGTTGGGCAGAATCTATGGTGGGCTGTGGGTGTGATGACAGAGTCTCTCCAGAGGAAGGGAGACTTTAGATCCAAGGGTGGACGTTGGATTGTGTTTTATCAAAGTAGTGAATATGAAGCATTTCATGGATCTCAGTCCTCCACTCTCAGCATAGTGAAGCAACCTCAGAGGATCAGAGTGCAGCTGGACTGGGACAGAGGAGAGCTGTCATTCTCTGACCCTGACAATAACACACACCTACACACTTTCACACACACTTTCACTGAGAGAGTGTTTCCATATTTTTTTCCTGGCACCTCCTCTCTGAGGATCCTACCAGTGAGTCCTCAGTAGCAGCAGAGCAGCACTGATGGAGCTGATGGTGTCTCTGACAGTAGGTGTGATGATGAGGGGGGAAGTCAGATAGGACGGGAGATCAGGAGGTTGTTCATTAATATTGTGTATGTGTGTCATGTTGAACGGTGTGGAATGAGTGGTCCTTTGTTAGACAACAGTGAACAAGGTTTAAGTATAATAGTGTATACACTAGATTTACTAATGTTCCACAGATGATCCTCATTGGTAAAATCTTAGGGGAAAGTCTCAGTCAATTTGTTTAATTGAACTGATTTATGTAACAGTTCAGTACAGTCAGTCCGCGTACTTCAGTGCATTTCATCAAACTGTGTCTTCTATCTTATCTTGGGCTTCTGTCTGTGTCTTCTATCGTAGTTTGGTCACCCATGTGTGTCCAGTGCTGAGAGTCCTGCTGCTCTAGATCATCTGTAGTTTGTCCCTCAGGTTTGAACAAGGACAACACAGACCCATTAGCTGTGGAGACTGGGCTTCAGCCCAACACCTTCCATGACCAACACTCCCACAAACACATGCAGCAATCTCAGACATGCACTGTGTGATTAATGTGATGTGAAAAGTGGGATATTCTTGGATAAATGTACAATGAATAAATAATTCATACAGGGAATATACCAATGTTATCTTTCTACAAAATAATTTCGCTGTTTTATGGCATAGTTTTATTTAATGAACTGATTGAAATTGCAATCCTGCCATCTGAATAAAGCTCTGTAAGCTGCATGTTGACGTTCTGTAAGGGATAATGTGTAGAACGCCGGTCATTATTGGGAAAATAAGTCCCGACAGGGCGAACCGGACCCTGACGCACAGCGGAGGGGTCTTGTCCCGCCCTGAAGGGACTTATTTTCCCAATAATGACCGGCGTTCTACACATTATCCCGCTTATTACACGGCTACTTGCCAAAACAAAATAATAAACTCCCCACGATATGACTTTAGCCTACATAGCCTAGCCTATTTGTTACCGTTCATTGTGGCATTTGCTGAAACAAATAGTTTGCAACAACACACGCTGAACTTGAATCAAACATTCTTTAGAACACAGCTGTTCAACTGTCTGCTTTCACTTTTGAATGAAGTTCCAGACCTTGCATAGTGATATGAAATACCTGAATTAGAAGCACAAACTCCGTTGCCATTGACAGCGGTCATTATTTTTTTCAGAGGTCCTTTCCTCGGAAATAATGACCGCTAGAACTTTGGGAAATCCCATTCAAGTCAATGGAGCGTTCTACTTGCCTTGTGAAGAGCCGTGTAATAAGTGATGATAACTCTAATAATGGTAGTGAATTATAAAGGCAAACACATGGCATGCGTAAGGTAATGGTAAGGTAAAAGCAACGACCGAAATGCAGTTTTGAAACCATAGGTTGAAACACGTGTATGAAACGTATTAAATATTCAAACACAGATCTGGTATAAACACTGACGCCCCCCCCCCCCCCCCCCCTCAAAAAAAAAATCTCCCGTTTTTGGAAAGCTAAATGTTGACAGGTATGCACATGCTTGTGTGTGTTTTTGTCTTCATGCCCCATGTGTGCCTGTTGCTGTCTTGTGCGGTTGTAGCCACCACTGGGTCCCAGTTTAAGCTATATGCTGAAGTAAAGAGACACAGAGAGAGAGTTCAGGTAAGTTAACGTGTCTGTGAGATAAAATAGGAGTTTTAAATTATCTGATAGAACTGAAATGTATTTTCATCAACTTATCATTTTATTGGTTTCCTTTTTGTTGAATAATGCCTTTTTCAGTATGAACTGTTTTCCATGAAGGCAGCAATTTCAGCATTGAAGGGATGGAGATTGATTGGAAGTTATTTAATGTTTGATTTGTGCATTTCAAAAATAATGGTAAACACACACAGTTATCTAGTACTGCAGTCTGCAAAGCCTTTTTTATGAGTACATATCCACACAGTACTTAACGTACGGTGCACTGCAATGTCTTTATGTTCACTGATTATTGTGCTTTAATTTGCAAGTTGTATTTTTGTGGAACATTTTAAAATCAATCCTCAGATATTCCACCGTGTTTTTAAAAAAATATATGACATACAACAGGATAGTGGACCTGGCCAAAACTTGATACAAATCAGGCTTCAGAATTTCATAATTGCCCTCCATTCAATTTAAGAATTGGAATTTGAATTGAATTGGGTCCGCCCCACAGGAAGTTGAATTTGAATTGGAAAGATAGGAAGTGGAATCAAGTTCATTGCAATTCCACAGTCACACAACCGAAAGAATGTGTTGGATCTCATTTACATTAAGTGTTGGGAAGGTTACTTAATTGTAACTGTAATTGGCTACTGTTATAAGTTGTAAGTTGTGTGTATGTATGTATTGTGATGTATATGAATTTCTTTGAATTTCATTGAATTTCAATTCTATTTTCTTTCATTCAAATTCTAATTTTAATTCTAGATCCTGTTTTTGACGTTATAATTAAATTAAAATTCAGGTTCAGGTTCAGGTTGCTTTATTGGTACCCATAGGTAAACTAGGTTTACAGTCTAGGAGGCAGGACATCCTTCACACTTTGTAAAAACATATAAACAGACAGTACAGCATGGAGAAAAAACATATTACATAAGACATATGAAAAATATAAACGGACAGTAGAACATGAATAAAAACATATGACATACAACATATAAAACAGACAACAGATACTACAGCTAGTACATGACCAAGGTGCTTGTGCATTATGTGCAAGTAATTCTACAGTTTGTTCAACAGAGTGATTGCTGCTGGGACAAAACTGTTTTTTAATCTTGTAGTCCTACATCTAGCTACTATTAGCCTCCGTCCAGAAGGGAGATACTGGCATTCCCTATTCAAAGGGTGTAGGCTCTTCTAAGATGGCCATAGCTATCCGCTGTAGTTGTTTTAGCATACAGGGATGTGGGGTGCAGCTGGGACTCACCAATCAGCTTACTTGACCATCTTACAATTTGATTTAAACTATTCTTGTGTTTAACTGAAGCAGACCCAAACCATGACACAAAGGAAAAAGATATAATGGATTCGATAAAAGAATGATATATTTTATATAATATTGTCATCATGGTCTTGTCTATGAAAGTGGCACAGTTTTCTCAGGCACTGTTTTTCTTTTTTACAGACGGCTTCACAGTTCTTCTGGAAGTTTAATTTAGAGTCAATAATTGTCCCTAGATATCTATATAATTACTTCATCCACTAGTTGACCCTTTATAGTCGTGGCCTCTGTGGTGAGCAAACAGAACTCCATTCAGAACTCTGTTCACCTTTACTCTCTGAGTCCTGTTTCATTCCATCATTCATTCAAGAATTTAATTGGAATTTAGGACTCATTCTCAATTCTGAATTTAATTGGAATTTAGGACTCATTCTCAGTTCTGAATTTTGCATAAGCCTGATACAAATGGCATGCTAAATTGTGTAAAGTTAAATTGTGTAATCTGGGAGAGTAGTTATTATCTAATCTCTATTATCTCACAGTACAAGAGCACAGTAAAAAGGTGAGTGATCGGCAGGCTCTAAAGATAATGGAAATCCTGGAAAAGTCATGACAACCTTTGTCTCCTGCCACTCCCGTCATCCTTCATTGGCCCATTAAATCATGTTGTTTAAATGAGGAAGTTAATGACAGACGTCTGCATTTGACTTCACAGAGGTGATACAGGACATGGTTTGAGCATTTCTGGTAAGAAGGAATTTAGAAACTATATGTTGAGTCATTTTACATCTAAAAGAGGGGTTGATAATGAACTGTAATTGGGGAAAACTTGAGACTGTGTTTTCATCTTGTTAAAGTCAAAGCAAAATCTGTTAACCAGACGGAGGATTTTGACTGGAGAAATACATGGCTTCCAACTTGGAGGTTGACTTCACCTGTCCTGTGTGCTTCGACATCTTCAAGGACTCTGTGGTCCTCTCCTGTAGTCACAGCTTCTGTAAAGTATGTCTGCAGAAGTCCTGGGAGAGCAAAGGATCCAGAGAATGTCCAGTCTGCAGGAGGAGGTCATCAAAGGAGGTTCCAGCCCCAAATCTGGTATTAAGGAACCTGTGTGAGACCTTCTTACAGGAGAGAAGTCAGAGAGCTTCAGCAGGGTCTGGGGAGTTCTGCAGTCTGCACAGTGAGAAACTCAAGCTCTTTTGTTTGGACGATGAACAGCCTGTGTGTGTGGTGTGTAGAGACTCAAGACAACACACCAACCACAAGTTCCAACCTCTTGATGAAGCAGCATCTGACTTCAAGGTGAGTCATATTTATTGCTTTACAATGTCTCACTATATCCCTTTGGCTTGAATAAGGAAATTTCGTGCATGGCCATAAAGCTACCATGAACGGGAATCATGGTGGTTTGTTCCTTCATTATGTAAATCTCGGACTGAATTGACCCCTAAAACGGGCGAATCGGAACAAAGACCGATTGATGCAAACCATCCCTCTGATCACTGCCCCATTTCACATGTTATCACTTTGAGTTGGAGATTCAAGACGAAGTTGCTGTAACATTGTTGCTGTAACATTATAAATGAGGGGGGCACTTGATATAATATGTTTTAATCTCCAACCTATAATAATAAGGTTGTGCATGGGCTTGTAAGAAACATCTGAGCATGTTTTTGACAGGCCAAAGTTGCATATCTCCAATGTTAACATCAAAGAAGAAAGTAAAATACTTTGTTCATCCATTCTATGTCATCTTTAAAGGTACAGTCAAGGTGCATTGCGCAGGAAGTTGTGTTTGTTTATGTTTATATTTCAATTTATTAGCAGATTATTAGAGAATTTTGGGCAAAAAACATACATTATATTTTAACTAAGGACGAAATGAAAAACGGCAGAGAGGAAGCTCACCCCTACTTCTAGTATTCCTACAGGCTGCCCCCCCCCCCCCCCCCCCCCCCCAGTTTCAGGTGCCTGGGCTGAGGGATTTTTACAGTGTACTCACAGAATGGGCAGTATGTGGTTGTGAGGAGATCAAAGTCAAAGTCAAAGTCAAAGTCAGCTTTATTGTCAATTTCTTCACATGTTCCAGACATACAAAGAGATCGAAATTACGTTTCTCACTATCCCACGGTGAAGACAAGACATATTTTGCCAATTTAGGTCCACAGACAAACATAACATTCAAGTAAATAAAAAAGTAAGTAAATAAGTAAATAAGAGGGCACATATAATAATGAAAAAATAAGAGCAGCAAAATTTGGTTGAAATTGTGCATAGACAGTCAATAAAATACTAGTGCAAAGTCAGGCCAATAAAAGGCTTGGGTAGTTCTGTTTGACCTAAGTAAGAAAGAAAGTGGCATAGTGGTGCAAGTTATGTAAGAGCAGCAGAAGTGTTGTGTTTTCAGGACAACAACACCAAGTTGTAAAGTGTGCAAGTGTGCAAGTGGAGTAGTGGAGTAGTGCAAGCGGCCATTTTGGGTCCAATGTCCAGGATGTTATGTAGCTGAGGGTGGAGGGGGGAGAGGAGGGAGAGAGTTCAGCATCCTTACAGCTTGGTGTATGAAGCTGTTGGTGAGTCTGGTAGTGCGGGAGCGCAGGCTTCTGTACCTCTTCCCAGAGGGCAGTAGGTCAAACAGATTGTGAGCGGGGTGACTTGCATCACTCACAATTTTGGTCGCCTTGCGGGTGAGGTGGGTGGTGTAAATGTCCTTCAGGGAGGGGAGTGAAGCACCAATAATCCTTTCAGCTGTGTTCACTATGCGCTGCAGGGCTTTCCTGTTGTATTCAGTGCAGCTTCCGCCCCACACAGCGATACAGCTGGAGAGGATGCTCTCAATGGTGCCTCGGTAGAATGTGGTCATGATGGCTGGTGGAGCACTTGCTCGCCTGAGTTTCCGCAGGAAGTACAGGCGGCGCTGAGCTCTCTTCGCCAGTGATGCAGTGTTGGTGGTCCAGGAGAGGTCTTCACTGATGTGCACCCCCAGGAATTTGGTACTGCTCGCTCTCTCCACCACAGCACCATCGATGGTCAGTGGCAGGTGTTGGGTGTGACCTCTCCGGAAGTCAACAACAATCTCTTTGGTCTTGCTGACGTTCAGCAGGAGGTTGTTGTCCCTGCACCACGTGGTCAGATGGTCGACCTCCAACCTGTATTGAGTCTCGTCGCCCTTAGTGATGAGACCCACCAGAGTTGTGTCGTCAGCAAATTTCACTATGTGATTGTTGCTGTAGGTTGCAGTGCAGTCATGCGTCAGCAGGGTGAAGAGCAGCGGACTGAGCACGCAGCCTTGGGGGGCCCCTGTGCTCAGTGTGATGCTGCTTGAGGTATTGTTGCCAACACGTACTACTTGGGGCCTCTGACAGAGGAAGTCCAGTAGCCAGTTGCAGAGGTAGGTACTGAGTCCCAGTTTGTCAAGTTTGCAGATGAGTTGTTGTGGTATTATGGTGTTGAATGCAGAACTGAAGTCTATAAACAGCAATCTCACATATGAGTCTCTTTTTTCCAGGTGGGTGAGGGCTGGGTGGAGGGCAGAGCAGATTGCATCCTCTGTAGACCGCTTGGCTCGGTATGCAAACTGGAAGGGGTCCAGGGTGGGGGGGAGAATGGCTTTGATATGTGACATGACAAGCCGCTCGAAGCACTTCATGATGATGGGTGTCAGTGCCACAGGGCGGTAGTCATTGAAGCAGGATGGAGCAGTTTTCTTCGGCATAGGTATGATGGTGGCAGCTTTGAAACATGATGGGACGATGGCTTGCTTCAGGGAAGTGTTAAAGATGTCTGTGAAGACATCCTTAAGCTCCCCTGCGCAGTACTTCAGCGCACGACCTGGGATGTTGTCTGGACCTGTTGCCTTACGGGTGTTGATAGCAGCAAGTGTCCTCTTCACGCTGTCGGCAGAGAGGCACAGGGGCTGCTCATGTAGAGGGGGATGTGTCTTCTGTGGGCAGGTGCTGTTTTGTGCTTCAAAGCGAGCAAAGAAGCGGTTCAGGTTGTTGAGCAGAGGGATGTTGCTCTCACAGCTCTGTGGCGCGGGCTTGTAGTCCGTGAGGGCCTGAATGCCCTGCCATAGGCTTTGTGCGTTCCTGCTGTCTTTGAAGTGGGTGGTTATCTTGTGAGTGTATTCCTTTTTTGCTTCCTTGATGCCACGGGACAGGTTGGCTCTCGCTGTTCTCATGCCAGCTTCATCCCCAGCTCTGTAGGCTTTGTCTCTGGCCCTCAGCAGCCTGAGGACATCCCCTGTCAGCCATGGCTTCCAGTTAGCCCGAGTGATGATGTCTTTTGTGTGGGTCACATCATCGATGCACTTGGTGATGTAAGAGGTTACAGTGTCTGTATACTCCTCTATGTCTGTCCGGTTGTTGTAAGTGGCTGCCTGCTTAAACATTTCCCAGTCTGTTGTGTCAAAGCAGTCTTGAAGAGCATCGGAGGCTCCCTCAGGCCACACTTTTACCTGCTTACGAACCGGTTTGTTCGCTTTTACCCTTTGTCTGTATGCGGGAATTAGCATAACAGTGATATGGTCTGAAAGTCCAATGTGGGGGAGGGGGGTGGCTTTGTATGCTCCTTTGTGTGTAGTGTAGACCAGGTCCAGGATGTTATCTCCTCTTGTTGGAAAATCAACATGCTGGTGTAGCTTTGGAAGTACAGTTTTGAGATCAGCATGGTTAAAATCTCCAGTGAAGATGGTGAAACCGTCTGGGTGTGCCGTCTGTTGTTCACTGACAGCCTGGTACAGTTTACTAAGAGCCGCGTTCTTATCGCTGTTGTTGTTGGTAGGCGGGATGTATACTGTGACTAGCAGAATCGCAGTAATTTCCCTTGGCAGGTAAAAAGGACGGCACTTTATGATCATAAACTCTGCCAGTGGTGAGCAGTGTTTGCATACTACTACAGTGTCCCGGCACCATTCGTCACGGATGTAAACACAGATTCCTCCTCCTCGTGATTTACCTCCCTTTACAATGGCCCTGTCTGCTCGATAGCATGCTAGCTGCTCCAGTTGTACGGCAGAGTCCGGAATGTTGTCATTTAACCAAGTCTCAGTGAAGACGAGCACACAGCAGTTACTTACTGTCCGGTTGATTGCTGAATGCAGCAAAAACAATTATGGGCTTCAAATCGCGTGAAATCCCTGACTGCACCATTAACATTTACCATCATAGAAGACAAAATACTGCTTATCATCATAACACAGTTAATTTTCCTTAGACACATGTTATGTTGTTCTGATGCATACACAATACTGTAGTAGCCCAACTATTAGCCGAAGTTTATACATTGATTTTTCAAAATGTCTTCAGCTATGAGGTTAATACATGAGGCAAGTTAATGTGGTATTAATATGGTTTTGTTTCTTTAACTTAACTTAATAAAAAAAATGCAGTTTATACACAATGCAGCTAATACATGGGAAATTACTATATTAAAGGACACACACACACCACACACACGCACACTTGAAATAATTTGTTTTGTTTACTTCAGGGAAAACTGAAGATTGGACTAGAGGTCTTACAAAAGAAGTTGACGGAGTTTGAACAGGCAAAAATCAGATGTGGTGCAAAAGAAAAATGCCTTAAGGTGAAAATGAACATTTATATCAAAATTCTTATCATTGCTATTATGATGGTGAGTTTGCCAAATAGTAATGTGTCTGCAAAGGAAAAGGCTTGTGCAAGAAGTGTGAAGATATGTTGATGAAAATTGTAATAAGGAATATTTCATCAATCACCGTTGTACACACAAGGGTCCCTATTGTACGCCGAGCGCGACACAAGTCCTGTTCATATCTTGCACCCAATTCAGTTAGGATTTTTTGCCATGCGCTCCACTTTAATTGCACATTGCGTCCACGGGTGTGTCAATTAAGGTGTGGTCTGGCGCATGATCCAAAAATCGTTATATTACACCCTCTAAAAATCATTACGCCACTGACCTGGTCTAAAGCGCATATAAAGCACAGCTGAAGACACACTGTCACAAGATGTAAGCAGTCCCTTAGTAACAAGTCATCTGCAGTCATCTGCACTAGAGCTTGAAATGTCTCTGTAATATTTAGTATCCCACTCTGTGTCTGTTACCACTTGCTTTACCAGCACCTGCACATACACTCCTGTTACCGCCGTGAGATTCTATTCTTAATTCTTTGGGCCACAGTTATTTTATGCTGTGATATGTCAGGTCCAGGTGTAACATACAGAGATTAAGGATCCTGGTTTCATGCGTGAATCCTTCCATTGACACTTTTACAATATTGCAGATTCAGGTACAACAAACAGAGACACAAATAAAACAGGAGTTTGAGAAGCTTCACCAGTTTCTACGAGATGAAGAGGCAGCCAGGATAGCTGCACTGAGGGAGGAAGACGAGCAGAAGAGTCAGATGATGAAGGAGAAGATTGGGAAGATGAGCAGAGAGATCTCATCTCTTTCAGACACAATCAGAGCCATAGAAAAGGACATAGGAGCTGATGACATCACATTTCTTCAGGTATGGTAACATTTCTTAGCCTCCAAATTAATTCTCTGAACCTCTCAGTGCACTTTTGATTGTCATAGGACATTACCAGCACTGAAATTAAACATTAAAATCTTTTTGTAACTAAAACAACCACATCTTGTAAATGAAAGTTTTAAATGCAGTTGTTCCTGGGATTTCACTGATTTTGGAGAACCAAATGGATCTGCTAGAGCAAATTCAAAAGTGCCTGGTCACATTAACTATTATATTGATCTATTTGTTATATTACAGAACTACAAGAGCACAGTGGAAAGGTGAGTGATCTGCCTCCTGTCTCTCTCTTCTCTCTCTTATGACCCCAAAGCAGCAGAATCCTCTGAGACCCTCCCCATATCCTGCACTCACAGTTACCATCAATATACAGACCTCTTCGATGTTTGTAAATATCCAGAGCCTAGATTGGGTGTGCGCAGCATGGAGTCAGAAAAATAGCCAATAGACCGGCATGTTGAGCTGTCAACGTATGCACTGGACCCCAGGACCGCAAACCGTACCTCAATTAGTCTAAGATAATGACAATTGTCTGCCTGATCCTGAGAATTAGTACCCATACAAATGTAATCTATGACTGTACCAATACAAATATAATCTATAAGGCCCTTTCTCTCCCCATATCAATCAACATTGTTGGTTTCTATTCAATCAAAACTCTCATAAAAGGAGGAGCAATTCAAAGTTCCGTATGTGCCCGTCTAATGTATAGACTTACAGTTAGGCTCATACGTTTTTGAACCCATGCTAAAGTTGACTAAAAAGAGGAACGTGAAATGTATATTCCTCCTTTTAGTCAATTTAAGCATGGGTTCAAAAACTTATGAGCCTAACTGTATGTGTTTGTGGATGAAAGACTTGAATCAGGAATATTTTCTTTTGAATCAAGGGCTCTTTTATTCTCTCTTCTTTTCTCTGGCCTCTTGCTACCTTTCCTCTTGCTCTCTCTCTCTCTCTCTCTCTCTCTCTCTCTCTCTTGCTCTTCTGGATAAATCCATTCTGCTCTTGGGTCTCTCTCTCTCTCTCTAACATATACCATGTTGTAGTTTACTTGCCTACCTTGCATTCACTGTAACTGATACATTGATGATGACATTGTTTTGTAATTCAATTAATTGTTCATTCATCCACTATTCATACATATCCCCTTCTGTGCCATGCCACTACTCTGCCACTAGCTGATAAACTACTTGGTAAAATGGCGTCAGATTAATCATAATTTCTCACAATATTTAGCACTGCCTTCCTTCGCAGCCAACACGGTTCTCTTCCAGAGAGGCATAGAGCTTCCTTACAAGTTTATTGTTGCAGATTCAATAGATTTGAAGACTCTTTTGTTCCTGTATCAATTAAACATCTCAACAGCCACTAGAATAGAATAAAATAAGATGTGGTAACAGAGGCTGCATCCATCCTCAGGAATATATTTGTTCATTGTATTATTTATTTGCTGGTATCTATTAATCTATTTTTACATCCTTACCTAAGTATTTGATTGATGCGCATAATTAGGTCTATCTAGGTTTAATTACACTGTTGTTGGAGTTGAGTCTATCTGGCTGACTGGCTGGCTCCCTGTCTATCTATATTCTAGAGCCCAGTGGAAACTGCAGGATCCAGAGAGCGTTTCAGGAGTTCTGATCAATGTGGAGAAACACCTGGGCAACCTGAAGTTCAGAGTCTGGGAGAAGATGCAGGAGCACTGTAAGTCTGTCCACACACACACACACACACACACACACACACTGCAAACATCTGGACCATCTGAGCTTTGCCGTCTGCATTAAAATAAAGAAGGTTGTTTAGCACAGTACCTACATCTCACAGACACAAAAGAAATACATAGTCATGAATGACATTTCATCTGCCCCCCCCCACCCCCCACCCCCTTTCTCTCTGTCTCTCTCAGGTCCTGTTGCTGCCCCCAAGGAGGAGGCTCAGGCAGTGTATGGTAGGCTTGGGATGGAATATTTATTGATATTTTACACTAGAGGAAATATAAGTAAATAAATAGACCAACCCTTAAATAGCTAAGTAGTATAACATACAGTGGACAGCTATCTCTCTCTCTCTCTCTCTCTCTCTCACACACACACACACACACACACACACACACACACACATTTTGTATATCACAAATAGGTTTGCTTGTTGTACCAGTTAACAGAAATAGCTGTTTTCCTGAGACCTGACTCTGTAACTTTTCATCTGAGAACTTTTTGTCTGACATCTGATGTCTGACACATGACTGTGTAATTCCGTAAACTTGACAGAGGTTTTCCTGAGACCTGATGCCTTTTCATCTGATGTCTGACACCTGAGTCTGACAGCTGAGAATGTCCTAAAATGTACACCGTACACACAACTAACAACATCCTTCAACTACAATATTTTGCATTTCAATCTTCCTTCAATGATTATATCTCACATCTATACCATATGGTTGGATCCCCTACTGTGATGTGTTTAGAATGTGCTTTATTTTCCTGATAATTGTACACCTAAAATAGCTTCTGTTTTTTGGCCATATCACACGTACATCAATTTGCAATCAAGGCCACATTACCACCTCGAACGTGCATTATTCTTCTGATAACCGAACGCAGTCACATCCATTATCCCTTCCTGATGTTATTGATATTAGTTTTTTCAACATGAGCAGACATTTTTGTCATTTTTCAGTTTGTAATGACCATATAGTGTTTTATCTTTACATTTATCACAGAATTTGTGTTGCCCGATGCAGTGGGAGGGGATGGTGGTGGGTTTCTCAGTGCCAGAGCTCTGTATGACTACCAAGCTGGTGAGTATACGGAGCGACAAGTCCATCATGATTCCTCCCAGGATAGACCCAGGATAGACTTTACAACATGCATGCAATTATGATAAACAGTTTTTTCTTTCATCTTTTCTTCCTTCAACAGAGGATGATGATGAGATCAGTTTTGACCTAGATGACATCATAACTGAAATAGAGTTGATTGGTGGAGGATGGTGGAGAGGAGTTGGCCCTGATGGCCAGTATGGAATGTTTCCTTCCAATTATGTTGAATTACTGGGGGCTGGGGGGGCTGGCGTGCCCACTGCCCCACTAAAGGAGAGCCTTGCCTCATCAGAGACATCCTCTGTCCCTCCTAAGAAAACTTCTAAAAAAAACAAAAAAACACCGTTATATAAATATTTTCTGCGTATGTGATTTTCTGTAATTGTGTCATTGGTTATGGGAAATGCACTGCTTTCTCTTACCTATTTCAAAGATGTGGGTGTGTTTAATCAGATCTCCTCTCTTACACCAAACCACGAGATGCTACTGTACTTCACGCATTCAGTGCAGAGATGTGAAGAGAATATCATTAGCTGGTCTTAGAAAGCAAATTGCAACTATTACTATTAACACATCTAATTCTGATTCATTCTTTGCTCTGGTTCTTATTGCTGTTTTAAAAGTACCCCAAATATGTGCAATATACAGCTACACATTCTCCAGACTCATGCCCTGATAAAGCCTATGCAAATAGTCTGTGTAACCCCATGTTACGTTGTGCCTTGCGCTCCCCTACTTACTGCCTGAGAAGGAGGAGGAAGGATACAAGGATACAAGGATACAAGGATACAAGGATACAAGGATACAAGGAAGTTTATTGTCACATGCATATAGTTACTGGAAGTAAGAAATGCAGTGAAATTATGTCTGGTGTCAGCCTATTTGTGCAAAGTGGGGGGGGGGGGGGTAAAAAGTGCAGTAGAAGAGGGGTTTAGTAGATTAAGTGGCAAGGGCTGCATAAGAAAGGTGGGGGAGGATTGGAATTGGGGGGGGGGGGGGGGGGGGCACCAACAAGGAGCACCCAAGAGCAACAGGGGCAAGGAAAAACTCCCTTACCAAGGAAGAAACCTTGGGCAGATCCACGGCTCAAGGGGCTAACCCAACTGCCAGGGGTCTTGGTGTGTGTGTTGGGGGGATGACAGGGGAGATGGGATAGTGTGCTGTGTATGTGGGGAGAGGGCAGTGTGCAATATGTGTGTTGGAGAAGCTTCCTCATGAGACAATGTGCTGTGTATTGGGGGGGGGGACAGTGTGCTGTAAGTATGTTGGGGATGTGTGTTGGAGAAGCTTCCTGATGAAATAATGTGCTGTGTATGTAGGGGAGGGGGGGGGGGCAGTGTACTGCAAGTATGGTGAAGGGACTTACTATTGCAAGCAGAGGACTGTATGTATGATGTATGTGCGTGATGAAGATGTGTGTGTGGGCGGGAGGGGAGTGTAGCAGTGACTGTGTGTGTGTGTGTGTGTGTAGTGTGCGTGTGGGTAGGTGGGGGCAGTGTGCTGTAAGTATGTAGAGGGTGTGTGTTGGAGAAGATCCTGAAGACAATGTGCTGTGTATGTAGGGAGGGGGGGGGGGGGGCAGTGTGCAGCAAGTAGAGGAGGCTTACTGTAGCAAGCAGTGTGCTTTATGTATGTGAGGTGATGACAGTGATGATGTAAGTGTGTGTGTTTTTTGTGTGTGTGTTGGGGATGGGGGTGGGGTGGGGGGCAGAAAGGCTAGGCAATCAAGGACATGGGTAGATGGAGGAGAAATCAAAAATAATAAATAAAAAGTTCTATGGAGATGTGCAAAGTGTGTGTGAGTAAACTGTTTACTATGATTTACTACTGATGTGCAAAGTGTGTGTGACTAAACTGTTTACTATGTTGTTAGTCGCTTTGGCTAAAAAGCGTCAGCCAAATGTAATGTAATGTAATGTAATGTAATGTAATGTAATGAGTAAGTTTGAATCACGCTTGATCTGGGTGTTGTATAAGATAACACCTAGGATATATCACGCTTGATATGAGTGTTTTCAGAGCTGAGTGGACCGTCTTGTTTCAGTCCTTTGCTCAGAATAGACCCTTTCAACAATAAAAACAAAAACAATGCTTGAACGTTCTATTTGGTTCCCAATCTACTTCCTCTGCATTAAGATAACATATGGAATGTTAAAACGGAAGCCTTGTGGGGCCAACTATGATGCTGATAATGGAACTCTCTTGAAAGGGTCATTACAAGTCAACACACCAATGATGTCTTCAACAATGACTGACTGAATAGAGCAGAGGTTCCCAAACTTAAGACTACTGAGGCCCAATTTCATTTCTAAAAATCATCTGCAGCCCACCCAAACATTTATTCACAACTGAGACGAGACTAAGATAAAGTTGGCCCACCTGCAACACCGTGACAGCCCACCAGGGGGCCACAGCCCACACTTTGGGAAACACTGGAATAGAGTTATCAGCTCAGCTTAGCTATCACATGCTCAGCAGTTGAGTCCCAGCATTGAATAGTCAATCAGGAAAAAAACATTTGTGGACAATAGCTTCATCTAGTGGAGATAATCTGAACTGCAGGAGGTTTGAAAGACAATAGATTCCCTGTAGAGTATGTTTTACATGTGTGTATATCAACAGTTTTGGTATTAAGTCATGTGGTTCATGTTTTTTGTCTCTGTGCCTTTATATTTATCCATTTAGCAGGTGCGTTTATCTAAGTCAGCTTGTGAATGGTGCAGTTATACATTACTAAACAAACTTGCTATCGTTCCCCCTTTGCTCTGCTTGTTTGTTGTTTTACATGCGACAAATTGTTGTTCAGTTGTCAATTTGACACTTTATTCATAAGCTCGTCTACATCACAACCCATGTTGGAAAATCTGACCATGCTGTAATGAGACTGAGCACTCTGTATTGTACTATGTTAACAAGTTGTGATTTGTATGAAACATGCATGTTTTTCCAGTCTGTAATACTAATGTTTAGATTAAAGTTTTCATGATAAAATCTATTTTAAACATGTGTGTTTAAATCTACCCATCTAAGCACAGTCTGAGTACAGAGACACAGCTAGACCGTGCATTCATGGATATCGGAAAAACCTTTTGCCCATTGAAAACGTCATCATCCCGCATCATTCACGTCACTTGTGGGAATCAGAGGTGGGACACCGGGGCTAGATTTTGCTAACAGAGAACTTCATAGGCTTAAATTGTCCTGTGTACATGTAGGCGCTGCATGGATTCTACGCAGAAACAGCAGATGTGAAGCAAGCCCAAAAGATGCGACCGCGCCAAAAAACACGCCCACCCGAGACTACAACTACTTTCAAGCGACTTCACGAAAAAAACAAGCCCAAAGTCGCTTATAATAAGCGGACTTGGCAACACTGCTCGTCATCACTTTTGTCCTCACATTGTAGTTTGTTTGTAGTCCATGTGGCCTTTCATATCCAACAGTTTTAATGTGAACTTGGGAATTTGCCATTTTTGTCACTTGAAAGCTGCATATCTTTCTTTCACAAGCGTCTTACACTTTATATTTAAAAAAAAAAAAAAAAACATACTGTGACTCTACTACATTTGAAATATGAGCATGAGTATTACTTATTCCTTTTAACCACATTTGAACTGATTCTTTAAATGCAATAATGCGATAGATCATCAGGATGTTGACTGGGCCCAAGGAGGTGAACAAGCGGAGACGGAGAATGGGAGATATGCCACTGGATAGAGATTCCACTGAAGACAGTAGAGAGTTTCTCACTGTCATACACATGGTGTGTAATCCAAGTTCCTCAGGTTCCTTCCCCTGCCTAAAAAATGTGTAGTTCTGTTTACTGAGGCTGCCACTTGATGCAAGTCTGGTTTCCTGCAATGCCTCAATGTCGATATTGAGCCTCTTCAGCTCTCGGTCGATGATGGCTTTCATGATTTTCATGAAGTCTTCAACCTGCTGTAGGTCATCGGAGAGCCCTGTGCACATTGTCCTGACATTCCAGCTTGCAAAGTGTACAGTAGAATTGGTTGTTTCTCTTTTCTGTGTTTGCCTGGTGCATGTTTTTTCAGTCTGCTTGTCAGTGTTACCCCAAAGGAGCAGGCAGACTGTGGCGGGCCAGCACCTTACTGACTGGGGGCTGCCCAGCTTGAGGCGGGCGGTGGCTGACTGGTGGGACACGATGATTCCTCCCACTGTTGGAGTCGGAGACAACCCGTAGCTCTGACTTATAACTCGTAACTGCTGCCTCCCGTGTTTTTTTTTTTTTTTTAAAAAAGGCCAAGTATAGGCCAAGTATACTTGCGTAAACAAGGAATTTGGTCTCTGCATTTATCCCATCCGTGAATTAGTGAACACCCAGAGCACACAGTGAGCTCAATCAGACACTAACCTGGAACAGTGAGCTGCCTTGCTACAGCGGTGCTCGGGGAGCAGTGAGGGGTTACAGTAGGTGCCTTGCTCAAGGGCACTTCAGCCATGGATATGGGCATGGGAGAGCAGTGCTCAACTCAACATGGGGGGCATCAAGAGCCCCCCATGGACATTACCTTCAGCGATGAGGGGCATCAAGAGCCCCCCATAGACATTACCTTCAGCGATGAGGGGCATTGTGGTATTTTCTCCAGACCATACAGGCCACTCCCTCTAATCAATACAGACCTCATGTTGACCACAAAATGCACAGTGAGACTATATGCTTCATATAAACCATGAACCACAGGGTGTATTTTTCTTGTTAAAATAAAATAAACACCTGTACATAAAATGTATTTATTTTGTACAGCATATCACTTCAATGCTGTTGTTACATTAAAGTAAATTTGACACTATGTACATTTCTCTCTGACACACAGACATACACACATCACACGTATGCATGAACCCGCGCGCACACACACACGCACACGCACACGCACACACGCACACACACACACACACACACACACACACACACTCCTGTCCCTCCTCGTGAGCATGTGTTGGTGAAGATATGGCCGTGGCCAGAGCCCATCATCTCATGCCATCTGCTCTGGCCTTGAACAGGTCTGAGGCGGAAGGTCAGTTAGGAAGGCTGGCCAATCAGATTTCTCTTTCACCAAAGACCCACCCTCTCACTCACAATAAGATAGAGTGAGAGACTACAGGTCATTCTATTCTACATTAGTTACAGAGCAAGTGCGTTGTGTTTTTGTCAGAAGTGATATAGTAGTTATATGTAAAGTATATACTTTATATATAGTAGTTATATGTAAAGTATATACTTTATATATAGTAGTTATATATTACAGTATATACTTTTTTTTGTATATTACTATTTGCTGTGTAACCAGAAACGGAGAGAATTAATTAACCTTGTAGGATAATTTAGGTATTTTCCCCCAACTTGAAATTGGAAATAATAGTGTATCAGACAACAGATTCTTACTGGAGAGAACATGGCTTCAAAATTAGAAGAGGATTTATCTTGTCCAGTGTGCTGTGATGTTTTTAAGGACCCTGTTGTCCTCTCCTGTAGCCATAGTATCTGTAAAGTTTGTCTGCAGCAGTTCTGGGACACTAAAGGATCCAGAGAATGTCCAGTCTGCAGGAGATTGTCAAAGGGGCATCCCTGCCCTAATTTGGCTCTAAGGAACCTGTGTAAGGCCTTCTTACAAGAGAAAAGTCAGAGAGCCTCAGCAGGGTCTGAGGTGCTCTGCAGTCTGCACAGTGAGAAACTCAAGCTCTTCTGTCTGGACGATAAACAGCCTGTGTGTGTGGTGTGTAGAGACTCAAAACAACACACCAACCACAAGTTCCAACCAATAGATGAGGCAGCAGCTGATTTGAAGGTGAGTAGTATCCATAAAGCTCAATAATGACTTCAGGCTAAAGGCATGAAGCACAAAGAAACTACAAATGGTCAATCCTTGTCCATGTAGGGACTGCAATGTTATCTTATATTTATATGATTTTCGTATACTGTAAGATGAGCTACAAAGACTGCTCAGATAAACTACAGTCTCTGACCCACAGGAAGTTTATCTTGCACCAGCAGGTGGTGTTTTTTTCTTTCCTACATGTATGTGATAATTGGCCAGTGACCATATCCTTAACTGTACAGAGTATGATAAAAAAAAAAGAAATTTATTGGGACATAAAGAAGATAATGAATGTAGGTCAATGCACTGTGGTTCTCTCTCTCTCTCTCTCTCTCTCTCTCGCTGATCTCTCTCTCTCTCTCAAACACACACATGACATAATGTGTTTGTGTAATGAGAAATGTATCACAAATAAATAATTTATTTTATTTCAGGAGGACCTTAAGAGTAAACTACAGTTCACACAGAGGAAGTTGAAGGTCTTTGAAGAAGCAACACTCAACTGTTACAAAACAGCAGAACACATAAAGGTGAAAGCAGGTTCAGATATTATTAAAATGTCAAATGACTATGCAACAATATTACATAATGATATAAGCTTTTATTAGGCATGCAATTAGTTATGGTGTCATCTTAAGATTCATTTGTATGGTATATATTTCCTATCAACCATCCAGGGCACTATGTACTGTGTTCCATGTAGGACAGGGGACACCAGTTAGCATGTTAGCACACTTCCAATCCAGTGTGAATTTAGACCAAAAAAATTAAAGTGCTGCTTTAAACCTCACACACAACAAGCAATTCCAGATGCAACACACTGAAAGAAGCAGATAAAGGATAGATAGATAGATAGATAGATAGATAGATAGATAGATAGATAGATAGATACTTTATTGATCCCCAGGGGAAATTCAAGGTCTCAGTAGCATGCAGTACATACAACACACACACATTCACTAACAGCAGAAAAAGTAGTTAAAAGTATATAATATAAAAACACAACTAAGCAATAAGGACAGTAGAATATAAAGAATATACTAAATATACTAAAATACAAATGATGCTAACTAACACTTAATCTAAATCAATTCTAAAAACAGTATCCACGTGGTGATTAATCAATCTAGAGGCACTTGCAATGACTGAGGTAGGGACTGAGCCTGTGATTCTCTGTGCATAGTAAGGTAAGGTAAGGTGCTCTGTATGAGTGAGTGTTAATGGTGATAGTGCAATGGTGATAGTGCTCATGGTGATAGTGCAAATGAGTAAGTCCAACAGTGCAACAGTGCAAGAATAAAGTCTATATATCTTATATCTATATATATATAACTATTTTAAGAAAGGTATACGTTTGGCCACAGTTCGGCTGTGGCATGGAGGGAGGGGTTATGCATATGTGCTAATGTGCTAATATAGCACTCAAACAGTGAGGCAGAAAGACAGTAAAAAGTGGCTAGTGGACAGACAGTTCAAGACATGGAGGGGGTGAAGAGGCAGACAGACTATGCAGAGAAGTCTATCTCTCCTCTTCCCTTAAGTGAAGCATTGAACAGTTCAATGGCCCTGGGGACAAATGACTTTCTCAGTCTGTCTGTTGTGGAAGGCAGTGGGTGAAGTCTCCAGCTGATCAGTCTCTTCTGCTTAACAATAGTGCTGAAGAGCCTGATCAGCTGGAGACTTCGCTCACTGCCTTGTTCCAAGTGTTTGTCACTGAAATAGCATTCAGTATGTGGGAAATTCCATGGAAAATTAAGTTTTTTGTAACATCCATAACGCCAATAAAATGTGATGGTATGATATGATGTGAATGATTACATGAAATTTTAGCATTTGCTATTTTTGGCTGAAGAATGTACATGAGAAAAAATGCACAAATAATGAATTTTATCATTCACATCATACAAATGCCAAGGCATTTCACTGACATTATGGATGTGACAAAAAGTCAATTTTCCATGGAATTGCCCATGTATATAGTTGTAGTTAGTGGATTATGAGCAACTAGGGGATAATAAACTGTTCTGTTATTTCAGGCTCAAGTCCAAAGCGCAGAGAGGCAGATCAAGGAGGAGTTTGAGACGCTTCACCAGTTTCTACGAGATGAAGAGGCAGCCAGGATAGCTGCACTGAAGGAGGAAGAGGAGCAGAAGAGTCAGATGATGAAGGAGAAGATTGAGAAGATGAGCAGAGAGATCTCATCTCTTTCAGACACAGTCAGAGCCATACAGGAGATTGGGGATGGTGATATCACATTTTTACAGGTAGGGCAACATTCTCCTGTGTAGCCTCTTTTGCATTGCAAGACAAAATGCACTTGAGTTGCAGGCTAATCACAGGCATGTGTTTGTGCAAACATGAACTTCTCGTTTTATCAGACGGTCTCCTACAGTTTTACTCTCAAATGACAAAAATGTGCATTTTTACTCCAAGCGGTTTTGTATGAAAGCATCTGCTAATAACTATAGCAGACTGGTTTTGTTTTATTTTTCGAGCTAGTGCTTGAGATGTTTCATGCACCTCTAATGTGCAAAAGTCGGTATGGACACCTCATTTTGTTGCAACAAGGATAGCCAGATGGTGCTGATGAGGCTACTGGTGTCATTAGCACCAAATACAGACCACTCTTAGGCTCTATCCACTGAAGAAATACAGGCCTGTCTCCAGTACAATTTCTGCCTCTCCCTCAAAAAAGCCCATCTTCTGCAGAATAAGTAAAGCCCCTGGCCTCTATATCTGTAGATAAACATGAATGATTAAATAATGGCAGCTATCTCTGTGTGTGCGGTTGGAAACAACCTTTGAGTAATTTCATACACACAACCAGACTGAGAAGACAGACAGACAGCATTAAAGCAACACAATGCAGTCTGTCCAGTGCGTTGAAAATTCACGAAAGGGGAATTCCCAGATTCCCAGGTTTCTTTATCACGATAATATTGTTTGGTGGTGGTGGGGTAGTGGTTAAGGACTTGGCCTAGCATGCCAAGCTTCCACCGTTGAGCAAGGCACTTAATCCCAAGTTGCTCTGGGGGACATGGTCCTTGTAATATAATTGACAAATGTTAGCCGCTATAGTCGGATAGAAGTGTCTACTAAATGAATAAATGTAAATGTTGGGTGAGTAAAGCTGGCTCACGTGAAGCAATAGTCATATTGCAATGTGTACTAATATTACTGATTAATTAATTAATTCATTCATTTTATGAATGAATGCTTTTTTCCAGAACTACAAGAGCATAGTGGAAAGTGTATGAAACTATGTTTTAAGTTCTCAAGCTTCATTTGTTATGTGTGTGATGTGCCCCTGTCACTGTCACCTCCACCCCCAACCACCACACACACACACACACACACACACACTAGAGGGTGACACGGGAATCAATTTTCACTCCTGTCCCATCTTGAGCCCACACAAATACTCCCGTCATATCCCGATCACGTGACTGCCCCCCCAAAAAAATCCTGTCCTGCAAAATCCCGAGAGAAAGGCTCCCGAATCACATCCCACTCTGGTTTCGTTCCCTATGTTGTCTAAAGCATTGGTTCCCAAAGGGTGGGTCGTAGGAGATTTTATTTGCCAGCCAGCATAGTGACAATTTATGTTGTGTAATAGGCCTAGCTTATACCTTATATAGCTTATGAACTCCTTCTGTGCACATTTAGAACACCGCCAGAATGTGGATATCATTCGCAAAATGAAACAATATTTCTGTCGGGCGCCTACCATGGATCTCACAGTTGCAAAATGCAAGGGACATGAATCAGTTTATATTTGCATGAACAATAACGGATATCAGCTCTTCAACATGGCCCTATTAAAATCTAGAAAGTATCATTTTAAATCGTAAAAAAAACGATTTGTCGTCAACAATAGGCTAAAGCAGACATCCATAGACCGGACATGAGGTTTATTTGCGTCAATTGTAGATAGGCCTCTTTAAAGTTAAAAGCGGTCTCCTCACAATCCATCTAATTTAGAAAGGCTATAATTTAAATGGACATGTAAACGCTATTTCCTCTTTCCAATCTTGCTTTCCGAACTTCACTAGCCTACAGTAAAGCTGCATTGCCATTTAGAACTATTAGCTAGTTTCCCATAACAACCACCCAAGATAGGCTAGTCGAGGTGACAAGGGTTATTAAGATCGACTTTGAACACAGTGAGCTATACAACTTGACAATTACACTGTATCATAGTGTTAATGTGTTGAGTAAAGCTACACATGTTTAGATTGATTTTGTTACCATGTGTGTTTATTCCTGCCGTTACAAAAACTAGCATTTCAGATAACGTTAGCGATTAGGTTATGTTGATATGGCAATAGAAAATACCTTCAGTTTTCGGTGTAGTCGCTGACGCTGATTGATTGGCTTGTGAACAGGGCAGCTGCTTTGTATTGCTCTGATTGGCTACTGCTAGCCGCAGAGTAGCCTATCAACAAACTTATTGTGAGTTGTAAGTGGTTCTCTTTTCTAGAAATGCCCTGCAATCTTTGGGTGCACTCACCGCATGTTTTAATTTAATCTCCGGCTCCGTTCCCCTCCCGCCCACTCCCGTTGATTTCTGCCCGCCCCGTCCCTATCACGTTACCAACAGTGAAATTGACTCCCGTACCGCAGGACTCCCGCGGGAATACCGTGACCCGCGGGAGTCCCGAAAAATTGTCACCCTCTAACACACACACCGCATCAATGTCCAAATATATTAATATTAATTTTATGAATGAATGCTTTTTTCCAGAACTACAAGAGCATAGTGGAAAGGTAAGTGAACTGCCTCCTGTTTCTCTCCGTTTCTCTCTTCTCTGTGGCTCTGAACCCAAACCCACAGCAGCACTGACTCCTGAATGTCATTCCAGAGCCCAGTGCACACTGCAGGATCCAGAGAGGGTTTCAGGAGCTCTGATCAATGTGGCAAAGCACCTTGGCAACCTGAAGTTCAGAGTTTGGGAGAAGATGAAGGACTTAATTCAATATAGTACAGATATCTCTGTCATACACAGCCAATCATATACACACAGGCACACACAAACACAAAGTGTTTGCCTAAAATATATACAAAATTGGTTGATTTAATGCTACATGATAAAGTCAGTTGACATGAGAGATGACCAGTAGATCGAAATGCATTTTTAAACACGTGTGTTCTTTCTCTCTGCAGCCCCTGTGATTCTGGATCCCAACACTGCAAACGCGCATCTCATCCTGTCTGTGGATCTGACCAGTGCAAGATACAGTGATGAGAGACAGCAGCTTCCTGATAACCCAGAGAGATTTCATTTGGCTGCCAGTGTGCTGGGCTCCGAGGGCTTTAACTCAGGGACTCACTGCTGGGATGTGGAGGTTGGGCAGAACACACTATGGGCTGTGGGCGTGATGACAGAGTCTGCCCAGATTAAGGGAGATGTAGCCTCCAGGAGTGGACTGTGGTATATTTGGTTCAGTAATGGTCAATATGGAGCACGGTCTCCATCGCAGTCCCACACACCTCACTTTTCCCAAAGAGGGCTTTTTGGCAATACCCCTCACACCAAAAAGTCATGTCCCTTTGGTTCAACTCTCGGGGATGTTATTGGGGTAAAGCATACAGGAGTTGTAGGCTTTGGTTGTGGTACCTCAACCGAATGTTCTGCACCAGACCGAGAGACTCCCTTAAGTGTGCATGGGAGACCCCAGAGGATCAGAGTGCAGCTGAACTGGGACAGAGGACAGCTGTCGTTCTCTGACCCTGATAATAACACACACCTACACATTATCACACACACTTTCACTGAGAGAGTGTTCCCATACTTTGAGTGTCCGAGCTCCAAGATTGTGCCACTGAATGTCTCTGTAGCATTGGAAAAGTTGGAGACACGACAGACAGCCCTCAGCTTTGGTACACTTAATGTTAATCGTTTGTGCTGATTTGTGCCATTATACACATTTATGTAATACACATTTGTGCAGTTCTATGTTTTAAGTTCTCAAGCTTCATTTCTTATATGTTTGATGTGCCCCTGTCACCCCCACCCACAACCATCACACACACACACACACACACCGCATCAATGTCCAAATCTCACCAAAAAGGTCTCAGTTGATTGTGCTCTGTTTTGCTGATTTGCACCATTAAAAGAACCATTTTGCTGTCATGGCTTTTAAGTTATCAAATTTTATTTTATAAAAGTTTGTTACAGAACACTTTTAAGAACACTTACCAACTGTACCCCTGCCAGCTCCTCCAACCCAGTATCGCAAGGATTCATTGTACTGTCACGTTTGGTTAATCTATTATTTGTGCTGGGGTTGGTAGGGGGACACGTTAACCCCTATGCACAGAATTAAGGTGTTGTGGATGGTCATCTACATGGTTTGTGGCACCAATAAACAACTAGATGTACCGCAGAGCGGTACAAAATATGTCCGCCGCCCAGTCCAGCACATTTTTTCCACAAAAATAAGTCACGCTTGTCAAATTGTGTTCATTTCCTACTTTGTTCCGTTTTTGTGTGTTTGTAATTGAGTGTGTGCAGAGTGTATAAGTATAAGTATAAGTATAAGTATCCATAACACCAGCACAATGCCATGGTATTTAATTGGCGTTATGGATGTGACAGTTTTGCATGGAATTGCCCATAACCAGTATTTGTCTGATTGTGGAAATCAATTGTTAAGCTGTTAAATTGCTGTTTTTTTAGAACTCTTCTGTTCCTCATGTCACTAATATATCTCTAAAATATTTCCCTTATAACCCTTTCCTAATGATTTATGTTTATTTTTTAGCAAGCAACCAGCTCCAGGGCCATCCTACTTCGCCCAACCTCCACTCCCACCCCCTCCAGGGCCATCCTCATTTTCTCCACCTCCACTGCTCACCCCTCCAGGGCCATCCACATTTTCTCCACCTCCACTGCTCACCCCCTCCAGGGCCATCCTCCTTTTATCAACCTCCACTGCTCACCCCTCCAGGGCCATCCTCCTTTTATCAACCTCCACTGCTCACCCCTCCAGGGCCATCCTCATTTTCTCCACCTCCGCCATTCACCCCTTCAAGGCCCCCCTCATTTTCTACACCTCCTCCTCAGCAGTTATTTCAATCTCCTTGTTCCTCGAAGAACTACACAGATCTGTCTAGTTACAGAGAGAGAGCAACGGAAATATTCATGCCCAGCATGAATATGGGCCGGTCTGGGAAAGGCCCAATCATCTGTACATGTAAGTGAATTATTACACAGACATAGCATTAACGACTTAACATATGCTTGCACAATGTTGAATCACATATCAACAAAACCAATAAGGATGATTTTTAAATTGAGAAACTCACTCAGAAACATTAAAACCAATGCTTCTAAAAAAATATTTCAATTCAATTATGCCCTCCACATGCTAACTTTAATGGAGAATATGAAGCAGCAGATGAATCAGCTGTCCATGAATATGAGTGTCATCATGGCCAGAATGGCAGCTGCGGAACCTGTTGTGGAGATGCCGGAGGAGATCTCCTTGCCCCTAGCCTCCCTCGAGGAGGTTGACCACTTTGAAGGGTGGTTCAAACACCCAGGAAACACAAGTAAAAAACAGCAATTGGTATGCTTATATAACATCAAAGTCCACTAACACTTAGTATTGACATGCTCTTTTCAAGGGGCATCTCAATAAGATTTGGGAGGGTGCCCGGTGAAATCCCTTGGGCAATTTAATATATTTGCCTTCAAAATACATTTTCGTCATCAGTGACATTTCATAATCAGCAGTATTTTGCAACACAATTGCTCCCCCCTTATCGGCAGGGCACACTACTAACAATGTAGCCGAACAGTGGCAATTTTAGATCCATTTTTTTTCAGCACTTGATTTCATCTTGATAAGAGATTAGTCCCTCTTACAGCCATCAAGATAATGCAGCCTCTCTAGTCTCAACCTTGTGTGTAGCGTGTAGCCTAACCGATGCGCAGGTTTTGACTCTAGCAGGGGTAGCCTGTTTAATTTTTTTCAAAGGCTCATGTTGTCTGTTGTTTTTTTGACAGTCAAAACATGTTTACTTAGGCCTATGTCGTTTTATTTGTCATGGACACGAATCAAGGGAACATTTTCGTACTAACACATCAATACTGTACTTTGCCTGTGCCTGTTGAAGTGTCAACGACCACAGCCTTCAAGTTTTAAATAGCATAATGCGAAACTTCTCCAGCAGAGGGGGAAATAGAGCTGCACAGTCCCACCCACAGCCGATGCCGGATGTAAAAATTCAATGCAATTTCTCCATTGACAATTGCGGTATAAGCCATAAAAACTTAACTGCACGTGGTAGTCTTAAAACCAGCTACGGCTGTAGTAAGCGATTGTATATGCTCCTATAGACACCAAGAGTTCATGGGGCACTAACCTTGTTTTGAGATAAATGCCTTTTATTCGCGATCTCTTGGATAAGTACTTCATTACCCACAATCCTGAACAATCCCACAATCCCACAGTGATGCCTCTGATTGGTGGAAAGGCCGTTATGGTCATAGTTTGAAACTTTCTCAGCGAAAAATATTGACAAAGATGGCGAAAATCTTAATGTGATTAAAAACTTTCTTGACGAATATTGGTATTTGTATCAACAAGGATAGGGGTTTATACATCACATGAACTTAGTCAGGGCCAATACACTATCATATACACAAGTTATTGAGCCGTTTCCGCTCTACATCCTGAACTTCTTCCGTCGAATGCAATCCACTTCCGTTCTGGCGGGCTGGGTTTGTTTTGCTAGCTTGCTCCGTTTTGCTAGCTTGCTCCGTTGTGCCGACGAAGCACTGATATCGCTGTGACAAAGAGGATATAACCATTAGCTGCTACAACATGAAGAAAAGTGGTTCGGGAACGACGTGTGCTGTAGTTGGTTGTAAAAACTCGAGAAAGCACCTGAACGAGTGGTTAGATAGAGAGTGCTACGACCACAAACCAGCTACGAAGAGGCAATGTCCATGCGCTCCATTGTTCACATTTTTTCGCAAGCCTGATAGCGACTTGGAATCAAGGACCTGGCTGAAGGCATTGAATGTAAAGAAATCACCACGCAACGTTTTTGTTTGTTCCCATCACTTTGTGGACAAAAAACCAACCAAGGATAATCCTTTCCCAGAGTTGTGGTTGGGATACAATCGCACTACCCAGCCAAAGAGGCGTCAACTCACCCAGCGGACAACTGCCTCCCCCCAGATAAAGAAACGCAGACTTGAATCTGAGGGTAAGTTCAGCAACTTTAGCTATGAAGCTGAAAATACTGTTAATTATGAAGAACATTGCTACCGGTATTTTGCTAAGGCAGTTGATTGTTTTGGAGATGGGACAAATAATGCACACGATACATCATTAATTGTGTGTAATATGTGTGCGTGCATGTCTTTTACATCATAAATACAATGGAAGGTGGCAGGCTGTTGTGATGATGATTGTGTGTGTGTGCGTGTGAGTGCAATGTTGTAGTACAAATTTTGTCATTGTGATTATTAGAGAGAGGACTATGTCTGCATTAATTTGGCTCCATCCATGTTTTCTGGTCCCCTTATTAGATGCTCCTGAAACCTGTCAGCCTGCCTGTGAGGCCGAGCCTGCTACACCAAAATTTCGAGATGCCCAGACCCAATGGGAGGATCCGTCACATGTTGACCACGTACTGTACACGTACTGTTCAACAACACCGTCCGTTAAAGTAGACAAGGCCACACAGAGCGAGGCAGAAATGGGTCCTACTGTGACTAGCACCACGGTCATTGATGATGCTAGGTCCCGGCTGTATACAGGAGTGCGTATGGTTCAATTTTTCACCCTAGTGACGGTGTTGTTGCCTTTCAGTAAGCCATCAATTACCCTTCCTGTTGTTGACCAAGTTAAAACTAAACCTAATATTAGGAGATATTGCTCACCGCTTCAATGTGTCTACATCCATGGCAAGCATTGTGATTAGTCACTGGATTGACGTGATGGGTGAACAGTTCAAAGTCCTGATCCCATGGCTTCCAAGAGAGACCATTCGTGCCACCATGCCCTTGTCGTTTCAGAGGAACTACCCTCGAACCACCTGCATCATCGACTGTGCCGAAACTGCCATGCAGAGAGCCACAAACCATGACTCAAGGAGTGACACTTTCAGCCAATACAAATCACGCAACACTGTGAAATATCTCGTCGCTGTGGCCCCTAATGGGCTTATCATGTTTATATCTGACGCCTATGCTGGCAGAAGCAGCGATAAGTTTATCACCATGGACAGTGGGTTTCTAGACTATCTGAGGGCTGGTGATGAGGTCATGGCGGACCGTGGGTTCACCATTCGAGACTTGCTTGATGAGAGAAGGGTCAGTTTGAACATCCCTGCATTCACCTACAGGCGCAATCAGTTGACAAATGAGGAGACGACACGCACCAGGCGAGTAGCCAATGTCCGCATACACGTGGAAAGAGCAATCCAGAGACTGAAGGTCTTTAAGATTTTATCCCAGACCGTTCCCATCAGCATGGCACCGAAACTGGACAACATCTTAACCTGTGCTGGCCTAGTTAACCTGAAGAGTCCACTGATCAGAGTGCCTCGTGAGGGTTAGAATCTTGCCTTATGTCCCAGTCTACCAACACCCAGCCATGTTGTTCATTAAATACAGATAAACACAATAAATACTGCATGCATTGTATTTTTTTAATATTATATATGAATATTTTTATAGTGATGTAATTGTGTGGGCTTTTGTATTTTACTTTTTAAATACCTGTTAGAATTAAACATATGATCTTTCTTGTTGAAGCCATTTCTTTAGTTTCCTCAAAACAATTAATTAATCCAGTGTTATTTATGTACAGTATGAGCTTACTATGAATGATAAACTGTGTTAACAGAAATTGTAGCCCTCTAAGGAACATAAGGCCTATCATTCATGATCGTAGTTCAGTGCAATAATGAAATGAAATGAAATTACATCAAACTTTATTTTACTCAAACAGTACAGGCACATTGATATATTGCACAGCACAAAGAGATCATGTAAATTGTGCATTATGTAAATAACGGACATCTGTTGGCTCCTGTGGGCATGACCTAAATAAGGCAGTTTTATATTATTTTTAAAATGCTGCGATATTTACTGCAGAACTGTAACCTTCCCTCAACAAAATCATCAACAATTTTCGGGAGCATGTGGGCAAAGTAGAATGTGCGCAGCCTTATGATATGGCCCTGGACAAATGCTTGGTCGTAGGGTAATTCGATTTCTAGGTGCTCAGTTTTGTTCCAGATCACCAACTTGGAGTGCTGAAGCCCTGTGCAGTGCATCCCAATTTGTACCTGCATGTAGTAGCCTTTTGGACCATTGCAGGCAATATGGTAATCTACCCTATCTCCGTTTGCCACAGTTGTGATTTCGCAGTTCTTTGTTGCCAAAAATTCTGCTAGTGACTTGTTTCCCATCACAGGTGATTTGATCTCCAACAGAATGTCTTTGTTTATCACTCCATCAGGAGATGCTGCAAGCCACGGTTCCTTTTCGCACACCACTAAGCCTTTGGTTTCAATGATGTTGCCCAGAGTTTCCAAATAGTCCCTTGCAAGTTCCTCCCCCTCCGCTCCTTGACGGGTTGCGGCATTGCCATGGAAGGATGGGTGTAAGTGTTCTGACAAAAACTTGTCAGGCGCCGTGGTTGAGCGAATGGGCACCTTTCTAGCCGTGCTCGCTGTGATGCGCACTCTCCGCGCATCATGCCAGACCTGTTCTTTGCTCTGTACTTTTGTAACCTTCTCAATCTCCTCAAGCTGGGCTGTGGACATGTTAATGTATTCATCATAGAAGGTTCTACATTGTACACAAGTCAGTGGTGTGTGGTGCTCATCATGGGTTAGGAGATGGAGGCGTGGACATGGTGTTGGCTCGGTGATGGAGGAGGTATTAGCATTAAAGCAGAGCTGCAGGAGGCTACTCCCAGGGCAATTGAAAAGTTCTGCCATTGGTGAGGCAAGTGCGTTCTTCCTCCACTCTTCATGATTCCTAAAGAGTGTCACCTTCTGTGCCGGTTCTGGAGTGGTAGAGGATGGCTGTGAAGTTGGTGGCGGCTGGTAGAGATCCTTCCTGTTGTGTCGTTTGAAGCGCACATACTTCATCTTCCTCTGACCAGCATTTCTTTTAGACCCAGCATTCCACTGGTTCTGTCTGTCTGTGCAGGCAAGCCCGGTTTTCCCCTGTCTCACAGCATTTTCTACCTAGAGAGATATAGTAAAAACAGTGCATAGATATTGTAATGAGTTCACTGCAAACATGTCATATGATATAATATATTGCACACATAGCCTACAATGAATATACAGAACATTGGGTTTGCAGAAATGCACTTTAGGAAGAAAATGCATTATTATCATCATCATGGCACAAACACACTTTGCACTCTAGCCAAGTAGCCTATGATGTAGTTCGGATACCAACAATAAACAAGACAAGGCCTAGGCTACAATGGTCAAATAATCTAGTTACCTTCCACAGGATCGCAGCTGAGTGGGAACAAGATCTCCCTGGTCCAGCAACACACGTACATCCCGCAGTTTTGACTTCTCCAGCTTCAGTTACCAGCACCCAAGCATTATGCCACGCATTGTTCAAACACTGGCTAGGCTCTACATTTTCTTTCAGATAAACAAAACGATCATGTTTGTATGACATGACACAACCGACTTTGTTGCTGTGCAGGTATTGATATGCCTCGGAGGCTTTCAGATTGTCCATTGCTTTTCCATCTATTGCTAAGGATTGCACGAAGTAGGAGCAAATCTTGCTGTACGTTATGCTGGGCCACGTCGTCATGTTATCCTCCCAGTTCTGCACTGAATTCGGGTGGGGGAGAATAACGCCATCTCCAGTCAAAGTGGTAGAACCGTGATCCCAAGCTAGCATGGAAATCGCTGTGTTTACACCGGCAGACGCTGCGCAAACCACTTCCGGCGGAAATGAAATGCATTTGGTAGCGTTATGGCGGCACCCGGGGTTTCGCGCGTGAACTTGTGTATAGACCACTGTAAATGTTAGTTTAAACACTCAAACTTTCCAGGTAGCCGACAGACTAACCTTTAGCATTTCCGACATTGTATGTCATTACATAATGCAGCTAACATTAGCCTACATGCTGCAACACAGGTATGAAATATATTATGTTTTAGTGAGTGTCCAAAGGGGTGAAAGCCACTTTAAATCGGGTCACATTATTGACTGTTGTGTGTCCGAGAGTCAGTTTGTGGGTTTTGTAAGGGCCAGCATGAGGGACAAGACCTACAAAATTGTGGCGAGTTAAGCAGGGAGGTTGGTAACATTAATGCTGCTAGCAGTGCTAGTTAACATTAGCTATAGGCTACTGTAGCCTTCATACTGTATGATTCATATCAATCATTAACCTAGGAATACTTTGTGCATTTAATGAACATTTTGTGTAATAATTCACGGCAAATTAATAAACTGAATATGGTGGTCCAAGAGCAGACCATGCACCAGTCCATGCATCAGCCCGACTGAGCAGTGATGACAGCATAAGCACTGCCATTAACGTTAACCGCGTTCACACACACACAATATAAAATACACAATGATAAATATAAAATCAATTATCAATATCAAAAGACTATTATTTACACGATTACTCTTGAAATAACTGCTAATAACTGCACATTCACTATATAAAAATCACTGTTTGGAGGAAAGGGTTCGCGTGTTGTCGCCGGTTGGAAATGGCAAAATAAATCGCGCCGATTTTGCCTATATTATTCAGTGAGGCGCGGTGGTTTATGGGATGAGTAGTTCCTTCGCTCGGAAATGAAAATATGTACACAGTCTTGTACCTTTTACTTTTTTTGGATTTTCTCCTCGTTTTTTCACTCGAAATGATATGTTGTATGCTTATGAGTTATGGCGTAGCTGGTTAGCCCAAGACATGCTGTAAAAATCTTTAGATACGGATTTTTCCAAACGTCAATGGGACAAATGAATGGGAATCTTACATCCGGCACCTAACCGCATTTTGGCCGTGGGCGGGACTGTGCAGCTCTATGTGACTGGTGGAATCTGCATACGTCAATGAATTTTGCATTGGATTTTTGCCCACTTAGCAGCCAATCGAAAGAATGAATCTCGGTCAATGCGTTAGAGTTGGCAGCTCCATTTGTAATCACGGGGGAGAAAGTGATAGGCTATGGCTGGAGACTCACCAAATGTAGGCTATTCTACAAAAGCATTTTTCTTGCATAGGCCTAAGACCCAAGTGAATGCAGTCTAGCGTCCTCCTCACCAACTTGAGTTTGAAGATAAGGAGGCGATCTACTTCCACCAACTCCTCCGCTTAATTGCCTTCATGGGTCTTTTCTTTCAATAAAAATGATCATTAGGCCTTTATCCAAGCTAACACCAACCAGATACAACAAGAAAAGCCAGCAACAGTAGGTATGCTACGTGCGTCTTCTATGTCAAGTGTGAAATGACGTTAGATAGGCCTAGGCTACTTGGCTGGCAAACAGGCCTGGAAAAATTCAGGTACTGGGCTACAAACTAGGCTATTTTATTGGCCTGTTAGAAACAAACATTTGTAGTAAAAGTTGAGAAAATGTCATCAGGACACAGATATCCAACTGCAAGTCCAAAGCTTAATATAATGAACAACATGCAAAAAAGCCAGAGATGAGGCAATAAAGTGACATTTTCCTACCATTCTAACTTCAAGCATCAGACTCTTGCAGATAGTCCAGGTTGAATGTTCAGGCAGTTGAGTTGAGATCCGATCAAGTTCTGCTGACACTACCACCTACAGTCAAATTTAAGTCAAATAGAGAGAAGTTTATATTTTGCTCGATAATTTCCATCTGTAGCACGGAGCGCTTTTACAGACATAGTTGTAGTGGAACTTTAAACAACGCATCCCATAATGCACCGGTCATATTGTGCAGTATAATCAGAGAGGGTTAAAGCAGAGCTAGTAATCAAGGATCTTTGGTATAATTTTACAAGCCCTCAAGAAAGTCACTGGTTAAGAGAACATCATTCTCCTAAGCCTGACAAGCCAGACCCACATGAAGATGTACCGCTAGGGTGCGTCTAGATTTCTAGGCTACATCTAGCCCCCCCCCCCCCCCATGTATGAACGTACGCCACCCACCACCACCACCTACTTCCACATTCGCCCCCTAGCAGCTTTCACAAATTCATTCTCGAGATACAATTTTACTATTAAACATGTATGCACTATTCATATAAGATCACGTCTGCTGGTGCCATTTTTTTTTTGTAATATATACTTTGGTAATAACCGGGAGATAACGTTGCGGCCCTTTTGTCCCAAGGCACCACCCTTACTTCCTGGGCAGATCACATGCAGGTTTTGAAAAAACAGCGCCTTTTCCCCCCACCGCTTATGGTAAGTGTTATGTGGCCTAATTATTATTAATAATAAAAGAAAACAATACGTAAATGCGTGTACGATTATAAGGAGAGTTAATGTTAGGTTATCTGTCCCTTACTCTTTGTAAAGTTTGGAAGATCACGGTCAAATAGGATAAATAGTGGCTAACGTTACCTAGCCCACCGAGGCTGATTTAACAGTGTAATTAACGGCAGGTGCTAGCATTGTTTCTAGCTGTTTTATTGTTGCTTCCTTGAATATAGCTATTTTATAATTATTTTAACATAACATCATTTGAAATACATTAAATGTTAACGTTCAATAATGTGGGAACATCGGACATAGGACCAGTATTGTGATTTGTGTTGGGTACTGTAAGCAGTGAGCGCCTGGATAAATTAGCTTGGCTAACTAGCCTGGAAACCAGACGAATCTGAGAGCGCATTTAAAGAGTACTCTTTGGCGCATTGGTTTAGTGTCAGCTAACGTTACTGAATTACACCAGACTAACCTAGATGCCCTTACAGACGGTCTGGTTCCCAGGCTGTGGCTAATGGGACCGTTGATAACGTTACAGTTACTTATCCTAAAACACAGACAATGGCGCTTCATTTTACCTAATGTTAACTCATTGAGTGCCATGCGTTGAGTGCCAAAAACGTAATATTACGTTTTTAGCTTTTTTTTTTTTTTTTAATTACGAAACTAGACACTCTAACACACATTATATGTGATTTTGGGAACTCTGTGATGAATGGAAATGAAATATATGACGATCGTGAAACTCATGAAAACGCACAATCTGGACATTTTATCATAACTGCTTTGGGTCAAATCAGTGACGCATTCACGTCAGGTCAAAACCAGGCCATTTTCGTGGGTCTATCACTAGGTGGCAGTCTCGCCAGGTCTCGCTGATCACTTCCCGGAAAGTTTACACAAGTAAGTAACAGGCAACATTTCATGAAAGACGTTGTATCTCCATTTCTAAAAAAAAAAAACCCCAGCGATTTTGATGAAAACTAGCCACAGTTTAGCTTGGGATTTCTCATGAACAGAGGCGTGTAGAAATACACGGTTTGCACCCACCGAGAGCTTAAAGTCTCACCTTTTAATCGAGCTATTGTATGTGTTCATAGCTATAACACAGAATATGCTGTGGCTGTACAAAAATCATCAACAATGGTCTAGATTGCTGGCACTCTAGGACAAAGCTCCCGAAAACAGCTTGGCATTCAATGAGTTAAGAGACCACTAAAATTAGTCAAAGGAAGTTATGTTAAGAACAGCTAGAAGATGATGGCTGACCATAGACTGTTTTAAGTTATTGGCCCATTTTATGTAGTGCCATTACCATAACTGAAGTTAAATATACGTTTTGTATACTGCTTAACATTGGTACGGATTCTATATGCATTCATTCATTCATTCATTCATTCAACCTTTATTCTCGGACGGTCATTGAGGGAAGCCCTCATTTTGAAGCCGAGATTACAGAAACAATGAAGTAACAAGAAGTAAAAAGAGAGAGAGAGAAAAAAGTATAGGTGTAGGTCTAGGCCTATACATAACATAAAACAAAGTAAAATAAATAAATAATAAGATAACATACATTACATTATAGAGGAGGGAGGAGAAAATACATAAAATCTTAATAATAAAATAATAATAATAAAGACATTTACTTAAAGCAGGTACAAATTGACATAGGAAGGTTTGTGATTACAGATCTGAATTGATTTATAGGAAAGTATAGAGTTCATTTTTATATTACACTGAAGATATGCACATATGCACATCATTGCCGTACCTGGCAATTAACTTGTAAAGTAAGACAATGCAAAGTATTATTAAAACAACTAAAGACATTGTGTTTGCCTTTTTTTTTCAATGGAATTTGAAGAATGCACCAATGGAAGGAACAGTAAACATGCATTCGTGCTTGTTTTGGGAGATTTTATGTTACTTCACAGTATAGGTTCCCCGGAAAGATGATTGCGCCGAAAATGACAGACTTAGTACTGATACTGTGTTTTTAATCATTAAGGTTGCTTAATGCATCTGTAAGAGGTTGATCTCCTTGGTTTCAGTGTGGTCCTGGGTGACTCATCCTCATGTTACTGCTTTGGCAGCTCTCAGCATCCCTGCATCTGATTGGTTACTGCTGGCTGACAGGCCTGTTCATGTCATGGCCTCTCTGCTGTCCATACCTTTGGCTGGTTTCAAATGAAGAGGTATGTTAACAGACAGTGCTGATTCAATGTTAATTCACTTGACAAATAACACAGAAACCTGTAGACTAATCAAATGTGCAATATTTCTGCTTTTGCTATATGTTATAACAGCAAACTGGCCATTCTGAGGGTACTAGTGTAAGCATAGGTTAGGTCACATGGTAGACACAAACCTGACACTTACACACTAATTGGGAAAGACTGTAGTCTTTTAACTAATGCCCCCATTCAAGCTTTACTCAAAAGACTCTAATCTTTCAAGAATCTTTCCCATATCTTGTCAAAGTTGTTTAACTTCCAGGTAATGCACCGTATTTTGGGCTGGCGTTTTTCAGTATCATATTTCGTTTCAGTTTATTTCCCACAGACAGAGCTTAACGTCCTGTATCGTAACACTAAGTCTTATGCGCTCTCATGTCCTGCACCGTAACACTAGTCTTATGCTCTCTCATGTCCTGCATCGTAACACTAGTCTTATGCTCTCTCATGTCCTGCATCGTAACACTAGTCTTATGCTCTCTCATGTCCTGCATCGTAACACTAGTCTTATGCTCTCTCATCTCTTGCATCGTAACACTAGTCTTATGCTCTCTCATGTCCTGCATCGTAACACTACGGAAATCACATATTCACATTCATCCCTCTAGAAACACACTCACACTTCAAAGAGGAATATGCTTTGTGTTTGTGTGCAGGTGGGGGGTGGTGAGTACTTCATCTCTTTAAGGGGGGGGGGGGGGGGGGGGGGTACTTAAAATGTGACCTCTTGATTTCAGTGCTGCCCAGAGAGGTCTGAATGTTGCTGCTGGTTACATCACTTCATATAGCATTCCCCTCTGGATTTGCTGCTATGAGGACATACTGAGCACACATCATCTGGGATCTTCAGAAGAGGTATGATTGTAGATGCAGCTTATTCTCCTGGGCAGCATGTTGTTGAATTATACATGTAGGCGTTTGTATTGTATTTGACATGGCAAGGGTTCAAGAGTGCAAAGGCGAGTGTAGACCTTCCAGTGTGTGAACAGTGTGTGAGGGACAAATAAGGAGCTGGTATCACCTCTTTTTTCACGGATATGTTGTCCATCTTTGCCCACGTACTTAATGTTGGGAATATTCCGTTTATTACCAGTAGATGGCAGGATAAAGCAATGATGACATTGTTGAATGAGAAAATACATTGGAAAGAAAAAGCAGTGACCCTGAACAACAGATAATGTTGCCAAAGCAGTTACCTTGTCTTGTTACTCTTAGCTTTTGTGACCCTGATTTCCTTAATATGATGGTAGACAATGCAGATTGCGAGTTGATTCCGGTAAAAATAACACAGAACATCATATGTGCAATATTACCAGCAGTTTAAAATGTGGCCATTCTGAGCAGGGGGTGCTAATGTTATGTGCATTAGTGTCATATACATTTTCCATTTTCTTTTCCATCTGAATCCTCTGGGGATGATATATGATTGTAGACACTGCTTATTCTCCCAGTGAGCATTTAGTTGAATCATACAGGGCAGGGACTTGCATATGCAGAGGTTAGCATGGACCTTCCAGTCTGTGGAAAGAGGTCTTAAAGGTAGGATTAGGTAGGTGGGGTATTCTTAAGGTCAGCGATTTATTGAATGACACTTACAGTCCTTGTATTTGGCATTTAACATGTGTGCATAAATGTTGCAGTTTCCTGGGCATTTTGAGGAAGAGTTTACAACCTGCTCCTTATTTGGGCCTTAGGTTCTGTCTCTTTTGCTCATTCACTTGATGGTTCATCTATTCCATTTATCAGCAGTAGATGGCAGCATTTACCAAAATAGTAACATGATAGAATTAGGAAATGTATCATAGTGATTAGGGAATGATTGTGAACAGGAAAGGTTGCCTGAGCAGTTGCTTATGCTCCTCTCTTTTGCTTCTGCAAAGTCCATCAACTTGACATTGAACAGGGAGGGTTACCCAAGAAGTTGCTTATGCATCTAAGTTTTGCCTGTGCCAAATCCATCAACTTGACATTGCTTTTATTACTGCTATTGTTTTTTTTTTTTACATCCTTTCACTGTTAAAAAAAAATCACATATTCACATTCATCCCTCTAGAAACACACTCACACTTCAAAGAGGAATATGCTTTGTGTTTGTGTGCAGGTGATGGGTGGGGGGTGGTGAGTACTTCATCTCTTTGGGGGGGGGTACTTAAAATGTGACCTCGTGATTTCAGTGCTGCCCAGAGAGGTCTGAATGCTGCTGCTGGTTACATCACTTCATATGGCATTCCCCTCTGGATTTGCTGCTATGAGGACATACTGAGCACACATCATCTGGGATCTTCAGAAGAGGTATGATTGTAGATGCTGCTTATTCTCCTGGGCAGCATGTTGTTGAATTATACATGTAGGCGTTTGTATTGTATTTGACATGGCAAGGGTTCAAGAATGCAAAGGCGAGTGTAGACCTTCCAGTGTGTGAACAGTGTGTGAGGGACAAATAAGGAGCTGGTATCACCTCTTTTTTCACGGATATGTTGTCCATCTTTGCCCACGTACTTAATGTTGGGAATATTCCGTTTATTACCAGTAGATGGCAGCATTTGCCAAAATAGTAACATGATAGAATTAGGAAATGTATCATATTGATTAGGGAATGATTGTGAACAGGAAAGGTTGCCTGAGCAGTTGCTTATGCTCCTCTCTTTTGCTTCTGCAGTCCATCAACTTGACATTGTAGTTGTTGTTGTTATTGTTTACATGTATCTTTACATCCCTGGCACTGTTTCTCATGCCCTTACCACTTTGGCTCTCCTCCACTTGAATGCTCTGAAGACTAGTTCAAGGCACTTTAGGAACGGTCTCTCTGATATTTCTTAAATATGTAACCTATGTAAGTAGGTTGCATGTATTTAGATTTTTGTCTTAAATACTTCTACAATAATAATACTTTGAAAAGGATTTTCTTAACCTGTATTGCAATATTTGCAGAAACATACTGAACCATAGTAACAAACTGCGGTCTTGATTATGCTATTAGCATAAATTCGTCAATTTCATGTAGTTTAGTTACAAAATGTCAATAAGTTTGAGGAGACACTTTTTTTGTGCAAGTCAGTGTCCTTTATAATGGGTATGGCTGAGATCGGTGTAGCCATTGTAGGTTTCGTAGGATAGGTGTCATAGGGAAGTCCTCACTCCCCCAGTGTCAAAGGTAAGCCTAATGGCCCATTAGTTTGGAATGTATGGAATGCCCCTGCCCCAATGTCATTTGGAAAATCAGATTGAACTGAAGCAGTTAACATTGATTCAAGTTTTCAAAAATGGGTTACATTTAGCAAATGGCTGAAAAAATTCTCAGAATATAAAATACAGTTTTATGATGACTTAAGAGAGCAGAGCTAAAAGCAGCCACAGACACACACCTCAAAGAGGAATATAATCTGTTTGTGTGCAAGTAATGATTGAGGGGGGTTGGAGTTGACTCTTAAAATGTGACACCTTGATTTCAATGTTGCCCAGAGACATCTGCATGCTGCTGGTGACATCACTTCCTCTGACGACCTCCTCCTGAGTACACATCATCTGGGATCTCCTGAACAGGTATGTTTGTAGATATGGCTTATTCTCATGGTCTGTGATTAATTTCATCATATATGCATTCTTTTGTGTTTGCCATCTAAAATGCAGTTGCATATATGCATGCTTTTGTGTTTGCCATCTAAAATGCAGATGTGTGCCTAAATGTTGTAGTTTGTGGGCACTGTGAAGAAAAGTTTGAAATCGGCTCCTTATTTTGGCCTCAGGGTTGGTTCCTTTTTTGAAAGATACTAGATGATGTTGGTCACTATTCCATTCGTCATCAGTAGATGCCAGTATGGTGCACCAACATATTGACATGAGTAAATGCATTGGAGAGAATAGGGAATAATTGTGAACAGGGAGGGTTACCCAAGAAGTTGCTTATGCATCTAAGTTTTGCCTGTGCCAAATCCATCAACTTGACATTGCTTTTATTACTGCTATTGTTTTCTTTTTTTACATCCTTTCACTGTTAAAAAAATCACATTCACATTCATCCATCTAGAAACACACTCACACTTCATAGAGGAATATGCTTTGTGTTTGTGTGCAGGTGATGGGTGGGGGGTGGTGAGTACTTCATCTCTTTGAGGGGGTGGGGGGGGGCACTTAAAATGTGACCTCATGATTTCAGTGCTGCCCAGAGAGGTCTGAATGCTGCTGCTGGTTACATCACTTCATATGGCCTTCCCCTCTGGATTTGCTGCTAAGAGGACCAACTGAGCACACATCATCTGGGATCTTCAGAAGAGGTATGATTGTAGATGCTGCTTATTCTCCTGGGCAGCATGTTGTTGAATTATACATGTAGGCATTTTTGTATTGTATCTATTGCAGGGATTTAGGAATGCAATGGCGAGTGTAGACCTTCCAGTGTGTGATAGACAAATAAGGAGCTGGTATCACCTCTTTTTCAGGAATATGTTGTCCATCTTTGCTCAGGTACTTAATGTTGGGAATATTCCGTTTATTACCAGTAGATGGCAGGATGAAGCAATGATGACATTGTTGAATGAGAAAATATATTGGAAAGAAAAAGCAGTGACCCTGAACAACAGATAATGTTGCCAAAGCAGTTACCTTGTGTTGTTACTCTTAGCTTTTGTGACCCTGGTTTCCTTAATATGATGGTAGACAATGCAGATTGCGAGTTGATTCCGGTAAAAATAACACAGAACATCATATGTGCAATATTACCAGCAGTTTAAAATGTGGCCATTCTGAGCAGGGGTTGCTAATGTTATATGCATTAGTGTCATATACATTTTCCATTTTCTTTTCCATCTGAATCCTCTGGGGATGATATATGATTGTAGACACTGCTTATTCTCCCAGTGAGCATTTAGTTGAATCATACAGGGCAGGGACTTGCATATGCAGAGGTTAGCATGGACCTTCCAGTCTGTGGAAAGAAGTCTTAAAGGTAGGATTAGGTAGGTGGGGTATTCTTAAGGTCAGCGATTTATTGAATGACACTTACAGTCCTTGTATTTGGCATTTAACATGTGTGCATAAATGTTACAGTTTCCTGGGCATTTTGAGGAAGTTTACAATCTGCTCCTTATTTGGGCCTTAGGTTCTGTCTCTTTTGCTCATTCACTTGATGGTTCATCTATTCCATTTATCACCAGTAGATGGCAGCATTTACCAAAATAGTAACATGATAGAATTAGGAAATGTATCATGGTGATTAGGGAATGATTGTGAACAGGAAAGGTTGCCTGAGCAGTTGCTTATGCTCCTCTCCTTTGCTTCTGCAGTCCATCAACTTGACATTGTAGTTGTTATTGTTATTGTTTACATGTATCTTTACATCCCTGGCACTGTTTCTCATGCCCTTACCACTTTGGCTCTCCTCCACTTGAATGCTCTGAAGACTAGTTCAAGGCACTTTAGGAACGGTCTCTCTGATATTTCTTAAATATGTGACCTATGTAAGTAGGTTGCATGTATTTATATTTTTGTCTTAAATACTTATACAATAATAATACTTTGAAAAGGAGTTTCTTAACCTGTATTGCAATATTTGCAGAAACAAATGTCAATGTCAATAAGTTTGAGGAGACACTTTTTTTGTGCAAGTCCGTGTCCTTTATAATGGGTATGGCTGAGATAGGTGTAGCCATTCTAGGTTTCATAGGATAGGTGTCATAGGGAAGTCCTCACTCCCCCAGTGTCAAAGGTAAGCCTAATGGCCCATTAGTATGGAATGTTCCTGCCCCAATGTCATTTTGAAAATCAGATTGAAGTGAAGCAGTTAACATTGATTCAAGTTTTCAAAAATGGGTTACATTTAGCAAATGGCTGCAAAATTCTCAGAATATAAAATACAGTTTTATGATGTCTTATGATGACTTAAGAGAGCAGAGCTAAAAGCAGCCTCAGACACACACCTCAAAGAGGAATATAATCTGTGTTTGTGTGCAAGGAATGATTGAGGGGGGTTGGAGTTGACTCTTAAAATGTGACACCTTGATTTCAATGTTGCCCAGAGACGTCTGCATGCTGCTGGTGACATCACTTCCTCTGACCTTCTCCTCCTGAGTACACATCATCTGGGATCTCCTGAAGAGGGATGATTGTAGATACTGCTTATTCTCCAAGTCAGCATTTAATTGAATCATACGTGTAGGCTTTCTGATGGTGTTTGTCATTGCAGGATTTAGATATAAAGAGGTGTGCATAGATATTCAAATCTATGGAAAGAAGTCTCAAGAGGTATGATTGTAGATATAGGTTATTCTTTTGGGTTGCCGATTTATTGAATAATATTTACAGTCTTTGTATTTGCCATTTAACAGGTGTGCATAAAGGTTGCAGTTTTCTGAGCATTTTGAGGAAGATTTTACAATCTGCTCCTTAATTGGGCATCAGGCCTCTTTTGCTCATTCCTTTGATGGTTCATCTATTCCATTTATCACCAGTAGATGGCAGCATTTGCCAAAATAGTAACATGATAGAATTAAGAAATGTATCATGGTGATTAGGGAATGATTGTGAACAGGAAAGGTTGCCTGAGCAGTTGCTTATGCTCCTCTCTTTTGCTTCTGCAGTCCATCAACTTGACATTGTAGTTGTTGTTGTTATTGTTTACATGTATCTTTACATCCCTGGCACTGTTTCTCATGCCCTTACCACTTTGGCTCTCCTCCACTTGAATGCTCTGAAGACTAGTTCAAGGCACTTTAGGAACGGTCTCTCTGATATTTCTTAAATATGTAACCTATGTAAGTAGGTTGCATGTATTTAGATTTTTGTCTTAAATACTTATACAATAATAATACTTTGAAAAGGATTTTCTTAACCTGTATTGCAATATTTGCAGAAACATACTGAACCATAGTAACAAACTACGGTCTTGATTATGCTATAAGCATAAATTCATCAATTTCATGTAGTTTAGTTACAAAATGTCAATAAGTTTGAGGAGACACTTTTTTTGTGCAAGTCAGTGTCCTTTATAATGGGTATGTCTGAGATCGGTGTAGCCATTGTAGGTTTCGTAGGATAGGTGTCATAGGGAAGTCCTCACTCCCCCAGTGTCAAAGGTAAGCCTAATGGCCCATTAGTTTGGAATGTATGGAATGCCCCTGCCCCAATGTCATTTGGAAAATCAGATTGAACTGAAGCAGTTAACATTGATTCAAGTTTTCAAAAATGGGTTACATTTAGCAAATGGCTGAAAAAATTCTCAGAATATAAAATACAGTTTTATGATGACTTAAGAGAGCAGAGCTAAAAGCAGCCACAGACACACACCTCAAAGAGGAATATAATCTGCTTGTGTGCAAGTAATGATTGAGGGGGGTTGGAGTTGACTCTTAAAATGTGACACCTTGATTTCAGTGTTGCCCAGAGACATCTGCATGCTGCTGGTGACATCACTTCATCTGACCTCCTCCTCCTGAGTGCACATCATCTGGGATCTCCTGAACAGGTATGTTTGTAGATATGGCTTATTCTCATGGTCTGATTAATTTCATCATATATGCTTTCTTTGTGTTTGCCATCTAAAATGCAGATGCGTGGCTAAAAGTTGTAGTTAGTGGGCACTGTGAAGAAAAGTTTGAAATCAGCTTCTTATTTTGGCCTCAGGATTTGTAGAATTTTGTTGAATGAATTGCATCCACATATCCTTCTGTACTATGCACAACTTTTATTCACTAGCCTAAAACCGTGAGACCGAATGCTAATTCCTCTCACGTATTTCTTTAGTACTCAATTACACCTAAACATCCTCAATGTGCACTCAATTAGACCTACACACCACATTAAAGATAGAAGTGTAATAAGAAGTGTAATAGTTTAAAAATCAATATGAAGTATTAATTGTAATTTAATATTAATTAAAATAAAAAAAAAGTATGAATTGTTAAATATGTTTAGCTACTAGTAATTATGCAGATTATAAAATAAAATACGTAAGGGATAATGTAGGGACCTATTTCCCGATAATGACTGGCGTTCTATACATTATCCCGCTTATTACACAGCTACTTGCCAAAACAAAACAATAAACTCCCCACGATATGACTCTTTAGCCCACATAGCCTAGGCTATAGCCTATTTGTCATCGTGGCTTCTGGTGAGAAACAAATAGTTTGCAACAGCACACGCTGAACTTGAATCAAACATTCTTTAGAACACAGCTGATCAACCGTCTGCTTTTTACTTTTGAATGAAGTTCCAGAAGTTCCAATAGTTTTGACACTTGCGCAGTAATATGAAAGACGTGAATTAGAAGCACAAAGCCCATTTTCCTTGACAGTCTTCTGTTATACTTAGCAACGGTCTGTTATTGAGAATTAGCAGACAACAGGGAGGAGGCATAAAATTACGAATTAATTGTTATTTATGGAGTTTATTTCCTCAAAAAGCCCCGATGGATAAACATGGTCAAACGTTGTGCATGGGGGACGTGTAATACCGATAGCCGGTACCCCGAGAGACTAGGGAATTAAATCCTTTGTCAACCAAAACGTCCTCAAAGCCTGCTTTGATATACTGTCAGCTGCCATTTTCCATAATGTATTTCTGATCAAGTCTGGTTTGTTTGTCCGAGTTTCACACGGTAACAATGGCGGGTGGGGCTTAGCGACAGGTCAATTGTGTAAACCCCCCTACATGAAGAACCTAAGGGGAAATTCCCCCCATTTTGAAAAAAAATAATTTTAACCCCTGCTCTCTCTTCTAATTTTCTTGTTGAAAAAAAAAAATGAAATGTATTTTGAATACTTTTTTTGCCAGCAAAGGTGTATCAAACAATGTCAATACAATTATTGGTATTGGTATCAGGCAAAGTGAAATTTTAAGTATCGCATCGGCCCAGGATGTCAATATCGGACATCACTAGTTTTATGTGCTTTAAGCCCTATTCAGATGGAATTAATTTAACGTGGCCAATTTGGATTGGATTAAGAAACCTCTGAATTCTACCAGAAGTGGGAGGGGTAACTGGATTTAGGCACTGCCTTCACCTCCCTGTTGCCATGTGTGTACTATGTTGCTTCCTGATATTGCATTCATGTGCAACATGGCCTGAGTAATGTTTACTCATTAGTTCAGTTTCAATTTCAAGTTTATTTGTCATATGCTAAACATGTCAAGGACAACTGTAGGCTACAATTAAATGTTTGTGGTGATCCTCGGGTATTCTGTTGTCTACAGCTGAAAGATCACACACATTCGCCCTCCTTGTCAATTACATTGTTAGCCTATACTTTATCTTACCAGGTAAAATAATCACCCTGTGGATGCCTTGCATTATTTATTACCGAGTGCTTCTTCAAGCACCTACATGCTATAAAAATGTTGAAAACTAGGTTTAAACAGGATATGACTACATACATTTTTACAGAGGGTCGTATTTGCACAGGATTAATATTACCTTAGGTATTTTCAGGACCGTTTTACAGAAGGTAAAAGTCACCGTAATTTCTACTGACATTGTCCATAATAATTACTGACAAGGCGTATTCGGACGGGACTAAACCCATGGTAATAATGACTTTACCCCATGTCTCCACGTAAAACTAATCCAGTCCGAGTAGGGCTATAGTGTCATTTACATTTCCCATTTTCCTCTCCGCCTGAACCCTCTGGGGATTGGAGACAGAAAATTATCAGATAATTTGATCATTTTTGGGGAAAAGTCATGGAATATCAGGGAATTTTGTCGTAGCAGTTTAAAATTTAATTCTTCAAAATACATTAATACCAATATACAGTATTTCCACGCAAATTTGTGTATATCTACTTATTAGCTTTACTGCTTGCTTGAGTAGTCCAACTGTGTTTATTCAATGCCTATTTATTCATCTCCTGCTCTAGAAAAGTAAAATATTCTTGACTGCAGATGCTCTGAAATCATTGGTCGGTATATTGTACTATTCATTGGATAGTAAGTCATGGAAATTCAGGTTTTATGTCGGTGAAAGTCAGGGCAAAGTCATGGAATTTTACATTGGGCTTAGAGTAGGAACCCTGGATTCAGAAATTGTACCCAGTGGTTTCAAACTAAAATTTGTAGTATTATTGTAGGTGCCATAACATCTATTTAGTACGCATGCCATGTTTGTTTGTTTTGTGCCAGTCCATTGAAGTAATCATTCTGTGAAAAGTAGTTTACTTATGTTTGAATATGTACAGCAGCACATGTAATGTTGGGAGGTGGGAGGGGTTCAGCTCTATGAGCCTGTGTGCAAAGTTGTATAATGCACCTGAAAGAGTTCTTTATCCTTCTTTCCAGGGTGGGTGGTACAGGGTGCCTGATACAGTGATGCTGAGAGCGTCCATAGTAGCAATATGAGGATCTGATTTGTTGTATCACCAATATCTTGTGATGAGATGTTATAAATTCCTCACAGATTTATATTTAAGATCACCATGACAACATGTGGAAATACGCTCTGGATATAGCAAGTCTGCAAGCTGCACCTTCACATCCATTTGATCTTTCTCCTCCATAAGACCTTCAGGATCATCTGACCTTTCACATGTGGACTTACTGGCTTTGGGGTTCACCTGAGCATACACCTGGAATCTTCTGACAAGGTATGTTTGTATATACTCCATCCAGCCTTTCTCCTCCATCTAGCTTTTCACATCTTAATGAGCTGCCTTTGGGGAGGAATTGAGCACACACCTGGGATCTTCTGAAGAGGTATGTTCTTTGGAACTGTTGATTTTAATTGGCAGGGTTAGATATAGGATTGCAACTAACATATATTGCCCTAGTCGATTCATTCTGTACATTATTTTCACAATTAAAACTTTCTTAGTTATAATAATAATAATGATGATAATAATAATAATACATTTAATACAAGTTTATTTTTGGGCATGCTCAGTTGAACAAAGTCTGAGATCTTCTCTGATTTGATAATATTTGATACGCAGAATGCAGCTCAAAGTGCTTGACGATAATAAAGAAATAAAATAATTATAATTACGTAACGATGAGATTTCACAGGATGGTAAGGAGATTGATACTCTGTAAATAGAATACTATACCAATATAATTAAATACTAATTAGAGGGGATGCATCCCCTCTATTGAAATCCGGAGACTTCCTCTTTATTATTATTTTTCTTTTTACCTTTTTGTGCGCGCTATTCAGCCCAAACCGCTTAACGTACAAATTTGGTTGAAGCACCGTTCCATAGATCTTCCCAGGCTTTACCGTCCTATCCGTTTTTCATTTTTGGGAAGTTTATACTTTTTTAGGTATTTGTAATTAAAAGTGTATTTTTCTCCCATAGACTTGAATGGGGCCTGTGATGTCATAATAGAGCCAGCTGCGCTCATTAACCCTTTGCAGACTGTGCCGAACATTCCATTTTTTCATACTCGATGGCCTTATGGCACAAAAAGGCTTATTGTAGTATTATGCTACATGACAAAGATACAATATACCCACCACTCTAATCAGGAGAAATAGCCCTTTCAAATGGTATAAAATATAATTAATAAGTTTGAGGAGAACATACATAATTTTTAAAAAATATCTTTAAAATTCAACCCCAAAAAAAACACAAATATCAGTTTGTCAAGATTAATCTAATTTTTCTCCCAATTTCTATTGTAGATAGAGAAAAACATAGAGTGTATGGGAGATTCACAATTTTGTCCTCTACTCAGTGATAAAAACAGAATCAATGTGTCACCTTTTGTTCAAAAGTTATGATAAATTTATTAGACCTTTGCAGACGGCACGAAACATTCCGTTTTTTCATACTTGATGCCCTTGTGAGACAAAAAGGCTTATTGTGTGGCCATGCTACATCACAGAGATAAGATATACCCACCATTGTAATCAGGAGAACTAGCCCTTTAAAATGGTACATATCATAGTTAATACGTTTGAGGGTAACACACATTGTTTTTAAACAAAACCTTCAAAATTCAACATCAAAAAACGTGAATATCAATTTGTCAAGATGAATCTTTCTTTTCACCTAATGTCTGTTGTAGATATAGTGTGCAAAGGATAGCCAGTGTTGTGCTCTCCTCAGTGAAAGAAAACAGAATCAATTTATCACCTTTGGTTCAGAAGTTATGATTAATTTACTCATAACAGTAACAAGTAGAATTTTTAAAGAGTAGAATGTTTTCATTTCCCGGTTTGGCATCTGACCTAAAAATACAGATATAATGGTCATGTAAAAAAATAAGCTGTTTTACCATCAAAACAAGCTCAATATGGGATGTCTTACTGTACTCTGAAGAGGCTAAATCAATTGTGGGGAGGACAAATAAAGACTGAAAGACAGACTAGCTGATTGTAACTGCTTCTCCGTGTGCTTCATTCTACTATGAAAACAAGAATATAGAGACACTGGCACATGTGTTAGGTTTACGAAAGGGGAAATAAATCATTTTATTTAGAAAAGTCTTAAACAATGTGATTAAATAACCAGGAACAACAACTTCAGGTAAATAACATAAACATATGTTTACAAACATGCAGTAACTATTAGAACTACAAGAATGACAAGACAACAGTATAACATATCAACAAATCTTACATGGTGAACAAAACATCAATTCATACTAACATTCTCACACACACACACACACACACACACACACACACACACACACACACATATATATATATATATAAACAATTAAAACGTTAGAAGAAATTCAATACATTTAACAACCATACAGCATATAATTCGATACAATATATAATTATCCATATCATTTGCCCCACACATAAGGTGATACACTAACGCCACATTCACACCAGATCCGTGGTGTGTGCATTGTCACAGCTGGTGTGTGTGTGTGTGTGTGTGCATGCGTGTGTGTGACCATCTAAGCCTAGCAGACGATGGGGTGTAAATGCTATTGGAGTTGGTGTCTCTGTCTGTGTTGGAAGGATAGGCAAAGTGTATGCTTTCTACCTGACATGGGACTTGACCAAACTCAAAATAAAGAAATTGTCAGATAAGAAATATAGAAATTGAATTACAAATCTAACCAAACTATTATCACTATAATCCCTCTCATTATTGTTATAAGCAACACTCTTATCACAACCAGAAATGTGCTTGCGCCCAGATGGACGCACACACACACACACAAACATGCTTACCCAGCTGAGGATGATGGAAGATTATCTCCTCCTGTAGCACATCATTGTCTTCTTCTTCATCCAGAAGCTACCCATCCATGTCCCGTGTCCATGCCATCTTGGTCCTTGGGGTCATATTTGCCATCAGCAGTCGGCTGCTTTCACCCCAGTTGCACATACTTCTCTCCCTCCATCTAAAATAACAAATCACAGGTCTGATAGTGAATAGGTTGTTTAGTTTTATTTTACATTACTTCCACATAATCTTAATCACCACCAACAATGACTCTTTTCACTAAAAGTATTATTGTCACTGGAGGACTCCAATATTGCTTGGAGAGGTAACATTAGTCTCAGAGCTCACTACAGTAAGTGTTATTGCCTTGGCTAAACCATACATAGCATACCAGCTTACAAGCAAACATTTATTTATTAACATGAGTCAGGAGATATGACAGAAAACATCTAAACAGCGTATGCATACACATACACACCGTGCATAGGCTACTGCAGTTGCGTAAAGACAAAACACCCCCTTAGAAAATAATGTGTTGACGAGTAGGCTTGGGTGTATGAGCTCCCATCATAGTTAGCCACCCAAAAACCTCATAATCGTAGCAGCCAACCTTACAGCCTAAAAGCTAAACAATACTAAGACACATTTATAACAAATCTTCAGTGATGTATTCATGAAAACAGCAGTCAATGAATAAAATCCTTACGTTACACCATCGGTGATCAACACAGTCTTCACGTCGGTAACGTAACATTAACGTTGTCATTCATGTCAGATGTTTCTATCTAAGTAAGCTAAGCAACTTGGCTACAAACAACTGTAATTTGTGCTATACATATTACGAAGGAATGAAAGGTTTATTTGACAATAAAATACCGATTAGGTCTACTTGACATAAAGTTGGCAGTCATGAAGCACGGGAGTGAACTTTATCGTGACTACGCGTCAAGGACATGTTGCAGCCTCTCCTGATGCTAACGTTACCTAACTTAGCTAGTTTTCTATCAGATGACATTGACAAGCAAGCAACATCGTTCAAAATAGCACAAATCGTTAAAGTTTCAGTCTTAGTAGGTCTGTAATCTTGGTTGACATATAGTAGCCCCCCAAAAATGACTGAAAATGATGAGTTTACTAAAGATTACGGTGTGCTTAAATACCAGCTGTCATCAGCTGAAGTGAACACACACACGCATTATGTTACGGCCATGCATACAAGGTGTAATTACCAGCAAAAATAACTTTTAAAAACGATTTTGAAGTAATAACATGGATAACAAGTAATAATAACATAAAGACTTGTTTTTACCTCAGATGATCCAGTAGTTTCTCCTTTAGACGACGTCAAGATCAACGATGCATAGTGCTTCCTGCTGTTTTTCCTCTAGTGGAGGGAGACGTCAACTCTTGATTTTTCCTTCACGTAGTAAAAGAAATTCGCGCCACAAATCCCTTAACCAATCATATCGCCAGAAAGCCTATGATGTGACGTTTTTGAGGAAGTTTTCAGTGATAAAATTGGTTGGGGTATGGCGGAGTTATTAGACTGAACGTCATTGGTTGGGGTATGGCGGAGTTATTAGACTGAACGTCATCGGTACTGGGGTACCGAAATTAGAATGGGCCGTCTGCAAAGATTTTTGGAACAGGGAGACGGAAGAGGGGCTTGCTCCGTCCGCTCCACGCATCGACCCGGTATTGCAGTGACTCCAGGAACGGTGCACATCCCTTTGATTGTGGAAGAAAAGAACCCAGCCAGCCAGCCAGCCAGCCAGCCAGCCAGCCAGCCAGCCAGCCAGCGGAACCAACCTCTGGGACTTTGGAACCCTCCTTGATTGACAGCCAGCCAGCAGACACGTGAGTCCTTGCCAGGTCTTTTGCCCAACCGTGCCACCTCCCTTTTCGGGCCCTTTTGGGTTTTCCCGCCCTTTTTCTCTTTTTTTTTTTTTTTTTTTTTTTTTTTTTTTTTTTATAAATTAATAAATAGCTGGATGACACTGTGTTGTGACTGGAGCATGTGTGTGTGGGAGGTGGAGAGACTGAGTGGCAAGGCAAGCCACGCCTTGGCTGCGGCAGCACCTTGGAGTCACCCTCGCGTCCACGACTACCGCCGTTCTTGACCTCCGTCCAGCGTGCCCTGTGGCAGCAATCGCTCGGGTTTCTCTTCATCTCGCACAAATCTTTCGCCTTTTACTAAAGATTTCCGTGGAGGGGAACAGCCCCGAGTTTACGGTATTTTTGGAAGCTCTGCTTCGGCGGAGCTGCACCTTTCTGTCAAAAGTCAAGCGTCGTGTGAGGGTCCGCTTTTGCTTGTCCCGCCCCCAAGGAACCCTCTGAGTGGCGGGGCCCTCGCCAGAGGGGGCGCCGGACCCCGTACAGTTGTGGGGTATCGCTTCTCGGCCTTTTGGCTAAGATCAAGTGTAGTATCTGTTCTTATCAGTTTAATATCTGATACGTCCTCTACCCGAGGACTAATATATTAATCTGATTTTTGGAACAGGGAGACGGAAGAGGGGCTTGCTCCGTCCGCTCCACGCATCGACCCGGTATTGCAGTGACTCCAGGAACGGTGCACATCCCTTTGATTGTGGAAGAAAAGAACCCAGCCAGCCAGCCAGCCAGCCAGCCAGCCAGCCAGCCAGCCAGCCAGCGGAACCAACCTCTGGGACTTTGGAACCCTCCT
>NC_055958.1:37124943-37127443 GCF_018492685.1 Alosa sapidissima | reverse complement strand
TAAATTAATAAATAGCTGGATGACACTGTGTTGTGACTGGAGCATGTGTGTGTGGGAGGTGGAGAGACTGAGTGGCAAGGCAAGCCACGCCTTGGCTGCGGCAGCACCTTGGAGTCACCCTCGCGTCCACGACTACCGCCGTTCTTGACCTCCGTCCAGCGTGCCCTGTGGCAGCAATCGCTCGGGTTTCTCTTCATCTCGCACAAATCTTTCGCCTTTTACTAAAGATTTCCGTGGAGGGGAACAGCCCCGAGTTTACGGTATTTTTGGAAGCTCTGCTTCGGCGGAGCTGCACCTTTCTGTCAAAAGTCAAGCGTCGTGTGAGGGTCCGCTTTTGCTTGTCCCGCCCCCAAGGAACCCTCTGAGTGGCGGGGCCCTCGCCAGAGGGGGCGCCGGACCCCGTACAGTTGTGGGGTATCGCTTCTCGGCCTTTTGGCTAAGATCAAGTGTAGTATCTGTTCTTACCAAGGAGAAGGCGATGGCGTTGGGGGTGGGCTCCCTCACCCTCCGGCTGAGAATTCCGCCGGATGTAGGCGAGGAGGTTACCCGTGGTTTCGTGGCGGAGAAGATCCTGAGGGATGAGTTGGAGTTGACGGGAAAGGAGGTCCTGTGCTTGCAGGCTGCTCGGCCGCCTTGGATGTACGAGGTGACGTTTCGGGAGGCGACTTTTCTGCATGCGACGATGAGGCGATGGCAGGAGAAAAGGGAGCGGGATGTCGACAACGTGCTGAGGATGTGCGATTGTGAGTATGGTGCGGAGTTGTTCACGGTGGTGATCCATGTCTTCAACCCGTACGTACTGGAGAAGGACATCAGGTCGTTTTTGGAGCAGTATTGTGACCAGATTTCGGAGGGGGAGAAGATCGTGGACGAGTTTGGATTTTGGACGGGGAAGAGGAGGTATCGAGTCGCGTTCCAACTGCGGATGAATGGAGACTGGAAGATTCCGCCTCATGAGTTTGCGTTGGGGGCAGACCGCGGCAGGTTGTTTGTGCCTCAACTGCCGAACACTTGCTGGACTTGCGGACAGCGTGGACATTTGCGGGGTGAGTGCAAGGCTAAGCGGTGTTATCGGTGTGGGACTGTGGGGCATTTAGCAAATGTTTGTAAGGCTGTAAGGACTTGTAATTTGTGTGGGAAGGGGGACCATTTGTTTGTGGCATGTCCGAAAAGGAGTAGTTATGCTGGGGTAGTGGCGGGTGGGTCTATTGCTGTGTATGGTAGTGCGGGGGGGCAGTTTGCTGGGGGTACTGTGTTGCAGGATGTTGCCCCGGCTCTCAAAGTAGGGCCGGTGGCAGTTTCGCCTGTGTCGGAAGGACCTGGGGGGACTGGAGGCACGCTGAGAGATGCGCCGCATGGCCGCCAAGATGGCCGACTGGGAGACAAAGAGACGGGGAAGCACATGGCTGCCGTGCAGACGGAGGGAGGAGTCGCTGTCGAGGTGGAGAGGAAGACGGTTGGAGATTGGGCGGAGCATACCGAATCGCAGGAAGTGGAGATGGCAGGTATGGCAGAGGTGGCGGGGAAGCGCCCCCTGGAGAATGGGAGCCCGGATGACACTCCGGTGAGGCGTCTGCGGACGGGGGCGGTGGTCCCCGGTCCTTCGGTGCCCCTGGAGGTCGGGCCTGGTACTGCGAGTGGTCAGGTGGTGGTGGAGCCGGACGGATCGGAAAGCGCGGTGGACTCTGGGCGGGAGGTGTTGCTTGCGGGGGGGGAGGTTCCTCCCACCCCCCCTGCCCAGCTGCCTGGATGGGATGTGGAAAGCTTGAAACGGACTTTGGGTATGGGCTAGTTTGGCCCGGGTGGTGGGGTGGAGGAGTGAGTGGGAGGGAGTGTTTGTGTTGGGTGGATGTTTGTTTTGTGAGGGTTGGGGTGGATTAAAGTCTGTGGGTGGGTTGTGTTTCGATGGGTTTGAGTGTATAATGCCCTTGTTTGTAGGTTGGTTTTATGTTTGTGTGTCTGGCCTTCGGGCCTTTTATTTTGGGGGGCCCCCTAGGGGGGCTGGCCCTTGCCCGGGCTAGGTCCCGGTGTCTATGCTGGTTTTTGTATTTTTTTTAAATTTTGGATTTTCTTTCTGGTAATTTTGGTTGTCCATGGGGGACATACTTGTATGATTGTTTAATTTGGGTTATGCAATAAACGAATATAAAAAAAATCTGTTCTTATCAGTTTAATATCTGATACGTCCTCTACCCGAGGACTAATATATTAATCTGATTTTTGGAACAGGGAGACGGAAGAGGGGCTTGCTCCGTCCGCTCCACGCATCGACCCGGTATTGCAGTGACTCCAGGAACGGTGCACATCCCTTTGATTGTGGAAGAAAAGAACCCAGCCAGCCAGCCAGCCAGCCAGCCAGCCAGCCAGCCAGCCAGCCAGCGGAACCAACCTCTGGGACTTTGGAACCCTCCTTGATTGACAGCCAGCCAGCAGACACGTGAGTCCTTGCCAGGTCTTTTGCCCAACCGTGCCACCTCCCTTTTCGGGCCCTTTTGGGTTT
>NC_055958.1:37117783-37119743 GCF_018492685.1 Alosa sapidissima | reverse complement strand
CAGCCAGCCAGCCAGCCAGCCAGCCAGCCAGCCAGCCAGCCAGCCAGCGGAACCAACCTCTGGGACTTTGGAACCCTCCTTGATTGACAGCCAGCCAGCAGACACGTGAGTCCTTGCCAGGTCTTTTGCCCAACCGTGCCACCTCCCTTTTCGGGCCCTTTTGGGTTTTCCCGCCCTTTTTCTCTTTTTTTTTTTTTTTTTTTTTTTTTTTTTTTTTTATAAATTAATAAATAGCTGGATGACACTGTGTTGTGACTGGAGCATGTGTGTGTGGGAGGTGGAGAGACTGAGTGGCAAGGCAAGCCACGCCTTGGCTGCGGCAGCACCTTGGAGTCACCCTCGCGTCCACGACTACCGCCGTTCTTGACCTCCGTCCAGCGTGCCCTGTGGCAGCAATCGCTCGGGTTTCTCTTCATCTCGCACAAATCTTTCGCCTTTTACTAAAGATTTCCGTGGAGGGGAACAGCCCCGAGTTTACGGTATTTTTGGAAGCTCTGCTTCGGCGGAGCTGCACCTTTCTGTCAAAAGTCAAGCGTCGTGTGAGGGTCCGCTTTTGCTTGTCCCGCCCCCAAGGAACCCTCTGAGTGGCGGGGCCCTCGCCAGAGGGGGCGCCGGACCCCGTACAGTTGTGGGGTATCGCTTCTCGGCCTTTTGGCTAAGATCAAGTGTAGTATCTGTTCTTATCAGTTTAATATCTGATACGTCCTCTACCCGAGGACTAATATATTAATCTGATTTTTGGAACAGGGAGACGGAAGAGGGGCTTGCTCCGTCCGCTCCACGCATCGACCCGGTATTGCAGTGACTCCAGGAACGGTGCACATCCCTTTGATTGTGGAAGAAAAGAACCCAGCCAGCCAGCCAGCCAGCCAGCCAGCCAGCCAGCCAGCCAGCCAGCGGAACCAACCTCTGGGACTTTGGAACCCTCCTTGATTGACAGCCAGCCAGCAGACACGTGAGTCCTTGCCAGGTCTTTTGCCCAACCGTGCCACCTCCCTTTTCGGGCCCTTTTGGGTTTTCCCGCCCTTTTTCTCTTTTTTTTTTTTTTTTTTTTTTTTTTTTTTTTTTTATAAATTAATAAATAGCTGGATGACACTGTGTTGTGACTGGAGCATGTGTGTGTGGGAGGTGGAGAGACTGAGTGGCAAGGCAAGCCACGCCTTGGCTGCGGCAGCACCTTGGAGTCACCCTCGCGTCCACGACTACCGCCGTTCTTGACCTCCGTCCAGCGTGCCCTGTGGCAGCAATCGCTCGGGTTTCTCTTCATCTCGCACAAATCTTTCGCCTTTTACTAAAGATTTCCGTGGAGGGGAACAGCCCCGAGTTTACGGTATTTTTGGAAGCTCTGCTTCGGCGGAGCTGCACCTTTCTGTCAAAAGTCAAGCGTCGTGTGAGGGTCCGCTTTTGCTTGTCCCGCCCCCAAGGAACCCTCTGAGTGGCGGGGCCCTCGCCAGAGGGGGGCGCCGGACCCCGTACAGTTGTGGGGTATCGCTTCTCGGCCTTTTGGCTAAGATCAAGTGTAGTATCTGTTCTTATCAGTTTAATATCTGATACGTCCTCTACCCGAGGACTAATATATTAATCTGATTTTTGGAACAGGGAGACGGAAGAGGGGCTTGCTCCGTCCGCTCCACGCATCGACCCGGTATTGCAGTGACTCCAGGAACGGTGCACATCCCTTTGATTGTGGAAGAAAAGAACCCAGCCAGCCAGCCAGCCAGCCAGCCAGCCAGCCAGCCAGCCAGCCAGCGGAACCAACCTCTGGGACTTTGGAACCCTCCTTGATTGACAGCCAGCCAGCAGACACGTGAGTCCTTGCCAGGTCTTTTGCCCAACCGTGCCACCTCCCTTTTCGGGCCCTTTTGGGTTTTCCCGCCCTTTTTCTCTTTTTTTTTTTTTTTTTTTTTTTTTTTTTTTTTTTATAAATTAATAAATAGCTGGATGACACTGTGTTGTGACT
>NC_055958.1:37095283-37097783 GCF_018492685.1 Alosa sapidissima | reverse complement strand
GCCGGGTGAGTGTTGGGGTTGTGGGAGTGTGGGGCATTTGCGGAGTCAATGTACTGTGCTGGCTTGTTTGCGGTGTGGGTCGAAGGAACACTTGGTGAAGGACTGTAAGAAGTTGAGGGAATGTTCTTTGTGTGGGGCGACGGATCATCTTTTTGGGGGCTGTGGCAAGCGGAGGAGCTACGTGGCTGCTGTGTTGAAGGGCTGTGAGTATTGTGGGGGGACAGATCATGTACCTGCGGCTTGTGCCAAGTGGAAGAAGTTCCAGGAGGCTGAGCGGCTGGTGCGCCAGGGGGGGGCTTCCACTGTGCCGGTGGGGGCCTCTTCTGTGCCCGCGGGGGTGAAGACGGTGCCGGCTGGTGCGACGGTGGCAAGAGCGAGTGGAGTGGAGGCGCCTGCGGCGTCTCTCGGTGGTTCGGGAGCTGGGCAGCTAGGTAGCCAAGATGGCTGCTTGGTGGCTAAGGCTACGGCTAGGCCGCATGGCAATCAAGATGGCCGCCTTGTGGCTGGTGCTGGTGGGCGGAGAGTGGACGACTGGGCGGAGGCCTCTGCTTCCCAGGAAGCGGAGATGGCAGAGCTGGCGGCGAAGGCGTCGGGGGCAGTGAAGCGCCCCCTGCAGGACGGGAGTGAAGGTGGTTCGCCGGGGACTCCGGTCCGCCGGTGCAAGGTTGGGGGCGGGGTCTCTGTCTCTAACAGGTCGGAGGTCCTGCTGGTGGAGGACGGTGGTGTTGGGTCCATGGAGGTGGCGGCATCTAGTGGCGAGGAGGAGTCGGACGGGTCGACAGGCTCTGTGAGGGAGGGGCGTCCTTCCCCTTCTCCCCCTTCTTCGGGGGACTTGCTGGGGTGGGATGAGGCCAATTTGAAAAGGACTACTGGGATGTTGGACTGATTGGGGTTGAGGGGTGTGTTGGGATGTTGCTGTGGTTGTTGTTGGGAGTGGGTTTTGGGGAATGGGGTTTTATGCTGTGGTATTGTGATGATCGTTTTTTTGTTCTGGCGCCCCCTGGTGGGCGATGTGGGGAAGTGCATGTTGGGTTTTCGGGGAGGATTAAAGATGGACTTGGGGTTGGGAGAGTGTTGGTTGATGGGTTGGAGTGTATAATGCCCTTGTTTGTAGGTTGGTTTTATGTTTGTGTGTCTGGCCTTCGGGCCTTTTATTTTGGGGGGGTCCCCCTAGGGGGGCTGGCCCTTGCCCGGGCTAGGTCCCGGTGGCTATGCTGGTTTTTGTATTTTTTTAAATTTTGGATTTCCTTTCTGGTAATTTTGGTTGTCCATGGGGGACATACCTGTATGATTGTTTGATTTGGGTTATGAAATAAACGAATATAAAAAAAATCTGTTCTTATCAGTTTAATATCTGATACGTCCTCTACCCGAGGACTAATATATTAATCTGATTTTTGGAACAGGGAGACGGAAGAGGGGCTTGCTCCGTCCGCTCCACGCATCGACCCGGTATTGCAGTGACTCCAGGAACGGTGCACATCCCTTTGATTGTGGAAGAAAAGAACCCAGCCAGCCAGCCAGCCAGCCAGCCAGCCAGCCAGCCAGCCAGCCAGCCAGCCAGCCAGCCAGCCAGCGGAACCAACCTCTGGGACTTTGGAACCCTCCTTGATTGACAGCCAGCCAGCAGACACGTGAGTCCTTGCCAGGTCTTTTGCCCAACCGTGCCACCTCCCTTTTCGGGCCCTTTTGGGTTTTCCCGCCCTTTTTCTCTTTTTTTTTTTTTTTTTTTTTTTTTTTTTTTTTATAAATTAATAAATAGCTGGATGACACTGTGTTGTGACTGGAGCATGTGTGTGTGGGAGGTGGAGAGACTGAGTGGCAAGGCAAGCCACGCCTTGGCTGCGGCAGCACCTTGGAGTCACCCTCGCGTCCACGACTACCGCCGTTCTTGACCTCCGTCCAGCGTGCCCTGTGGCAGCAATCGCTCGGGTTTCTCTTCATCTCGCACAAATCTTTCGCCTTTTACTAAAGATTTCCGTGGAGGGGAACAGCCCCGAGTTTACGGTATTTTTGGAAGCTCTGCTTCGGCGGAGCTGCACCTTTCTGTCAAAAGTCAAGCGTCGTGTGAGGGTCCGCTTTTGCTTGTCCCGCCCCCAAGGAACCCTCTGAGTGGCGGGGCCCTCGCCAGAGGGGGCGCCGGACCCCGTACAGTTGTGGGGTATCGCTTCTCGGCCTTTTGGCTAAGATCAAGTGTAGTATCTGTTCTTATCAGTTTAATATCTGATACGTCCTCTACCCGAGGACTAATATATTAATCTGATTTTTGGAACAGGGAGACGGAAGAGGGGCTTGCTCCGTCCGCTCCACGCATCGACCCGGTATTGCAGTGACTCCAGGAACGGTGCACATCCCTTTGATTGTGGAAGAAAAGAACCCAGCCAGCCAGCCAGCCAGCCAGCCAGCCAGCCAGCCAGCCAGCCAGCCAGCGGAACCAACCTCTGGGACTTTGGAACCCTCCTTGATTGACAGCCAGCCAGCAGACACGTGAGTCCTTGCC
>NC_055958.1:37055283-37060283 GCF_018492685.1 Alosa sapidissima | reverse complement strand
GGTCCGCTTTTGCTTGTCCCGCCCCCAAGGAACCCTCTGAGTGGCGGGGCCCTCGCCAGAGGGGGCGCCGGACCCCGTACAGTTGTGGGGTATCGCTTCTCGGCCTTTTGGCTAAGATCAAGTGTAGTATCTGTTCTTATCAGGTGGACTACCCGAGACAGCGATGGCGGTGACTGAGGCGGATGCGAGGGAGGTGATGCCGAAGTACACTATGCAGTTCTGTATCCCGAAGTGGCGGAGGGAGGAGTTTTCCAGGGAGCTGTTTGGAGCGGCGATCGTGAAGGGGTTGCTGAGGGCAACGGATAAGGAGGTGTTGTGCCTGCTGGCGACGGTGGTGGGCTTCGACGTGACCTTCCGGTCGCCGGTGGACATGTTGGCCGCGGTTCAGCAGTGGAAGGAGGCTGGGGAAGGTCTACGGGTTGGCACTGTGGAGTCTGGACTTCGAATGAGGTACTGGCGTCCGAGGCATATCGTGGTGGTGCAGGTCTTCAACCCCCACGTGCTGGAGGAGGATGTCCGTTGTCTGTTGGGGCGGTACTGCGCGGAGGTGCCACAGGGACGGCGGGTCGTGGATGTCAACGGCTTCTGGACGGGGAAGTGGTCGTATTACGTGCTGTTTCGGTCAGAGGGGGATCGCCAGGTGAGGCCTCCCTACGCCTTCATGCTGGGGTCTGACAGAGGGAGGATTGTCATTCCGGACTTGCCGGGTGAGTGTTGGGGTTGTGGGAGTGTGGGGCATTTGCGGAGTCAATGTACTGTGCTGGCTTGTTTGCGGTGTGGGTCGAAGGAACACTTGGTGAAGGACTGTAAGAAGTTGAGGGAATGTTCTTTGTGTGGGGCGACGGATCATCTTTTTGGGGGCTGTGGCAAGCGGAGGAGCTACGTGGCTGCTGTGTTGAAGGGCTGTGAGTATTGTGGGGGGACAGATCATGTACCTGCGGCTTGTGCCAAGTGGAAGAAGTTCCAGGAGGCTGAGCGGCTGGTGCGCCAGGGGGGGGCTTCCACTGTGCCGGTGGGGGCCTCTTCTGTGCCCGCGGGGGTGAAGACGGTGCCGGCTGGTGCGACGGTGGCAAGAGCGAGTGGAGTGGAGGCGCCTGCGGCGTCTCTCGGTGGTTCGGGAGCTGGGCAGCTAGGTAGCCAAGATGGCTGCTTGGTGGCTAAGGCTACGGCTAGGCCGCATGGCAATCAAGATGGCCGCCTTGTGGCTGGTGCTGGTGGGCGGAGAGTGGACGACTGGGCGGAGGCCTCTGCTTCCCAGGAAGCGGAGATGGCAGAGCTGGCGGCGAAGGCGTCGGGGGCAGTGAAGCGCCCCCTGCAGGACGGGAGTGAAGGTGGTTCGCCGGGGACTCCGGTCCGCCGGTGCAAGGTTGGGGGCGGGGTCTCTGTCTCTAACAGGTCGGAGGTCCTGCTGGTGGAGGACGGTGGTGTTGGGTCCATGGAGGTGGCGGCATCTAGTGGCGAGGAGGAGTCGGACGGGTCGACAGGCTCTGTGAGGGAGGGGCGTCCTTCCCCTTCTCCCACTTCTTCGGGGGACTTGCTGGGGTGGGATGAGGCCAATTTGAAAAGGACTACTGGGATGTTGGACTGATTGGGGTTGTGGGGTGTGTTGGGATGTTGCTGTGGTTGTTGTTGGGAGTGGGTTTTGGGGAATGGGGTTTTATGCTGTGGTATTGTGATGATCGTTTTTTTTGTTCTGGCGCCCCCTGGTGGGCGATGTGGGGAAGTGCATGTTGGGTTTTCGGGGAGGATTAAAGATGGACTTGGGGTTGGGAGAGTGTTGGTTGATGGGTTGGAGTGTATAATGCCCTTGTTTGTAGGTTGGTTTTATGTTTGTGTGTCTGGCCTTCGGGCCTTTTATTTTGGGGGGGTCCCCCTAGGGGGGCTGGCCCTTGCCCGGGCTAGGTCCCGGTGGCTATGCTGGTTTTTGTATTTTTTTAAATTTTGGATTTCCTTTCTGGTAATTTTGGTTGTCCATGGGGGACATACCTGTATGATTGTTTGATTTGGGTTATGAAATAAACGAATATAAAAAAAAAAATCTGTTCTTATCAGTTTAATATCTGATACGTCCTCTACCCGAGGACTAATATATTAATCTGATTTTTGGAACAGGGAGACGGAAGAGGGGCTTGCTCCGTCCGCTCCACGCATCGACCCGGTATTGCAGTGACTCCAGGAACGGTGCACATCCCTTTGATTGTGGAAGAAAAGAACCCAGCCAGCCAGCCAGCCAGCCAGCCAGCCAGCCAGCCAGCCAGCCAGCCAGCCAGCCAGCCAGCCAGCGGAACCAACCTCTGGGACTTTGGAACCCTCCTTGATTGACAGCCAGCCAGCAGACACGTGAGTCCTTGCCAGGTCTTTTGCCCAACCGTGCCACCTCCCTTTTCGGGCCCTTTTGGGTTTTCCCGCCCTTTTTCTCTTTTTTTTTTTTTTTTTTTTTTTTTTTTTTTTTTTTATAAATTAATAAATAGCTGGATGACACTGTGTTGTGACTGGAGCATGTGTGTGTGGGAGGTGGAGAGACTGAGTGGCAAGGCAAGCCACGCCTTGGCTGCGGCAGCACCTTGGAGTCACCCTCGCGTCCACGACTACCGCCGTTCTTGACCTCCGTCCAGCGTGCCCTGTGGCAGCAATCGCTCGGGTTTCTCTTCATCTCGCACAAATCTTTCGCCTTTTACTAAAGATTTCCGTGGAGGGGAACAGCCCCGAGTTTACGGTATTTTTGGAAGCTCTGCTTCGGCGGAGCTGCACCTTTCTGTCAAAAGTCAAGCGTCGTGTGAGGGTCCGCTTTTGCTTGTCCCGCCCCCAAGGAACCCTCTGAGTGGCGGGGCCCTCGCCAGAGGGGGCGCCGGACCCCGTACAGTTGTGGGGTATCGCTTCTCGGCCTTTTGGCTAAGATCAAGTGTAGTATCTGTTCTTATCAGTTTAATATCTGATACGTCCTCTACCCGAGGACTAATATATTAATCTGATTTTTGGAACAGGGAGACGGAAGAGGGGCTTGCTCCGTCCGCTCCACGCATCGACCCGGTATTGCAGTGACTCCAGGAACGGTGCACATCCCTTTGATTGTGGAAGAAAAGAACCCAGCCAGCCAGCCAGCCAGCCAGCCAGCCAGCCAGCCAGCCAGCCAGCCAGCCAGCCAGCCAGCCAGCGGAACCAACCTCTGGGACTTTGGAACCCTCCTTGATTGACAGCCAGCCAGCAGACACGTGAGTCCTTGCCAGGTCTTTTGCCCAACCGTGCCACCTCCCTTTTCGGGCCCTTTTGGGTTTTCCCGCCCTTTTTCTCTTTTTTTTTTTTTTTTTTTTTTTTTTTTTTTTTTTATAAATTAATAAATAGCTGGATGACACTGTGTTGTGACTGGAGCATGTGTGTGTGGGAGGTGGAGAGACTGAGTGGCAAGGCAAGCCACGCCTTGGCTGCGGCAGCACCTTGGAGTCACCCTCGCGTCCACGACTACCGCCGTTCTTGACCTCCGTCCAGCGTGCCCTGTGGCAGCAATCGCTCGGGTTTCTCTTCATCTCGCACAAATCTTTCGCCTTTTACTAAAGATTTCCGTGGAGGGGAACAGCCCCGAGTTTACGGTATTTTTGGAAGCTCTGCTTCGGCGGAGCTGCACCTTTCTGTCAAAAGTCAAGCGTCGTGTGAGGGTCCGCTTTTGCTTGTCCCGCCCCCAAGGAACCCTCTGAGTGGCGGGGCCCTCGCCAGAGGGGGCGCCGGACCCCGTACAGTTGTGGGGTATCGCTTCTCGGCCTTTTGGCTAAGATCAAGTGGAGCACCTCGCGCACACGACGGGAAGGCGATGGGGACGTTGGGTCCATTACGTTTGAGGAACACGATCCGTTTTGTGGTTCCGGTGAGCAGAAGGAAGGACATGAAGAGAGAGTACTTTTCGGACAAGGTTTTGCTGGACATTTTGGATTTGGGAGTGCGGGAGGTTCTTTGCCTGCAGGAGTATCGGCCTCAAGGTACGTTTGATGTTACGTTTCGGACTGAAATGTTTTTTGAAATGGCTAAGAAGAGGATTACTGAGAAGTTGCATGTGGATTTACTGAAGGGTATGGGGCTTTTTTCGTCGGAGACTCATGTTTTTGTGCACATGTTTAACCCGTTTGTGTTGGAGGAGGACATTATTGCTTTTCTGAAGAGATACTGTGTGGATGTGCGGGAGGGTGCGAAAGTGACTGACTCGAGGGGTTTCTGGACGGGAAGGAGACGGTTTAAAGTTCGCTTTAAAGTTGGTGCTTCGCCTCCCCAGTCCTTCGCTTTGGGGCCAGACAGGGGTTACTTGTTTGTCCCTGGGAGGCCTGGGGGTTGCTGGAAGTGTGGGGAAGGTGGGCATGTTAGAGAGGACTGTAAAGTTACCAGGTGCCGCCATTGTGGCTCTACGGAGCACATGGCAGCGAAATGTTTGGCTCCGAGGACCTGCAGTCTTTGTGGGTCTTCGGAGCACCTGTTTAGAGCCTGCCCAGGTCGGAAGAGTGCTGCTGTGGGTCGTGAAGAGTCTGAGGGTCGAGGACCGACGGACGTGCGGTCGGCTGCTGGAGAGGAGTCCCCTATGCCCCCCGGGAGGACTCTTTCGAGGCTTGCTGATCCTTTGTCTGACGGTGGCCATGCGGTCGCTAAGATGGCGGCTAACGATGAGCAGGTGGTGAGCCATGTGGTAGCAAAGATGGTGGCTAGCAGCGAGCAGGTGGTGAGTGCACATGGAGCTGCTGCTGAGAGGCCCTCTGTTCCCACCCCGGAGGGTTCATCTCAGTTTGCAGCTCCCCAGGCTGTTAATGTTGTTAGTGTGCTTTCCCCTAGGCCTACAGCTGATTCCCCCCAGGCTGTGGCCGAGGACATGTGTTCTGGTGTTCCTGTGGCTTCTCCTGGGCCTCTGGCTGATCCCCCCCAGGCTGTGGCTGAGGAGACATGTTCTGATGTTGCTGTGGATGAGTCGGCGGGAGTGGTGTCACCTGGGTCGTGGGCTGATTGCCCCTTCGATGAGGAGGTGG
>NC_055958.1:37045283-37047783 GCF_018492685.1 Alosa sapidissima | reverse complement strand
GCTCGGGTTTCTCTTCATCTCGCACAAATCTTTCGCCTTTTACTAAAGATTTCCGTGGAGGGGAACAGCCCCGAGTTTACGGTATTTTTGGAAGCTCTGCTTCGGCGGAGCTGCACCTTTCTGTCAAAAGTCAAGCGTCGTGTGAGGGTCCGCTTTTGCTTGTCCCGCCCCCAAGGAACCCTCTGAGTGGCGGGGCCCTCGCCAGAGGGGGCGCCGGACCCCGTACAGTTGTGGGGTATCGCTTCTCGGCCTTTTGGCTAAGATCAAGTGTAGTATCTGTTCTTATCACTTGGACTAACCGAGATGGCGACTGTGGACGTGACGGATGCGACGAAGGGGATACCGAAGCATGCGATTCGGTATCTGATCCCGGAGGGAAGGAGGGCGGAGTTGGATCGGGCTGGCTTTGGAGGGATTATCCTGAAGGGTGTGCTGGGCCTGGCAGGAGCGGACGTGCTGTGTCTCCAGGATTACCCGGCGTTGGGGAGGTTCGACGTCACCTTCAAGACGGAGGAGGACCTACAGGTCGCATTATGGAAGGGGAAAGGAGACGCTAGGATTACGGGAATCAAGCGCGTGGTGTGGAGCGCAGCCAACGCGGTGGTGGTGCAGGTCTTCAACCCGCACGTGTTGGAGCTGGATGTACGGGTGTTCCTGAGTCGGTACTGCAGCACGGTGTCACAAGGGGAGAAGGTCACGGACGCAAACGGATTTTGGACTGGAAAGTGGAGGTACAGTGTACGTTTTCGTGTTTCTGGGGAGGGCCGCCAGCTGCGGCCTCCGCATTTGTTTGCTCTGGGGTCGGATCGTGGGAGGGTGTTTTTACCAGACTTGCCAACTGTTTGCTGGGGATGTGGGGAAGAGGGGCACTTGAGGAGTGAATGTGTTGCGCAGCGGTGCGTGCGTTGTGGGGTGGTGGGGCATGTGGTGAAGGACTGTGGGGAGAGAAGGGAGTGTTCATTGTGTGGGGACAAGGATCACCTCTTTCTGAGGTGCCCTAAGAGACAGAGCTATGCGGGAGCAGTTTTGGGGCTATCTGGTGGTGGGGGGGTTTCTGTTTCCCCCGCAGGGGCTCCTCCGACGACTGGTGCGCTGGAGAGGAGGTCGACGGGACCGGTGACGGCTGGTGCGAGCGGTGTGAAGGGAGCTGCAGTATCTGCTGGAGGAGCTGGAGCGGGGCCGCATGGAGGCAGCCAGGTGGCTACGGCTACCGCTAGGCCGCATGGCAGCCAAGATGGCCGCCCAGAGGTCGGAGGGTCGGCGGGGTCGAAGGGCAGGCCGGGCGTGGCCAAGGAGAGGGTCGAGGTGTCGAGCTGGGCGGAGGCAACCGCCTCCCAGGAAGAGGAGATGGTGGAGCTGGCGATGGTGTCTGGGAAGCGCCCCCTGGAGGGTGGAGGTCCGGTGAGTGCTCCGGTGCGGCGTCAGCGGCCGGGGGAGGGGGTGGCGGCCTTCGGACGCTCCCTGCCCCTGGTGGCTGAGATGGGGACTACGGGCGAGTCGGAGGAGCTGGAGGTGGAGGAGTCGATGGATTCGGTGGAGTCGGTGACGGAGAGGCGGACCGCAGGACGGGGGAGTCGCCCCCCTCCTGCGCAGATTGCTGGATGGGATGTGGACAGTTTGAAGCGGACTATGGGCATGGATTAGTGGGTTACTGGTGGTGGGTTTGTGTAATTAACTGTGTAATAGTGATGTAAGTGTTATGGGGTTGTTTTTGGCTGGGCCTGCGTGCCCGAGTCTTTCTCAAAGGGGCATTTGTGCCCGTATGTTGCAGCCTTTCTTTTTTCTCTTTTTCTTTTTCTCTGCTTTCTGAATTCTTCATGTTCTGGCTGTAACTATGCTTTGTATATTTTGAATCTGGTATGAATAAACTTCAATACAAAAATCTGTTCTTATCAGTTTAATATCTGATACGTCCTCTACCCGAGGACTAATATATTAATCTGATTTTTGGAACAGGGAGACGGAAGAGGGGCTTGCTCCGTCCGCTCCACGCATCGACCCGGTATTGCAGTGACTCCAGGAACGGTGCACATCCCTTTGATTGTGGAAGAAAAGAACCCAGCCAGCCAGCCAGCCAGCCAGCCAGCCAGCCAGCCAGCCAGCCAGCCAGCCAGCCAGCCAGCCAGCGGAACCAACCTCTGGGACTTTGGAACCCTCCTTGATTGACAGCCAGCCAGCAGACACGTGAGTCCTTGCCAGGTCTTTTGCCCAACCGTGCCACCTCCCTTTTCGGGCCCTTTTGGGTTTTCCCGCCCTTTTTCTCTTTTTTTTTTTTTTTTTTTTTTTTTTTTTTTTTTTATAAATTAATAAATAGCTGGATGACACTGTGTTGTGACTGGAGCATGTGTGTGTGGGAGGTGGAGAGACTGAGTGGCAAGGCAAGCCACGCCTTGGCTGCGGCAGCACCTTGGAGTCACCCTCGCGTCCACGACTACCGCCGTTCTTGACCTCCGTCCAGCGTGCCCTGTGGCAGCAATCGCTCGGGTTTCTCTTCATCTCG
>NC_055958.1:36797783-37030283 GCF_018492685.1 Alosa sapidissima | reverse complement strand
TAAACAATGGGAAGACCCGAGCAGTTACCTAGGCCTCCGTCAGATTCCGTCTATGATTGTGTTGGGAGAGAACCGGGGCTACATTCATTACCAAGGGATGCCTAAGCTGTGTCGCAAATGCGGCCAGCTTGGGCATCTTGCCGAAGCGTGCCAGGAAATTGTATGCAGGAAGTGTAGAGAAATTGGGCATCTTTTCGAAGATTGCACAAATGGCAGAAAGTGTAATCTCTGTGGAGTTTCATCCCATCTCTACAGAGATTGCCCTAGCTCTTTTGCCAACAAGCTAAAGGCTACCAAAATGGCCGCCATGGCCGCCCGGCCGCATGGCCCAGAACAAGAACAGGAAGAGAAGGACGAAATGGAGGAAGGGGTGGTCCCTGAAGTTTTGGAGGGAAACCTCCAGCCAGCTTCAGGGACTAGCCGGGCGGCTACGAGCAAAGCTAACACCCAGGCAGAGTCAGAGCACGGATTGGAGGCCACACCCTCCCAGCTGGGAAAGGAGATGGAGCAGGCGGAGGAGGAGCCTGAAGGAGAAAAGGAAGCCCCGCCTCCCGAAACCGCTGAGGAGGTGAGTGTGGCCTCTGAGGGGGCTGAAGCACCTGCTTCACTCCCCAATGCGCAGCATAAGAGACCTTTAGAATCTCCTCTGTCAGAAATGACAGAGAAGAAAAACCGGGTGATACTGTCTTCAGATAGTTCCTCTTCGGAAGATCTGAATCGACTGTGGCCCGGTGGACGTGAAGTGTCTTTTATGCGGATGGCGCTCAGAGCATCCACGCCAAGGGCAACGCAAGAGTTTTTCTCTGCCGAGCCCGACGCTGGAGACACCAGTGACCCTTCTGGACCAAATTCAATGGTCATAAAGGAGGAGCAGGTGTCACAGGAGATCAACCCCGGTTGATCTCCACTTGTTTTAAAAACATGTCTCTGTAGTGTTTTAACTCTGTCGTGTTCATTTTTATCATACTGCTCATGAGTCTCACAATCTCAACAATCAATGTAAGAAGTGTGAAGACTCTAGTGAGAGCTCAGAGCATTTTATCCCTGTTGAGCACTCTGAATGCAGATATATTTCTGCTGCAAGAGTGCTCCTTGCCTTTTTTAAACAATTACAGCAAGTGGGAACAGATGTGGACCCCGGGACCCTCCGTGTGGAGCGGGTCCAATTTTAACAGAGCGGACGGGGTCGCCATCTTGATCAAGAATCCACACATCTCGGTGAAGGGCAGCACGGTGGTGAGACCCGGGCGGGCCCTTTTAACCCACTTGACTGTTTTAGACAGGGATTTTAATGTTCTTAATGTGTATGGTTTTAATGATAAACACGACCGACATGACTTTTTAGAAGAGCTGCAGCCCCACATGCTAGGGAGGGCTCCCCTAGTGGTCGGAGGGGATTTTAATTGTGTTTTAAGCAGACAGGATAGAAAGAATGTAGGGGAAGATTTTAAGGTAGATAAGACATCTGTACTTTTAAAGAATATAGTTAGGGATTTTAATTTAGTCGACTGCTACAGAAAAGTGCATCCACGGGAGGAGGGCTTCACCTGGCACAGTGGTGACGGCGCCCGAGCCTCCCGTATCGACTATGTTTTAACAAGAGACTGCCCGCCCACGGATGCTACATTGTCCCCTATGTTCTTTTCCGATCACTGCATGCTCTCCTGCACCCTTTCACTCCCCACAGGTGTGACGGTAGGTGGAGGGCTGTGGAGGCTAAACTGCTCCCTGTTACAGGATGAGGAGATAGTCAGAGAATACAGGGAGCAGTTCAGCCTCTGGCAGACCCTCCAAGACTTTTTCGATACACGTGCACAATGGTGGGAGATGGTGAAGGGAAAGACCAAGACTTTTTTTAAGATTAAAGGTAGAGACAAAAGAGAGAGAGAGAGGAGGTGCATGTTGGGGCTGCAAAAGAGACTACAGAGGTATTTTAACCTTTTAAACATGGGTTTTGATTTTAATGAAGAAATCAAGAAGGTAAGAAAAGAAATGTCAGTTTTAGCCGAATTCAAAAGTAAAGGAACAATTTTAAGAAGCAAAGAAAAAGAAACAGAAGAAGGAGAAAAATGCACCAGGTACTTTTTTAAGAAAATAATATCAAGAGGGGGTGGGATAATGAAGCTAAAAAATGATGGGAGGGAAGAAAATTGTACAGAGGGGATTTTAGAAATTATACAACTGTTTTACCAAGACCTGTACTCCGAAAAAGAGGTGCATGAGGAGGTGATGGAGGAAGTTTTAGAGTTTTTAAATAAAACTCTTAACAGTCATCAAGTTTTAACAGAGGATTTTACAGTGGTTGAGCTTTTAAAATGTCTTAAAGGTTTTAAAACAGAAAAATGCCCGGGAGAGGATGGGCTCCCCGTGGAATTTTATGTTACCTTTTATGACATTTTAGCCAACGACATGCTGACTGTTTTTAAAGAATTTGACGAACTTGACAGACTTCCAGACAGCTTTAGATCAGGGATAGTTTCTTTACTATATAAAAAAGGCGACAGGACTGACCTTAAAAACTGGAGACCCATAACGCTTTTAAACTGTGATTGTAAACTTTTTAGCAGACTTTTAGCTTTACGCATGTCGACTGTTTTAGAGGACGTGATCCACCCGGATCAAGTCTGTGCCGTCCCTGGAAGGAGGATCACGGACAGCCTAGTGCTGGTCCGAGACGCCATCTGTTTTGCGAGAGACAGAAATATTAGGCTTTTAGTGCTAAATTTAGATTTTGAGAAAGCTTTTGATCGGGTCTCGCACCAGTACCTTTTAAAGGTACTGCAAAAAATGGGTTTTCCAGGGAGGTTTTTAAAGTGGGTGGGATTGCTGTATAAAGACATCAACAGCAAAATTCGAGTAAATGGGCACCTAACCAATGCGATAAATGTTCGCTCTGGCGTCCGCCAGGGGTGTCCTTTATCCCCACTCCTGTTCGTTGCGTGCATCGAGCCGCTGGCACAGATATTGAGAAAGGACAAATGGATCAAAGGACTGGACTTGCCAGGTGGACTGACTGCGACTTGCGCACTTTACATGGACGACGTGACCCTTTTATTGAATGACTTTTTATCGGCCCAAAGAGCACTCGACTTGACTGACTGGTACGGAAGGGCCTCGGGCGCCAAGCTCAACAGGGGCAAGTCCGAGGCCCAGCTCTTTGGGCCGTGGGGTGACGTAAGACCAGATCTGGCAGTAGATTTTAAACAGACAGACATAAAGATTTTAGGTATTAAATTTGACAATGAGGGTGGTGGACGGGGCAACTGGACTGACGCGTTAGGGAAAGTGAGACAACGACTGGGGTTCTGGGGACTAAGACAGTTGACGTTTGAAGGTAAGGTTTTAATCTTCAAAGCAGTTATCTTACCTTTGTTTTTATTACTGTGTTCTGTTTTTAGCCCCCCCAGGAGCTTTCTTTTAGGTGTGGAGAGAGCGGTGTTTTATTTCATGTGGGGGTCCAAGTGGGAAAGACTAAGGAGGGAGGTCCTGAAGAAAAGACCTGAGAACGGAGGAAAGGGCCTCCCAGACCCCCACCTGTTTTTAGGAGCCCATTTCACCGCCCTCCACATCAGATACGCGACGGCCCCATCCGGAGACAGCAAGACAACAGCCCTGGCCCGGTTCTGGATGGGGTCGTACCTGAGAAAACTGAAAATTTTAAATACTGATCTTAAACGTCCAGTTGCTTTTAACCTGCCCCCTCAATATGTTTTTATCAAAAAGTTTTTAATGAGATTTGACTTAGAGGGGCAGGATGTCACCATTTTAACTAAAGCAAAATCTCTTGTCTCTCTTGTGCAGGACCGGGAAGCAGTGAGCCCCGTTCCCGGCCTCACACTCAGTGAGGCCAAGCAGGCTTGGAGGAACGCTGCCCACCCCGCCCTCCAGAACAAGCTGAAGGATCTGGCGTGGATGGCGCTCCATGAGGTCCTCCCGGTCAGAGCCGTGATGCACTCCCGGGGCATGGCCAGAACCAACACCTGCCCGCGGCCAGGATGCGGCCAACCTGAGACCGTGCGGCACCTGCTCTGGGAGTGCGGCGTGGCGAGGGACCTGTGGGCCGATATCGGCCCCCTGCAATGCCCGAGCCTGCCAGCAGGGGAGGTCCCCCCAAGCTACCATCTAGTGGTCAGCGGGGTGGGCCAGGGCGCCACCACCATCCCAGCCGCCGACTTCGCCGCGCTCTGGCTCACCCTAAACTGCATAAAAGCCGCACTGTGGACCTCCCGCAACCTGCTGGTGGGGAAGCGCGTGACGGTGCCCCTGCCAGCGTTACGGCGGCTGGTGACATCTACGCGGCAGGAGGCGCCGCGCGTCGCCATTCGGAGGAGGGGGCCGGGGGCTCAAGCAGAAGGTTCCCGCCCCCCACGGCTGCTGGCTCCCGCCGACGCACCCCCACTATCACCATCACGGGACGGAGCAGCGGGCGGAGGGGAGGACCTCCACTGGGCGCATCCGCGCTTGCCTCGCTCTTCTGGAGAGCGGGGTGGAGCCTCTTGTTAGTGGCTCACCCCGGTCCGGCACAACGGAGACCTTTTAATTGACTCTTATTGCATTTTATTACATTTGGAACTCTTTTAAAAGCGTGGACTTTTAACATCCTTTTACACAAACATGAACTTTTAAACACACACATGGACTTTGCACACACAGACACAGTTTTAAAACAAAAATGGCTTTTATAGACAAATGATTTTATTTTTGTAAAAAATGTGCTGTGAAAAATGATGAAAATGTAAAATGTGAAATGAAAATGCAAAATGTGAAAAGAATGAAAACCATGTGATGTGATGATAATGTGATGAAATGATGAAAGAAAAATGAAAATGTACCACAAAGAAAAATCCATGAAATGTAACAAAACAAATCAAAATGTAATGCAAAAACATGAGTTTGTGACAATAAAAGTTTTCCAAAGGAAAATCTGTTCTTATCAGTTTAATATCTGATACGTCCTCTACCCGAGGACTAATATATTAATCTGATTTTTGGAACAGGGAGACGGAAGAGGGGCTTGCTCCGTCCGCTCCACGCATCGACCCGGTATTGCAGTGACTCCAGGAACGGTGCACATCCCTTTGATTGTGGAAGAAAAGAACCCAGCCAGCCAGCCAGCCAGCCAGCCAGCCAGCCAGCCAGCCAGCCAGCCAGCCAGCCAGCCAGCCAGCGGAACCAACCTCTGGGACTTTGGAACCCTCCTTGATTGACAGCCAGCCAGCAGACACGTGAGTCCTTGCCAGGTCTTTTGCCCAACCGTGCCACCTCCCTTTTCGGGCCCTTTTGGGTTTTCCCGCCCTTTTTCTCTTTTTTTTTTTTTTTTTTTTTTTTTTTTTTTTTTTTATAAATTAATAAATAGCTGGATGACACTGTGTTGTGACTGGAGCATGTGTGTGTGGGAGGTGGAGAGACTGAGTGGCAAGGCAAGCCACGCCTTGGCTGCGGCAGCACCTTGGAGTCACCCTCGCGTCCACGACTACCGCCGTTCTTGACCTCCGTCCAGCGTGCCCTGTGGCAGCAATCGCTCGGGTTTCTCTTCATCTCGCACAAATCTTTCGCCTTTTACTAAAGATTTCCGTGGAGGGGAACAGCCCCGAGTTTACGGTATTTTTGGAAGCTCTGCTTCGGCGGAGCTGCACCTTTCTGTCAAAAGTCAAGCGTCGTGTGAGGGTCCGCTTTTGCTTGTCCCGCCCCCAAGGAACCCTCTGAGTGGCGGGGCCCTCGCCAGAGGGGGCGCCGGACCCCGTACAGTTGTGGGGTATCGCTTCTCGGCCTTTTGGCTAAGATCAAGTGTAGTATCTGTTCTTATCAGTTTAATATCTGATACGTCCTCCACCCGAGGACTAATATATTAATCTGATTTTTGGAACAGGGAGACGGAAGAGGGGCTTGCTCCGTCCGCTCCACGCATCGACCCGGTATTGCAGTGACTCCAGGAACGGTGCACATCCCTTTGATTGTGGAAGAAAAGAAGCCAGCCAGCCAGCCAGCCAGCCAGCCAGCGGAACCAACCTCTGGGACTTTGGAACCCTCCTTGATTGACAGCCAGCCAGCAGACACGTGAGTCCTTGCCAGGTCTTTTGCCCAACCGTGCCACCTCCCTTTTCGGGCCCTTTTGGGTTTTCCCGCCCTTTTTCTCTTTTTTTTTTTTTTTTTTTTTTTTTTTTTTTTTTTTTTTATAAATTAATAAATAGCTGGATGACACTGTGTTGTGACTGGAGCATGTGTGTGTGGGAGGTGGAGAGACCGAGTGGCAAGGCAAGCCACGCCTTGGCTGCGGCAGCACCTTGGAGTCACCCTCGCGTCCACGACTACCGCCGTTCTTGACCTCCGTCCAGCGTGCCCTGTGGCAGCAATCGCTCGGGTTTCTCTTCATCTCGCACAAATCTTTCGCCTTTTACTAAAGATTTCCGTGGAGGGGAACAGCCCCGAGTTTACGGTATTTTTGGAAGCTCTGCTTCGGCGGAGCTGCACCTTTCTGTCAAAAGTCAAGCGTCGTGTGAGGGTCCGCTTTTGCTTGTCCCGCCCCCAAGGAACCCTCTGAGTGGCGGGGCCCTCGCCAGAGGGGGCGCCGGACCCCGTACAGTTGTGGGGTATCGCTTCTCGGCCTTTTGGCTAAGATCAAGTATCGGAGACAGCGATGGTGGCGATCGAAACATGGACGGGGATCCCAAAGTTTGGAATTCGGTTCCTGGTACCGGTGGAGAAGAGGGCCATGGTGACTCGGGAGGTATTTGGAGCAAAGGTCGTCAAGGAGCGGCTTCGGATGACGGACAAGGAGGTGCTGTGCCTGCAGGGAGCGGTGGATGGGACCTGTTTCGACCTGACCTTCCGGACGATGGCGGGGATGATCGAGGGATATCGGCGGTGGACGATTCCGTCTGGGAAAACCGTGGAGGCGGAGGGGATGTGTGCGGCGAAGTGGGGCGCGACCAACACTGTCGTCGTGCAGGTCTTCAACCCCCACGTGCTGTTGGAGGATGTTCGGTGCTTTCTGGAACGGTATTGCATCGACTTGTCGGATGGGCAGCGGATCCTGGATTCTAATGGATTTTGGACGGGAAAATGGAGCTTTATCGCGGGCTTTCGTTCGGCTGGGGGTCGTGTGGTGCGGCCTCCCTACGCGTTTGCTCTGGGACCTGACCGTGGGAGAGTGTTTATACCGGACTTGCCAAGTGAGTGTTGGGGGTGTGGGGGTGTGGGGCATTTGCGTGGGGAATGTACGGTTAAATCATGTTTGCGTTGTGGGGCTGTGGGACATGTGGTGAAAGAGTGTGTAAAGTTGAAGGAGTGTGTTTTATGTGGGGGGACTGATCACTTGTTTGCTGGGTGTGAGATACGGCGTAGCTATGCTGGGGTGGTGACTGGCGCTGCGGGGGCTCCTGCTCTTGGTACGGGGGCTCCCGCGGTGTCGGGTGAGGGGAAGCTGAGGCCTGCAAAGACGGTGCCGGTGGTGCAGAAGACGGGGACTGGGAGTGGAGTGTTGGTGCCGGTGCCTGCTGTGTCTGCTGGCGGTGTGGTGGCTGGGCCTCATGGTAGCCAGGTTGGCTGCTCGGAGGCTACGGCTACGGCTAAGCCGCATGGCACGCAAGATGGCCGTCCGAAGGTCAAAGGGGTGGCTGGGTCGGAGGTCGTGGAGGGCGTGGCTGTGGGGAAGATGGTGGAGTCCGGCTGGGCGGATGCTTCTGCTTCGCAGGAGCAGGAGATGGTGGAGGCGGCGGCGGGGGCAGTGAAGCGCCCTCTAATGGATGGGAGTGCAACGGCAGGTCCTGTGAGTCGGCAGAAGGTGGAGGCGATTGCGGCTGCACCGGTGGGGGCTCTGCCCCCGGTGGTCGGAGGTGGAACTGCACAGGGGCTAGGGAGGGGGGAGAGGCCGCCCCCTACTGTTCTGGTGGGGGGTTGGGACGTGGAGAGCGTGAAGCGGACGATGGGTTTGGGTTGATGTGTTTTGTGTGATGGGGTTGTGTATCTGTGTCTCTGTGTTTGTGGGTGTGCTGGTTTGATGTATTGGGTGGATTAAACAGTGTGTTGTGGGTGGGTAAGGTTTTTGGTATATGTGTGTATGTCATTCACTGTGTTTGGCCGGGCCTGTGTGCCTGGGTCGTTGTTATGTTATGTTATGTGTTATTGTTTATGGCAGCAGCCTCTAGCTTAGCTTAAACTTAAACTTCCTTCTGTATCTTTTGTGTGTTGTGTGTATCCTGTGTATATCTCCTGTGTGTTGTATTTTCAAGGCTGCTTCGCACTGTTTATATTCAATAAAAAAAAAAAAAAAAAATCTGTTCTTATCAGTTTAATATCTGATACGTCCTCCACCCGAGGACTAATATATTAATCTGATTTTTGGAACAGGGAGACGGAAGAGGGGCTTGCTCCGTCCGCTCCACGCATCGACCCGGTATTGCAGTGACTCCAGGAACGGTGCACATCCCTTTGATTGTGGAAGAAAAGAAGCCAGCCAGCCAGCCAGCCAGCCAGCCAGCGGAACCAACCTCTGGGACTTTGGAACCCTCCTTGATTGACAGCCAGCCAGCAGACACGTGAGTCCTTGCCAGGTCTTTTGCCCAACCGTGCCACCTCCCTTTTCGGGCCCTTTTGGGTTTTCCCGCCCTTTTTCTCTTTTTTTTTTTTTTTTTTTTTTTTTTTTTTTTTTTTTTTTTATAAATTAATAAATAGCTGGATGACACTGTGTTGTGACTGGAGCATGTGTGTGTGGGAGGTGGAGAGACCGAGTGGCAAGGCAAGCCACGCCTTGGCTGCGGCAGCACCTTGGAGTCACCCTCGCGTCCACGACTACCGCCGTTCTTGACCTCCGTCCAGCGTGCCCTGTGGCAGCAATCGCTCGGGTTTCTCTTCATCTCGCACAAATCTTTCGCCTTTTACTAAAGATTTCCGTGGAGGGGAACAGCCCCGAGTTTACGGTATTTTTGGAAGCTCTGCTTCGGCGGAGCTGCACCTTTCTGTCAAAAGTCAAGCGTCGTGTGAGGGTCCGCTTTTGCTTGTCCCGCCCCCAAGGAACCCTCTGAGTGGCGGGGCCCTCGCCAGAGGGGGCGCCGGACCCCGTACAGTTGTGGGGTATCGCTTCTCGGCCTTTTGGCTAAGATCAAGTGTAGTATCTGTTCTTATCAGCAAGGATTACCCGAGACAGCGATGGCGGACCTGACGGAAGTTACTAAGGGGATACCGAGGCATGCAATCCGGTACCTTATCCCGGAGGCGAGGAGGGCGGAGCTGGATCGGGCTGGTTTTGGAGAAGTCATTCTCAAAGGCGTGTTGGGGCTGACGGGAGCGGACGTGCTCTGTTTGCAGGATTACCCGGCGTTGGGGCGGCACGACGTCACGTTTAGGACGGAGGAGGACCTGCGCGTGGCGTTTGGAAAGGGGAAAGGAGACGCACGGATCCAGGGGATTAAGCGCGTGGTGTGGAGTGCAGCCAACGTGGTCATCGTACAGATGTTCAACCCGCACGCGTTGGAGCTGGACGTCCGGGGGTTCCTTAGCCGGTACTGTAGCGCAGTGTCACCGGGGGAGAAGGTCACAGACGGCAACGGATTTTGGACGGGCAAATGGAGGTATAGTGTGCGGTTTCGCTTCTCTGGGGAGGGCCGCCAGCTGCGGCCTCCACATTTGTTTGCGCTGGGGACAGACCGTGGGAGGGTGTTTTTACCGGACTTACCTACTGTTTGTTGGGGATGTGGGGAAGAGGGGCATTTGAGAAGCGAATGTGTGGCGCAGCGGTGTGTGCGTTGTGGGGTGGTGGGGCACGTGGTGAAGGACTGTGGGGAGAGAAGGGAGTGTTCCTTGTGCGGGTCTAAGGATCACCTCTTTTTGAGGTGTCCGAAGAGACAGAGTTACGCAGGAGCGGTGGTGGGGAGAACTGGTGGTGGGGGGGTTTCTGTTTCCCCCGCAGGGGCTCCTCTGGTGACGGGCGTGCTGGAGAGGAGGCCGACGGGACCGCCGGCGGTGGGCACGAGCGGAGGAACGGGAGCTGCAGGATCGGCTGGTGGAGTGGGAGCTGGGCCGCATGGAGGCAGCCTGGTGGCTACGGCTACCGCTAGGCCGCATGGCAGCCAAGATGGCCGCCCAGAGGTCGGAGGGTCGGCGGGGTCGAAGGGCAGGCCGGGCGTGGCTATGGAGAGTGTCGGGGTGCTGAGCTGGGCGGAGGCAACGGCTTCCCAGGAAGAGGAGATGGCGGAGTTGGCGATGGTGTCGGGGAAGCGCCCCCTGGAGGGCGGAGGTCCGGAGAGTGCTCCCGTGCGGCGTCAGCGGCCGGGGGAGGGGGGTGGCGGCCTTTGATCGCTCCCTGCCCCTGGTGGCGGAGTCGGGAACTACGGGCGGTGTGGTGGAGCTGGAGTCGGACGAGTCGGCGGATTCGGTGGAGTCGGTGACGGAGAGGCGGACCGTAGGACGGGGGAGTCGCCCCCCTCCTGCCCAGCTTGCTGGGTGGGATGTGGACAGCTTGAAGCGGACTATGGGCATGGACTAGTGGGTTGTGGGTGGTGGGATTGTGTAAGTGCGGGTGTTTTATGGTGTGTGGGGAGGATTAGGGATGTTTGTGTGCGGGTGGGTTGGGATTGAGTTATGGGGTTTGTTTTTGGCTGGGCCTGTGTGCCCGAGTTCTTTTCTATGGGGCGTTTGTGCCCGTATGTTGCAGCCTTTCTTTTTTCTCTTTTTCTCTTTCTGTGCTTTCTGTGTTCTTCTTGTTCTGGCTGTAACTATGATTTGATAATGATTATGATTTGGTATGAATAAACTTCAATATAAAAAAAATCTGTTCTTATCAGTTTAATATCTGATACGTCCTCCACCCGAGGACTAATATATTAATCTGATTTTTGGAACAGGGAGACGGAAGAGGGGCTTGCTCCGTCCGCTCCACGCATCGACCCGGTATTGCAGTGACTCCAGGAACGGTGCACATCCCTTTGATTGTGGAAGAAAAGAAGCCAGCCAGCCAGCCAGCCAGCCAGCCAGCGGAACCAACCTCTGGGACTTTGGAACCCTCCTTGATTGACAGCCAGCCAGCAGACACGTGAGTCCTTGCCAGGTCTTTTGCCCAACCGTGCCACCTCCCTTTTCGGGCCCTTTTGGGTTTTCCCGCCCTTTTTCTCTTTTTTTTTTTTTTTTTTTTTTTTTTTTTATAAATTAATAAATAGCTGGATGACACTGTGTTGTGACTGGAGCATGTGTGTGTGGGAGGTGGAGAGACCGAGTGGCAAGGCAAGCCACGCCTTGGCTGCGGCAGCACCTTGGAGTCACCCTCGCGTCCACGACTACCGCCGTTCTTGACCTCCGTCCAGCGTGCCCTGTGGCAGCAATCGCTCGGGTTTCTCTTCATCTCGCACAAATCTTTCGCCTTTTACTAAAGATTTCCGTGGAGGGGAACAGCCCCGAGTTTACGGTATTTTTGGAAGCTCTGCTTCGGCGGAGCTGCACCTTTCTGTCAAAAGTCAAGCGTCGTGTGAGGGTCCGCTTTTGCTTGTCCCGCCCCCAAGGAACCCTCTGAGTGGCGGGGCCCTCGCCAGAGGGGGCGCCGGACCCCGTACAGTTGTGGGGTATCGCTTCTCGGCCTTTTGGCTAAGATCAAGTGTAGTATCTGTTCTTATCAGTTTAATATCTGATACGTCCTCCACCCGAGGACTAATATATTAATCTGATTTTTGGAACAGGGAGACGGAAGAGGGGCTTGCTCCGTCCGCTCCACGCATCGACCCGGTATTGCAGTGACTCCAGGAACGGTGCACATCCCTTTGATTGTGGAAGAAAAGAAGCCAGCCAGCCAGCCAGCCAGCCAGCCAGCGGAACCAACCTCTGGGACTTTGGAACCCTCCTTGATTGACAGCCAGCCAGCAGACACGTGAGTCCTTGCCAGGTCTTTTGCCCAACCGTGCCACCTCCCTTTTCGGGCCCTTTTGGGTTTTCCCGCCCTTTTTCTCTTTTTTTTTTTTTTTTTTTTTTTTTTTTTTTTTTTTTTTTATAAATTAATAAATAGCTGGATGACACTGTGTTGTGACTGGAGCATGTGTGTGTGGGAGGTGGAGAGACCGAGTGGCAAGGCAAGCCACGCCTTGGCTGCGGCAGCACCTTGGAGTCACCCTCGCGTCCACGACTACCGCCGTTCTTGACCTCCGTCCAGCGTGCCCTGTGGCAGCAATCGCTCGGGTTTCTCTTCATCTCGCACAAATCTTTCGCCTTTTACTAAAGATTTCCGTGGAGGGGAACAGCCCCGAGTTTACGGTATTTTTGGAAGCTCTGCTTCGGCGGAGCTGCACCTTTCTGTCAAAAGTCAAGCGTCGTGTGAGGGTCCGCTTTTGCTTGTCCCGCCCCCAAGGAACCCTCTGAGTGGCGGGGCCCTCGCCAGAGGGGGCGCCGGACCCCGTACAGTTGTGGGGTATCGCTTCTCGGCCTTTTGGCTAAGACAGCGGTCGACTCGCGGTGAGAGGAAGGCGGTCCTTACCTTGTGGTGGTTTGGACACTCTCATCCGGGAGTTATATTGGTTTTGTGTGTTTTTTCTGTCTCAAAAATTACTGTTTTTTCGTTTTGTTTTTTGTACTGTTTTGTGTTTTTTGTCTCTTTTAACAGGTCCAAGCAGCTGCCTCTTCCTTTGGAGTTCCTTTTAAAACAGCAGGCCCAGGTAAGCGCTGTTTAGCTCCTTTTTATTGTGTGGTTTTTAGCTTGTTTTAGCCTAGCCTTTTAGCATAGCTTTTTAGTTAATTTATTGTCTTAAGTATTTATAGTTTTAGTGGTTTTAGTTTAGGTTTAGGCTGGTGGTGCCTCCACCATGTCGGCTGCTCGTGCTGGCATGAGGAGGCACCACAGCGTACGTTTTAATTTTGTGTCAAGAAATGGAAGACTTATGGAGATGTCCAGACTGGACTTTTCAAGAAAGTGTGTCCAACAAATGCTTGGTTTTAATGCTAGTGAACTGAATTGTTTGGTGACTCTGCCTGGGAACAAAGGATTTGATGTTAGCTTTCGCTCGGCTTCACTGCTTAATAGTTTTTGGCAACGGTTTGTTACTTGTAAAGACCAGCTCTCCATGTTTGAAGTTGAGAAACTTTCGGACAATTCACAAAAAGTGGTGATTGTTAGAATGTTCAATGAAACTGTGACTGGGGAAGACATTAGCACATGGCTGGCTAGATTTTGCGCGGTTCGTAGCCCACCAGTTAAGGTTTTGGACGAGGACGGCATTTGGAACTGCTCGTGGAGAGTTCCCATTAAACAATGGGAAGACCCGAGCAGTTACCTAGGCCTCCGTCAGATTCCGTCTATGATTGTGTTGGGAGAGAACCGGGGCTACATTCATTACCAAGGGATGCCTAAGCTGTGTCGCAAATGCGGCCAGCTTGGGCATCTTGCCGAAGCGTGCCAGGAAATTGTATGCAGGAAGTGTAGAGAAATTGGGCATCTTTTCGAAGATTGCACAAATGGCAGAAAGTGTAATCTCTGTGGAGCTTCATCCCATCTCTACAGAGATTGCCCTAGCTCTTTTGCCAACAAGCTAAAGGCTACCAAAATGGCCGCCATGGCCGCCCGGCCGCATGGCCCAGAACAAGAACAGGAAGAGAAGGACGAAATGGAGGAAGGGGTGGTCCCTGAAGTTTTGGAGGGAAACCTCCAGTCAGCTTCAGGGACTAGCCGGGCGGTTACGAGCAAAGCTAACACCCAGGCAGAGTCAGAGCACGGATTGGAGGCCACACCCTCCCAGCTGGGAAAGGAGATGGAGCAGGCGGAGGAGGAGCCTGAAGGAGAAAAGGAAGCCCCGCCTCCCGAAACCGCTGAGGAGGTGAGTGTGGCCTCTGAGGGGGTTGAAGCACCTGCTTCACTCCCCAATGCGCAGCATAAGAGACCTTTAGAATCTCCTCTGTCAGAAATGACAGAGAAGAGAAACCGGGTGATACTGTCTTCAGATAGTTCCTCTTCGGAAGATCTGAATCGACTGTGGCCCGGTGGACGTGAAGTGTCTTTTATGCGGATGGCGCTCAGAGCATCCACGCCAAGGGCAACGCAAGAGTTTTTCTCTGCCGAGCCCGACGCTGGAGACACCAGTGACCCTTCTGAACCAAATTCAATGGTCATAAAGGAGGAGCAGGTGTCACAGGAGATGAACCCTGGTTGATCTCCACTTGTTTTAAAAACATGTCTCTGTAGTGTCTTAACTCTGTCGTGTTCATTTTTATCATACTGCTCATGAGTCTCACAATCTCAACAATCAATGTAAGAAGTGTGAAGACTCTAGTGAGAGCTCAGAGCATTTTATCCCTGTTGAGCACTCTGAATGCAGATATATTTCTGCTGCAAGAGTGCTCCTTGCCTTTTTTAAACAATTACAGCAAGTGGGAACAGATGTGGACCCCGGGACCCTCCGTGTGGAGCGGGTCCAATTTTAACAGAGCAGACGGGGTCGCCATCTTGATCAAGAATCCACACATCTCGGTGAAGGGCAGCACGGTGGTGAGACCCGGGCGGGCCCTTTTAACCCACTTGACTGTTTTAGACAGGGATTTTAATGTTCTTAATGTGTATGGTTTTAATGATAAACACGACCGACATGACTTTTTAGAAGAGCTGCAGCCCCACATGCTAGGGAGGGCTCCCCTAGTGGTCGGAGGGGATTTTAATTGTGTTTTAAGCAGACAGGATAGAAAGAATGTAGGGGAAGATTTTAAGGTAGATAAGACATCTGTACTTTTAAAGAATATAGTTAGGGATTTTAATTTAGTCGACTGCTACAGAAAAGTGCATCCACGGGAGGAGGGCTTCACCTGGCACAGTGGTGACGGCGCCCGAGCCTCCCGTATCGACTATGTTTTAACAAGAGACTGCCCGCCCACGGATGCTACATTGTCCCCTATGTTCTTTTCCGATCACTGCATGCTCTCCTGCACCCTTTCACTCCCCACAGGTGTGACGGTAGGTGGAGGGCTGTGGAGGCTAAACTGTTCCCTGTTACAGGATGAGGAGATAGTCAGAGAATACAGGGAGCAGTTCAGCCTCTGGCAGACCCTCCAAGACTTTTTCGATACACGTGCACAATGGTGGGAGATGGTGAAGGGTAAGACCAAGACTTTTTTTAAGATTAAAGGTAGAGACAAAAGAGAGAGAGAGAGGAGGTGCATGTTGGGGCTGCAAAAGAGACTACAGAGATATTTTAACCTTTTAAACATGGGTTTTGATTTTAATGAAGAAATCAAGAAGGTAAGAAAAGAAATGTCAGTTTTAGCCGAATTCAAAAGTAAAGGAACAATTTTAAGAAGCAAAGAAAGAGAAACAGAAGAAGGAGAAAAATGCACCAGGTACTTTTTTAAGAAAATAATATCAAGAGGGGGTGGGATAATGAAGTTAAAAAATGATGGGAGGGAAGAAAATTGCACAGAGGGGATTTTAGAAATGATACAACTGTTTTATCAAGACCTGTACGCAGAGAAAGAGGTGCATGAGGAGGTGATGGAGGAAGTTTTAGAGTTTTTAAATAAAACTCTTAACAGTCAACAAGTTTTAACAGAGGATTTTACATTGGTTGAGCTTTTAAAATGTCTTAAAGGTTTTAAAACAGAAAAATGCCCGGGAGAGGATGGGCTCCCCGTGGAATTTTATGTTACCTTTTATGACATTTTAGCCAACGACATGCTGACTGTTTTTAAAGAATTTGACAAACTTGACAGACTTCCAGACAGCTTTAGATCAGGGATAGTTTCTTTACTATATAAAAAAGGCGACAGGACTGACCTTAAAAACTGGAGACCTATAACGCTTTTAAACTGTGATTGTAAACTTTTTAGCAGACTTTTAGCTTTACGCATGTCGACTGTTTTAGAGGACGTGATCCACCCGGATCAAGTCTGTGCCGTCCCTGGAAGGAGGATCACGGACAGCCTAGTGCTGGTCCGAGACGCCATCTGTTTTGCGAGAGACAGAAATATTAGGCTTTTAGTGCTAAATTTAGATTTTGAGAAAGCTTTTGATCGGGTCTCGCACCAGTACCTTTTAAAGGTACTGCAAAAAATGGGTTTTCCAGGGAGGTTTTTAAAGTGGGTGGGATTGCTGTATAAAGACATCAACAGCAAAATTCGAGTAAATGGGCACCTAACCAATGCGATAAATGTTCGCTCTGGCGTCCGCCAGGGGTGTCCGTTATCCCCACTCCTGTTCGTTGCGTGCATCGAGCCGCTGGCACAGATATTGAGAAAGGACAAATGGATCAAAGGACTGGACTTGCCAGGTGGACTGACTGCGACTTGCGCACTTTACATGGACGACGTGACCCTTTTATTAAATGACTTTTTATCGGCCCAAAGAGCACTCGACTTGACTGACTGGTACGGAAGGGCCTCGGGCGCCAAGCTCAACAGGGGCAAGTCCGAGGCCCAGCTCTTTGGGCCGTGGGGTGACGTAAGACCAGATCTGGCAGTAGATTTTAAACAGACAGACATAAGGATTTTAGGGATTAAATTTGACAATGAGGGTGGCGGACGGGGCAACTGGACTGACGCGTTAGGGAAAGTCAGACAACGACTGGGGTTCTGGGGACTGAGACAGATGACATTTGAAGGTAAGGTTTTAATTTTTAAAGCAGTTATCTTACCTTTGTTTTTATTACTGTGTTCTGTTTTTAGCCCCCCCAGGAGCTTTCTTTTAGGTGTGGAGAGAGCGGTGTTTTATTTCATGTGGGGGTCCAAGTGGGAAAGACTAAGGAGGGAGGTCCTGAAGAAAAGACCTGAGAACGGAGGAAAGGGCCTCCCAGACCCCCACCTGTTTTTAGGAGCCCATTTCACCGCCCTCCACATCAGATACGCGACGGCCCCATCCGGAGACAGCAAGACAACAGCCCTGGCCCGGTTCTGGATGGGGTCGTACCTGAGAAAACTGAAAATTTTAAATACTGATCTTAAACGTCCAGTTGCTTTTAACCTGCCCCCTCAATATGTTTTTATCAAAAAGTTTTTAATGAGATTTGACTTAGAGGGGCAGGATGTCACCATTTTAACTAAAGCAAAATCTCTTGTCTCCCTTGTGCAGGACCGGGAAGCAGTGAGCCCCGTTCCCGGCCTCACACTCAGTGAGGCCAAGCAGGCTTGGAGGAACGCTGCCCACCCCGCCCTCCAGAACAAGCTGAAGGATCTGGCGTGGATGGCGCTCCATGAGGTCCTCCCGGTCAGAGCCGTGATGCACTCCCGGGGCATGGCCAGAATCAACACCTGCCCGCGGCCAGGATGCGGCCAACCTGAGACCGTGCGGCACCTGCTCTGGGAGTGCGGCGTGGCGAGGGACCTGTGGGCCGATACCGGCCCCCTGCAATGCCCGAGCCTGCCAGCAGGGGAGGTCCCCCCAAGCTACCATCTAGTGGTCAGCGGGGTGGGCCAGGGCGCCACCACCATCCCAGCCGCCGACTTCGCCGCGCTCTGGCTCACCCTAAACTGCATAAAAGCCGCACTGTGGACCTCCCGCAACCTGCTGGTGGGGAAGCGCGTGACGGTGCCCCTGCCAGCGTTACGGCGGCTGGTGACATCTACGCGGCAGGAGGCGCCGCACGTCGCCATTCGGAGGAGGAGGCCGGGGTCACTAACAGAAGGTTCCCGCCCCCCACGGCTGCTGGCTCCCGCCGAAGCACCCCCACCACTACCATCACGGGACGGAGCAGCGGGCGGAGGGGAGGACCTCCACTGGGCGCATCCGCGCTTGCCTCGCTCTTCTGGAGAGCGGGGTGGAGCCTCTTGTTAGTGGCTCACCCCGGTCTGGCACAACGGAGACCTTTTAATTGACTCTTATTGCATTTTATTACATTTGGAACTCTTTTAAAAGCGTGGACTTTTAACATCCTTTTACACAAACATGAACTTTTAAACACACATGGACTTTGCACACACAGACACAGTTTTAAAACAAAAATGGCTTTTATAGACAAATGATTTTATTTTTGTAAAAATGTGCTGTGAAAAATTATGAAAATGTAAAATGTGAAATGAAAATGCAAAATGTGAAAAGAATGAAAACCATGTGATGTGATGATAATGTGATGAAATGATGAAAGAAAAATGAAAATGTACCACAAAGAAAATCCATGAAATGTAACAAAACAAATCAAAATGTAATGCAAAAACATGAGTTTGTGACAATAAAAGTTTTCCAAAGGAAAATCTGTTCTTATCAGTTTAATATCTGATACGTCCTCTACCCGAGGACTAATATATTAATCTGATTTTTGGAACAGGGAGACGGAAGAGGGGCTTGCTCCGTCCGCTCCACGCATCGACCCGGTATTGCAGTGACTCCAGGAACGGTGCACATCCCTTTGATTGTGGAAGAAAAGAACCCAGCCAGCCAGCGGAACCAACCTCTGGGACTTTGGAACCCTCCTTGATTGACAGCCAGCAGACACGTGAGTCCTTGCCAGGTCTTTTGCCCAACCGTGCCACCTCCCTTTTCGGGCCCTTTTGGGTTTTCCCGCCCTTTTTCTCTTTTTTTTTTTTTTTTTTTTTTTTTTTTAAATGCAATAAATAGCTGGATGACACTGTGTTGTGACTGGAGCATGTGTGTGTGGGAGGTGGAGAGACCGAGTGGCAAGGCAAGCCACGCCTTGGCTGCGGCAGCACCTTGGAGTCACCCTCGCGTCCACGACTACCGCCGTTCTTGACCTCCGTCCAGCGTGCCCTGTGGCAGCAATCGCTCGGGTTTCTCTTCATCTCGCACAAATCTTTCGCCTTTTACTAAAGATTTCCGTGGAGGGGAACAGCCCCGAGTTTACGGTATTTTTGGAAGCTCTGCTTCGGCGGAGCTGCACCTTTCTGTCAAAAGTCAAGCGTCGTGTGAGGGTCCGCTTTTGCTTGTCCCGCCCCCAAGGAACCCTCTGAGTGGCGGGGCCCTCGCCAGAGGGGGCGCCGGACCCCGTACAGTTGTGGGGTATCGCTTCTCGGCCTTTTGGCTAAGATCAAGTAGAGTGAAGGGAGTTGCGATGGCAAGTACATCATTGTATGGGCCGGCCCCTCAGGTGCGGCTTAGGAATACGGTGAGGCTGACGGTGGATGACGTTCGAGAGCTGCGGATGAAGGTCGATTTGGACTACGTTATGCGGATCGTGCTGGATGGGCTGTTTAAGGTGGCAGTGGAGAAGCTGCTCTGCGTGATGGATTTCCCGGCTGCTGGACTGTTTGACATCAGCTTTTTCGAGCAGGCGGACTGTCTGGAGTTCTTTCGGCATTTTCAGCTGGAGCGGTCGCGGGAGGAGGTGAGGGGCATTTCTATCACTCCTTTGTTTGGACATGCTAGCACGGCGTTGTACGTGCTAATGTACAACCCGTGGGTGGAAGTGGAGGTGGTGGAGGCTTTTTTAAGGCGGTATTGTTCAGAGGTCCGCGGGGGTTTGAAATGCCTGAACCGATTTGGTGTGTGGAACGGGAGGCGCCAGTTCTTCGTGAAATTTAAGGAAGACCCAGACGGTGAGGACGGACTCCTGCACCCGCCGGGGTCTTTCTCCCTGGGGCCGAACCGGGGTTTTCTATCGTACCGGGGGCAGCCGGTGTACTGCAGGCGGTGTGGGGGACGGGGCCACATGAAGGCAGAGTGTACGGGTCCCGGCTGCAGGAGGTGCGGGAGCAAGGCCCATGAGGCGAGGGTTTGCCCAATGCCGAAGTCCTGCTCGATCTGCGGAGGTGGGGATCATCTGTTTCGGCAGTGTCCAGAAGGGAGGAAGTCGTTTGCGGCGGTGGCTGGGCGGCAGGAGGCTGTGTTTCGAGAGGTGGTGGCTGAGGAGCGCCTGGAGGAGCGGAGGCCGTCTGTGGGGGACGGGCAGGTCGATGCTGACGGCGGTGTGGGGCCTGTGGAGGACCTGCGCGGGGCACCGGCGTCGCTGGACACGGAGGTGGTGATGCAGCTGTCCTTTGCTGACCGTGTGCCGCTGCCGGATTCCGGGGGGAGTGAGGTGGATGGAGCTGACGGCATTTTGCGCCGGGAGGAGGTAGCAGCTAAGGCTACATGCGGGGGACCGCATGGCCAAGATGGCGGCTCACGTCTTCCTCGGGAGTTGGGCCTGGAGGTGGAGGAGTCGTCTTTGGAGGTGGCGCCACCTGGTGGTGGGGAGTCTGGCCGGTGGAGCGAGGATCCGGATGCCGAGAGGGTCTTCGCGGACTCCTTGCAGCTTGAGGACGTGCAGATGGGGGACGGCCCGCGGGGGGCGAAGAGGCAGGCGGCTGCGGGAGAAGGGACAGGAGGTGCGTCAAAGGTGAAGGTGGTCCCGGCGGAGCTGCAGCAGCATCCGGCGGCGGCTTCGGCGGAGCGGGCCAGTTCGTCTGGGCAGCGGCGGGGGGACGTGCCGGTCATGGAGCAGGCACTTTCCCCTTTCTCGGCGCTGGAGGTGAGCGTGGACAAGCTGAAGGCTGGCGGGGGGGGCGGCTCGTCGCCCGAGCTGTACTCCTCGTCTGAGGATGGCCGGTCGTCTCCTGGGAGCCCGGAGGTCGTTTCCAGTGGTGGTGAGGAGCGGGAGACGGAGGAGGGGAGCCAGAGCCCGTTGTCGGGACTCCTCAGGAGGGCCGTTTCTACGCGCGACCGGCCTCAGCTGGGACCGGTGTCTGATGGCGGGAGGGACGTCGGCCCTTCTTGACTGTGAGTAGCTGATGGCTTGTTCTTTGTTGTGCTGGACTTGGTTGGGTGGGATGGGGAAGTGTCTGGACTGTGATGGGGACTGTGGTTTTGATGTGCTCTTTGGGATGTGGGTTTTTTCCTGTGTATTGTATGGGGGGGGGGGGGTGGGAGGGGGGGTGTGGGGGGGGGGGTTTCGGTGCTGAGGAGGGTGGTGGAGGGTTGTTTTTCTGTTGCAGGGCTGCCTTATAGGGGAGGGGGTGACGGGGTGGTCTTTGCAAGGGTGGGGAGGGGCGGTCCTTGTAGATGGGGCTGGAAATGACTTTTGCCTCCCTTAATGTAAGGGGGCTCCGGGACAAGGGAAAGCGGGCTGTGTTTTATGCCTCCTTGGAGGGGCTGGGGTTCGACTGTTTATTTTTGCAGGAATGCCACCTGCGGGACAGGGGGGATGCGGGTGTGTTTTCAAGGGGATGGGGCAGGGGGCCTTCTGTGTGGGGGGTGGGAAATGCTCATTCTGATGGGGTGGGGGTTTTGTTTGGGTCTTGGGATTTTGTGGTGGAAACAGTGGTCTGTAGTGAGCCGGGGAGGGTTTTGTGTGTGGACTGCACGTTTCGGGGCCTTGATTTAAGGCTGGTGAACGTCTATGCTCCTAGTGGGAGGGGGCGGCAGGCGGGGTTCTTCACTGGGCTCACTCCGCTGCTGACATGTGACAGGGTGGTGGTGTTAGGGGGGGATTTTAACGTGGATGTGCGACGGGGAGTGGGGGCTGGGGAATTGAAGGGGTTGTGTAGGGATATGTTGTTGGTTGACGCCTTTTTGGCTGTGGGTGGGGGGGGGGCAGGGGAAACATGGAGTAACTCCAGGGGGGCGGGGTCGAGGTTGGACTACCTTTTCTTTCCACGGGGGGTGAGCCTGCGGTGGTTCAGGGTGTCCCCAGTGTGGTGCTCTGACCACTGCATGGTTACTGCTGCTGTTCTCGTGGAGGGGTTGAGGCGGGAGAGACCCAGGTGGCGCTTCCCGAATCGGCTCCTGAGGGAGGCTGGGTTTTGTGAGGCGTATCGGGTGGCCCTCAGAGGGTGGTTGGCGATGAAGTGCCGCTTCTCCTCGAGGGCTGACTGGTGGGAGGGTTGGAAGGAGAGGACGGTGGGGTTTTGCAGGGGTTGGGTGGCCAGTGCCAACGTGGAGAGGAAGAGGCAGGTGAAGCTGTGGAACAGGGAGTTGGAGGAACTGTGGGTGGCGGGTGGGGATGTTGGGGACATGGAGGCAGTGAAGCTGAAGTTGAGGGACTATTTTGAGGAGCGGGCGCGCCGTTTGGGCGTGCAAGCTCGAGTGCGGGCATGGGAGGATGAGAGGCCCTCCAAGTTCTTTTTTAGGACGGTGAGGGAGCGCCAGGTGAGGAGGCATATGGCGGCGCTGGAATGGGAGGGCGGGGTGGCGACGAGAGGGGAGGACATGGCCGAGGTGGCAGCTCGGTACTACGAGGGCCTCTTTACTGAGAGGTGTGGGGAGGAGGGGGTAGTGGGTTTTTTTTTGGATAAACTGGAGGGTAGGCTGAGTGAGGAGCAGCGGGCGGAGCTGGATCGACCTCTGGAGCTTGGGGAGCTGGGGAGGGCCCTCCAGTCCATGAGTGGGGGTAAGTCCCCCGGACAGGACGGGTTGACTGTGGAGTTTTTTAGGGAATTTTGGGATGTGTTGGGGGGTGAGTTGGTCGAGGTGCTCGAGGAGCGGCGGGGGGCGGGGTTTTTATTGGGATCGATGTCAACAGGGCTCATCACGCTCTTGTTTAAGAAGGGGGACGCCAGAGCACTGAGCAACTGGAGGCCAATCACTCTACTGGCCGTCGACTATAAAGTCTTGGCCAAGGCCCTGGCAATGCGGCTGGGGCCGGTGATGGCGTCCGTAGTGGGGGAAGACCAGACGTGTGGGGTGAGGGGGCGGTGTAGTGGGTTGAATTTGGTTTTAATCAGGGACATTACTTGTTGGGCAGAGCAGAGGGGATTGCCACTGGGGGTGCTAAGCCTGGACCAAGAAAAGGCTTTCGACAGGGTTAGCCATAAGTTTCTGTTCAAGGTGTTGGGGAGGATGGGGTTTGGGGGGGGGTTTTTAGCGTGGCTTGGGTTGCTTTATAGGGGGGCGGTGAGCAAGGTGGGGGTGAATGGGTTTTATTCCAGGGCTGTCCCTCAGGTAGGGGGAGTGAGGCAGGGTTGTCCTCTGTCTCCTCTCCTCTACGTCCTGGTCCTGGAGCCATTGCTGGCTGCCTTGAGGCAGGACTCACGGGTGGCAGGGGTACATCTACCGGGGGGTGGGGGGGCGGAGGCTAAGGTCTCCGCCTACGCGGATGATGTGTCCCTTTTCTTGACCACAGAGCACAGCTTTGATCGGGTGAACGTCCTCTTGGAGGAGTTCGGCAGAGCTTCGGGGGCCAAGGTGAACAGGGGGAAATCCTCGGTCATGTTTTTTGGGAAATGGGCAGGGAGGGTGGATCCATTGGGTGGGTTTGGAGTTACTCCAGATGGCCTGAAGATCCTGGGGTTGCATTTTAAGCGGGGGGATTGTGGGGGTTTTAACTGGGATGACCGGAGGGGGAGGGTGGGGAGACGCTTGGGCCTGTGGAGGTCGAGGTACCTCTCCCTGTCGGGGAGGGTCATGGCGGTCAAGGCGGACCTGCTGCCCCAGTTAAATTATCTGGCTTATGTGTTCCCTTTGCCGTTTTTGTGGGGTAGGAGGTTAGAGCGGGATGTTTTTTCTTTCATTTGGGGTGGTGGGATGGAGAGGGTGGCAAGGGAGCAAATGTTTAGGGGGGTTTCGGAGGGGGGGAGGGGGGTCCCGTGTGTCGCTGTGCGCGTAATGGCGATACACGTGGCGTTCCTCGCCAGGCTAGTGATGGGGGTTTTTGGCCCACAAGGCTGCGGTTTTCGCAAGGTTCTGGCTGGGGTTCGAAATGAGGCGGCTGAGACCTTTGTCCAGTACGTCTCCCTGGTCCCTGGTCAGGCCTGGGCACTATGACAGGGTGGCAGATTTTCTGAGGGGGAATGGGTGGTGTTGGGAGGGGGAGGCCGTGCTGGACCACCGGCGCCTGTATACGGGGGTAATGGATAGGAGGTGGGAGGAGGGTGGGACTGGGGAACCCATGGTCAGGGGGATTGACTGGGGGGGCATCCAGCCTCCTGTTCTGTGTGGGGAGGGTAGGGATCTGAACTGGCAGGCGGCTCTGAACCGCCTGCCGGTGAGGGAGCGGCTGCATAGGCATGGGATTAGCCGCACTCCCCTGTGCCCTGTGGGGTGTGGGAGGGAAGAGACTCTGGACCACGCTTTGTGGTCGTGTCGGGGAGCGAGGGACACCTGGGCCATGGTACAGAACTGGTGGGGTGGGTGGGCGGGTCTGCCACTTTCAGCAGATTTGGTGCTACGGGGGCGGGGCTTGGGGGGTTTGCGGGTGGGGAGGAGGGTTGCTTTTTGGGTTTTGGTTTCTTTTGTGAAGTTGGCTCTGTGGGACTGGAGGCAGGGGTGTGTGAGGAAGAGGACCCCGGCACTGGCTCCACGGGTGGTTTTTGTTTGGTTTTTGGGGAGGGTGAGGAGGTGTATTGAGGAGTATGAGGGGGTGTATGGGAGGGACAAGGCGAGGGAAATGTGGGGGGGACTGCCGAGGGTGGGGGTGGGTTAATGGTGGGAGGGATCTGAAGGGTTTGGTTTAAATAAAGAGTGGTGTACTGGTGGTGGGTAGCGTAATTTTGATGACTCTGTGTATGATGTTATGATTTGGTGATTGGTGTTAATAAAGTCGTACAAAAAAAATCTGTTCTTATCAGTTTAATATCTGATACGTCCTCTACCCGAGGACTAATATATTAATCTGATTTTTGGAACAGGGAGACGGAAGAGGGGCTTGCTCCGTCCGCTCCACGCATCGACCCGGTATTGCAGTGACTCCAGGAACGGTGCACATCCCTTTGATTGTGGAAGAAAAGAACCCAGCCAGCCAGCGGAACCAACCTCTGGGACTTTGGAACCCTCCTTGATTGACAGCCAGCAGACACGTGAGTCCTTGCCAGGTCTTTTGCCCAACCGTGCCACCTCCCTTTTCGGGCCCTTTTGGGTTTTCCCGCCCTTTTTCTCTTTTTTTTTTTTTTTTTTTTTTTTTTTTTAAATGCAATAAATAGCTGGATGACACTGTGTTGTGACTGGAGCATGTGTGTGTGGGAGGTGGAGAGACCGAGTGGCAAGGCAAGCCACGCCTTGGCTGCGGCAGCACCTTGGAGTCACCCTCGCGTCCACGACTACCGCCGTTCTTGACCTCCGTCCAGCGTGCCCTGTGGCAGCAATCGCTCGGGTTTCTCTTCATCTCGCACAAATCTTTCGCCTTTTACTAAAGATTTCCGTGGAGGGGAACAGCCCCGAGTTTACGGTATTTTTGGAAGCTCTGCTTCGGCGGAGCTGCACCTTTCTGTCAAAAGTCAAGCGTCGTGTGAGGGTCCGCTTTTGCTTGTCCCGCCCCCAAGGAACCCTCTGAGTGGCGGGGCCCTCGCCAGAGGGGGCGCCGGACCCCGTACAGTTGTGGGGTATCGCTTCTCGGCCTTTTGGCTAAGATCAAGAGTGGATCGTTTGGCGATGAGTATAGAGGATGACTCGGTGCCGGCCCTTGTGGTGCGGTTGCGCAACTCGGTAAGGATATCGTTGTTAGGGAGTGCGTCAATAGAGCAGAAGGCGCGGTTTGGGAGGGTATTTGTTATGTCGTCGGTTTTAAAGACGGTTTTCGGCCTGGACCCTGGAAAACTATTCTGCTTCCAGGACTTCACGTCAAGTGGATTTGCGGATGTCACATTCCATACGCTGCAGGATTGCTACAGGCTGGCCTCGGAGTGGGAAAAGAAGGTGAGTCATGTTCTCCTGGGCGGCTTAGGAATAAGGTGTTTGTACATGCAGGAGCACCTCCCCCTGGTGGTCCACATGTACAACCCTTATGTGGAGGACCGGGACGTCGAGGCCTTCCTACGGCGTCATTGCAAGGTGGTGAAGGGCGGGACCAGGCTAAGGGACAACTTCGGCGTTTGGACGGGGAGACGCCGTTACCTGGTCTCGTTCCACCAGGAGCCGGAGGCACCGGGGAAGCTGCGTCATCCGCCGGGGTCGTTCGCAATAGGGACGAACAGGGGGTTCCTTTACTACCCTGGCCAGCCGGAGTATTGTCGGCGGTGTGGAGGACTCGGCCACAGCAAGAGGGATTGTGCGGGGAGCCGCTGCCGCTTTTGTGGCGGGGGTGACCACACGGCGGGTAAGTGCACTGCTCCAAAACTTTGCTCGCTGTGTGGTTCTGACTCACATTTGTTTAGGAGCTGCCCTGCCCGGGCTAAGTCGTATGCTGCTGCGGCTGGCTCGGAGGACGTGTTACGAGAGCAGGAGGAGGTGGATTTGGCGGCAGAGTTGGAGCGGCAGGCGGCGGCGGCGGCTAGCTTGGTAGCTGATAGCTCCCTGGCTACCAAGATGGCGGCGCCCAGTGCGCCGCATGGTTCGGCTCCGGACTCGTCGGCTCCCCCGGAGGTGGGAGGTGGTGTGGCGCCTGGCTCAACTTCCTCTGCTGTGGGGTCCCCGCTGGACGGGAGTGGAACGGCAGGCGAGGAAGCCTCTTTGGAGGCCATCAACGAGACCTGCGGCAGTATCCTCGGTGGAGCGGCTGGTCGTGGTTCGTCGTGCTGGGGCGATTCTGAGGACATGGGAGAGGCCGAGGAGGAGGTCGGGGCGTCCTCACCGGTGGTCGCTGGGATCCCGAAGCATCTCCTGGCTCCGCTGCTGGCGACGGTCTCAGGCGGCACGGGTGCTGGCCTACCGAGGGGGAGAGCGGCTTCAAAGAGAGCGGCGGCGGCGGACGGCCAGCCGGACGGGCGGGCTGGGGGAGGAAAGCTGAAGGCGGTGGGAAGCTCTGGGTCTCCTGAGCCCTCTCCCTCCCCGTGCCCTGAGGGGGGGGGGGGGCGGCCTGGCGGCTCGGGAGAGTCGGGAGCGGCAGGAGGGCCCCTCTTTGTGGCCGGAGGACAGTCGGGACCGGTCTGCGGATGGGGGAGCGGGGCCATCGCTGGACTCCCCTCGGGTTGAGGGCGGGCCCCTCTCCCCTGTCTCCGTGGAGGACGACGCTCCGCCTGAGGAGTTGGGGGACAGCGATGGGGGGTTAGTCATGCAGACTGATTCATCGGATGGGGTGAGTGAACCCGTTGCCTCGCCTGCTTCTGGTGATCCCGTGCGGAAGTCGGTGGTGGCACGGGACCGACTCCTGGGGACTTAATGTGTGTTGTTTTTATGCTTATGTGTGGTGATCTGGTGGTGGGTGTTTGGTTTGTTTTGTGTTTTGTGTAATGGGGGATATGCTGGTGGAGTCCCTGAATGTTCGGGGGCTTAAGATGCCGGGGAGGCGGGTGGCCTTTTTTCTGTCCATAGAGCAGCGGGCATTTGATGTCCTGTTTTTGCAGGAGGTACATGTGGGGGGGGGGGGAGGACATTCGGGCCCTGCAGGATGGGTGGGTGAGGGGACCCTCTGTGTGGGGGGGTGGGAATGTGCGGGCGGATGGGGTGGGGATTTTATTTAGGGGGTGGGATGTGTCCATCCAGTCCACGTGGGAGGTGGTGGGGGGGCGCATTTTATGCGCGGATGTGTCCTGGCGGGGCGTGCAGGTGCGGCTGGTGTGCGTCTACGCCCCCAGCGTGCCGGCGGAGCGGCGGGGGTTTTTCCAGCTCCTGGCCCCACTCCTGATTACTAATCGGGTGGTGGTGGTCGGGGGGGACTTTAATGTCTCCCTGGACGGGGCCCCTGACAGGGACTTGGGGGCGCTGGTGGCGGGTTATGGGTTGAGGGATGTGTTCCGGGTGGCGGGTGATGGGTCGGCTGGCCATACCTGGGCTAACTCCAGGGGGGCCAGCTCTCGTCTGGATTATTTTTTTATCACGGCGACGGTGGGGGTGTGTGGGTTTTCCACCACGCCCATGTGGCTATCAGACCACTGTCTGATTGGGGTTTGGGTGGAGGTGGGGGGCTGGGAGCGGCACCCAGGGATGTGGCGGTTGAACGTTACTCTCTTGGAGGATGGGGCGTTCTCGGCTGCGTTGCGGTCTCTTTACAGGGGCTGGCGGGGTATGCGGCCCCTGTATCGGTGTTGGGGCGAGTGGTGGGAGGCCACCAAGGACCGCATTGCCTCATTCTGCAAGGTGTGGGGCTGGCGGGCGGCGGGAGCTAGACGGGCTGCCGTTAAAGGCTGGTCGGCTGAGCTGGCAGCGTTATGGAGATCGGGGGCGGTGGCCTCCCGGCCTGGCTGGGAGCGGTCACAGGTGCTCCAGGGTCTGCTGAGAGACCGCTATGTGGGGGAGGCCAATGCCGTCCTCCTCACGGCGGGGGTACGGGGGCGGCTGACGGAGGAGACTCCTTCCAAGGGGTTCTTCGCGGCAGCCAGGGCTAGGCAGCAGCGGTCGGCCCTTGGGGCCTTGCAGGGGCCAGCGGGCCTGATTACCGACCGGGGCCAGGTCCTGGCGGAGGCCTGCCGGTTTTATACGGACTTGTTCCAGGACCGGGGTGGTGAAGGGCAGGCAGCAGAGGGGTTTTTGGCTGCACTGGACCGGCACTTATCGGGGACGGAGGCCCTCTTCCTGGAGCGGCCCCTGGACCTGGAGGAGGTGGGTGCAGCCATGCGGTCCCTGAAAAGGGGCAGCGCGCCCGGGGGGGATGGCCTCCCGGTTGAGTTTTATGCAGCCTTCTGGCCTTTGGTGGGCCCGGACCTCCTCCTGGTGTTTGAGGAGAGTCTGGTGGCGGGTGTTCTGCCCCCTTCGCTCAGGTCGGGGTTGGTTACCCTTCTATACAAGAAGGGCAGCAGGGAGGATTTGGCCAACTGGCGGCCGATCACTCTGCTGACGGCCGATTATAAAATTCTGGCCAAGACCCTAACTCTTCGTTTGGGGGAGGTGTTGGGGTCTGTGATACACCCCGACCAGACCTGTGGCGTGAGGGGCCGCATGGGCTCCCTGAACCTGGTCCTGGTGAGGGATGTGGTCAGCTGGGTTGAGCAGCGGGCTCTCCCACTGGCCCTCCTGAGCTTGGACCAGGAGAAGGCTTTCGACCGGGTGAGCCACGGGTTTCTTTTTAATGTTTTAAACCGGATGGGTTTTGGCCCTCGTTTTATTTCCTGGGTGCGGCTGCTCTACGCTCAGGCTGGTAGCAGGGTCAGGGTGGGGGGCCATTTGTCGGCCGTGGTTCCGCAGGCAGGGGGGGTTCGTCAGGGCTGCCCCCTCTCGCCTTTACTTTACATCATCTCCCTCGAGCCGCTTTTGTCGGTGCTCAGGCAGGCCCAGCGGTTTGCTGGGGTTCACCTGCCTGGGGGTGGAGGGAGGGAGGCGAGGGTGGCGGCGTACGCAGACGACGTGACGCTTTTCGTCACGTCGGATGCGAGTTTTGGGGTGGTAGCGGCCATTTTGGCAGACTACGGGAAGGCGGCGGGGGCGAAGGTGAACCCCACTAAGTCTGCCGTAATGGGGTTTGGGAGGTGGGCTGGGCGGGCTGCCTTCCCGGGTGGTTTCCGGGTGGCAGATTGCTTGCGGGTCCTGGGGGTGGACTTTCACCACCAGGAGTCGGCGCAAAGAAATTGGGACGGTTTGAGGGATAGGGTGGCGAGGAGGTTGGGGTGTTGGCGGTCCCGGCCTCTCCCACTGCTGGGGAGAGTGTTGGCTGTGAAGGCCGACATTCTCCCCCGGCTAAACCACCTCGCCTACGTGTTTCCCGTCCCCTTCATAGTGGGGAGGAGGTTGGAGCGGGATGTATTTTCATTCCTTTGGGGGGGCAGCACCGAAATGGTGAGTAGGGTGGAAATGTATAGGGGCATGGCGGAGGGGGGGAGGGAGGTGCCCTGCCTCCCGCTCAAGGCCTTGTCCCTGCATGTTGCGTTTCAGGCCCGGATTGCGACGGGGGTATTTGACCACCCCGCGGTCTTTCTTGCCAGGTTCTGGCTGGGCTTCCCCTTTCGGGAGCTGCGGCCTGTGGACCCCGGGCTCCCGTGGTCCTGGGACCGGCCGGGTCATTATGCAGAGGTCGCCAGGTTTGTGAAAGGGAATGCATGGTGTCTCCGGGGCGGCCTGGTCTTAGACCACCGGGCCCTGTATAAAGAGGCTCTCGCCAGGGGGCCGGGGGCGAGGGCGCCGGGGAGGCCGGGATCTCTGGCTGTGGATTGGAGGGCTTTGCAGCCCTCGTATCTGCGGCGAGGGGGCAAGGACCTGAATTGGTTGTGCGCCCTGGACCGCTTACCGGTCCGCGAGAGGGTCCACAGGTTGTGGGGCAGGGGCCCCCCGTTTTGCCCTCTGGGCTGCGGGGAGGAGGAGACTGCCGCCCACGCGTTTTGGGAGTGTAGGGAGGCGGGGAGAGTGTGGGACCTGGTGGCGGAATGGGTAGGCCGGGGGTACCGTGGCTGGCTCTCCCGGGACCTGGTGGTTCGTGGCGCAGGTTTGGGGACCATCCCGGCTGCTAAGCGGCAGGTCCTGTGGACAATCGTCACAGAGACCAAGAGAGGGTTGTGGGACCGGAGGGTGATGTGCTTGAGGCGTCAGCCCCCGCAGAGTACTGCGGAGGAACTTTTTTTTAAAACTCGAGAGCTGGTGCGGTCCGCAGTAAAGGAGTGTTGGGTGGGGAGAGGGGCGGGGGAGGCCAAGCGGGAGTGGGTGGCCTTGGGGGAGGGGGTCTGAGAGGGGTTTGGGTTTTCTTTTTGTTTGGTTTGTTTGGGTTTGGGGATTTAAAAAAGGTATTGGGTTTGGTGTGATTGTATTATGATGTGATGGGACTGATGGACAAAAAAAAAAAAAAAAAAAAAAAAAAAAAAAAAAAAATTATTGGGCCTGACTGTACAATTGTACTTGTGGGTGTGTGGGATGACTTGTGGGTGTATGATGGGCGGGGGGATTTTGTGTGCTTTATTCCCCACAGGCTATTGACTGGACTTTGCTTTAGTGCCGCATAGGAGCAACACAAAAAAAAAAAAAAAAAAAAAAAAAAAAAAAAAAAAAAAAAAAAAAAGGCTGGTGTGGCCTAAAGTGTCTTGTGTTTGTTGATTTTGAGTGATCTTCTGGGTGTTCATTTATGTATTTGTTTATGTATTTGGGTGTTGATATAGCATGCCTGTGCTTTCCTGTGTGGTTTTTGGTTTGGCTTATTGTGATTAATAAAAAAAAAAAAAAAAAAAAAAAAAAAAATCTGTTCTTATCAGTTTAATATCTGATACGTCCTCTACCCGAGGACTAATATATTAATCTGATTTTTGGAACAGGGAGACGGAAGAGGGGCTTGCTCCGTCCGCTCCACGCATCGACCCGGTATTGCAGTGACTCCAGGAACGGTGCACATCCCTTTGATTGTGGAAGAAAAGAACCCAGCCAGCCAGCGGAACCAACCTCTGGGACTTTGGAACCCTCCTTGATTGACAGCCAGCAGACACGTGAGTCCTTGCCAGGTCTTTTGCCCAACCGTGCCACCTCCCTTTTCGGGCCCTTTTGGGTTTTCCCGCCCTTTTTCTCTTTTTTTTTTTTTTTTTTTTTTTTTTTTAAATGCAATAAATAGCTGGATGACACTGTGTTGTGACTGGAGCATGTGTGTGTGGGAGGTGGAGAGACCGAGTGGCAAGGCAAGCCACGCCTTGGCTGCGGCAGCACCTTGGAGTCACCCTCGCGTCCACGACTACCGCCGTTCTTGACCTCCGTCCAGCGTGCCCTGTGGCAGCAATCGCTCGGGTTTCTCTTCATCTCGCACAAATCTTTCGCCTTTTACTAAAGATTTCCGTGGAGGGGAACAGCCCCGAGTTTACGGTATTTTTGGAAGCTCTGCTTCGGCGGAGCTGCACCTTTCTGTCAAAAGTCAAGCGTCGTGTGAGGGTCCGCTTTTGCTTGTCCCGCCCCCAAGGAACCCTCTGAGTGGCGGGGCCCTCGCCAGAGGGGGCGCCGGACCCCGTACAGTTGTGGGGTATCGCTTCTCGGCCTTTTGGCTAAGATCAAGTGTAGTATCTGTTCTTATCAGTTTAATATCTGATACGTCCTCTACCCGAGGACTAATATATTAATCTGATTTTTGGAACAGGGAGACGGAAGAGGGGCTTGCTCCGTCCGCTCCACGCATCGACCCGGTATTGCAGTGACTCCAGGAACGGTGCACATCCCTTTGATTGTGGAAGAAAAGAACCCAGCCAGCCAGCGGAACCAACCTCTGGGACTTTGGAACCCTCCTTGATTGACAGCCAGCAGACACGTGAGTCCTTGCCAGGTCTTTTGCCCAACCGTGCCACCTCCCTTTTCGGGCCCTTTTGGGTTTTCCCGCCCTTTTTCTCTTTTTTTTTTTTTTTTTTTTTTTTTTTTAAATGCAATAAATAGCTGGATGACACTGTGTTGTGACTGGAGCATGTGTGTGTGGGAGGTGGAGAGACCGAGTGGCAAGGCAAGCCACGCCTTGGCTGCGGCAGCACCTTGGAGTCACCCTCGCGTCCACGACTACCGCCGTTCTTGACCTCCGTCCAGCGTGCCCTGTGGCAGCAATCGCTCGGGTTTCTCTTCATCTCGCACAAATCTTTCGCCTTTTACTAAAGATTTCCGTGGAGGGGAACAGCCCCGAGTTTACGGTATTTTTGGAAGCTCTGCTTCGGCGGAGCTGCACCTTTCTGTCAAAAGTCAAGCGTCGTGTGAGGGTCCGCTTTTGCTTGTCCCGCCCCCAAGGAACCCTCTGAGTGGCGGGGCCCTCGCCAGAGGGGGCGCCGGACCCCGTACAGTTGTGGGGTATCGCTTCTCGGCCTTTTGGCTAAGATCAAGTGTAGTATCTGTTCTTATCAGTTTAATATCTGATACGTCCTCTACCCGAGGACTAATATATTAATCTGATTTTTGGAACAGGGAGACGGAAGAGGGGCTTGCTCCGTCCGCTCCACGCATCGACCCGGTATTGCAGTGACTCCAGGAACGGTGCACATCCCTTTGATTGTGGAAGAAAAGAACCCAGCCAGCCAGCGGAACCAACCTCTGGGACTTTGGAACCCTCCTTGATTGACAGCCAGCAGACACGTGAGTCCTTGCCAGGTCTTTTGCCCAACCGTGCCACCTCCCTTTTCGGGCCCTTTTGGGTTTTCCCGCCCTTTTTCTCTTTTTTTTTTTTTTTTTTTTTTTTTTTTTAAATGCAATAAATAGCTGGATGACACTGTGTTGTGACTGGAGCATGTGTGTGTGGGAGGTGGAGAGACCGAGTGGCAAGGCAAGCCACGCCTTGGCTGCGGCAGCACCTTGGAGTCACCCTCGCGTCCACGACTACCGCCGTTCTTGACCTCCGTCCAGCGTGCCCTGTGGCAGCAATCGCTCGGGTTTCTCTTCATCTCGCACAAATCTTTCGCCTTTTACTAAAGATTTCCGTGGAGGGGAACAGCCCCGAGTTTACGGTATTTTTGGAAGCTCTGCTTCGGCGGAGCTGCACCTTTCTGTCAAAAGTCAAGCGTCGTGTGAGGGTCCGCTTTTGCTTGTCCCGCCCCCAAGGAACCCTCTGAGTGGCGGGGCCCTCGCCAGAGGGGGCGCCGGACCCCGTACAGTTGTGGGGTATCGCTTCTCGGCCTTTTGGCTAAGATCAAGTATCGGAGACAGCGATGGTGGCGATCGAAACATGGACGGGGATCCCAAAGTTTGGAATTCGGTTCCTGGTACCGGTGGAGAAGAGGGCCATGGTGACTCGGGAGGTATTTGGAGCAAAGGTCGTCAAGGAGCGGCTTCGGTTGACGGACAAGGAGGTGCTGTGCCTGCAGGGAGCGGTGGATGGGACCTGTTTCGACCTGACCTTCCGGACGATGGCGGGGATGATCGAGGGATATCGGCGGTGGACGATTCCGTCTGGGAAAACCGTGGTGGCGGAGGGGATGTGTGCGGCGAAGTGGGGCGCGACCAACACTGTCGTCGTGCAGGTCTTCAACCCCCACGTGCTGTTGGAGGATGTTCGGTGCTTTCTGGAACGGTACTGCATCGACTTGTCGGATGGGCAGCGGATCCTGGATTCTAATGGATTTTGGACGGGAAAATGGAGCTTTATTGCGGGCTTTCGTTCGGCTGGGGGTCGTGTGGTGCGGCCTCCCTACGCGTTTGCTCTGGGACCTGACCGTGGGAGAGTGTTTATACCGGACTTGCCAAGTGAGTGTTGGGGGTGTGGGGGTGTGGGGCATTTGCGTGGGGAATGTACGGTTAAATCATGTTTGCGTTGTGGGGCTGTGGGACATGTGGTGAAAGAGTGTGTAAAGTTGAAGGAGTGTGTTTTATGTGGGGGGACTGATCACTTGTTTGCTGGGTGTGAGATACGGCGTAGCTATGCTGGGGTGGTGACTGGCGCTGCGGGGGCTCCTGCTCTTGGTACGGGGGCTCCCGCGGTGTCGGGTGAGGGGAAGCAGAGGCCTGCAAAGACGGTGCCGGTGGTGCAGAAGACGGGGACTGGGAGTGGAGTGTTGGTGCCGGTGCCTGCTGTGTCTGCTGGCGGTGTGGTGGCTGGGCCTCATGGTAGCCAGGTTGGCTGCTCGGAGGCTACGGCTACGGCTAAGCCGCATGGCACGCAAGATGGCCGTCCGAAGGTCAAAGGGGTGGCTGGGTCGGAGGTCGTGGAGGGCGTGGCTGTGGGGAAGATGGTGGAGTCCGGCTGGGCGGATGCTTCTGCTTCGCAGGAGCAGGAGATGGTGGAGGCGGCGGCGGGGGCAGTGAAGCGCCCTCTAATGGATGGGAGTGTAACGGCAGGTCCTGTGAGTCGGCAGAAGGTGGAGGCGATTGCGGCTGCACCGGTGGGGGCTCTGCCCCCGGTGGTCGGAGGTGGAACTGCACAGGGGCTAGGGAGGGGGGAGAGGCCGCCCCCTACTGTTCTGGTGGGGGGTTGGGACGTGGAGAGCGTGAAGCGGACGATGGGTTTGGGTTGATGTGTTTTGTGTGATGGGGTTGTGTATCTGTGTCTCTGTGTTTGTGGGTGTGCTGGTTTGATGTATTGGGTGGATTAAACAGTGTGTTGTGGGTGGGTAAGGTTTTTGGTATATGTGTGTATGTCATTCACTGTGTTTGGCCGGGCCTGTGTGCCTGGGTCTTTGTTATGTTACGTGTTATTGTTTATGGCAGCAGCCTCTAGCTTAGCTTAACTTAAACTTCCTTCTGTATCTTTTGTGTGTTGTGTGTATCCTGTGTGTATCTCCTGTGTGTTGTATTTTCAAGGCTGCTTCGCTCTGTTTATGTTCAATAAAAAAAAAAAAAAAAAAAAAAAATCTGTTCTTATCAGTTTAATATCTGATACGTCCTCTACCCGAGGACTAATATATTAATCTGATTTTTGGAACAGGGAGACGGAAGAGGGGCTTGCTCCGTCCGCTCCACGCATCGACCCGGTATTGCAGTGACTCCAGGAACGGTGCACATCCCTTTGATTGTGGAAGAAAAGAACCCAGCCAGCCAGCGGAACCAACCTCTGGGACTTTGGAACCCTCCTTGATTGACAGCCAGCAGACACGTGAGTCCTTGCCAGGTCTTTTGCCCAACCGTGCCACCTCCCTTTTCGGGCCCTTTTGGGTTTTCCCGCCCTTTTTCTCTTTTTTTTTTTTTTTTTTTTTTTTTTTTAAATGCAATAAATAGCTGGATGACACTGTGTTGTGACTGGAGCATGTGTGTGTGGGAGGTGGAGAGACCGAGTGGCAAGGCAAGCCACGCCTTGGCTGCGGCAGCACCTTGGAGTCACCCTCGCGTCCACGACTACCGCCGTTCTTGACCTCCGTCCAGCGTGCCCTGTGGCAGCAATCGCTCGGGTTTCTCTTCATCTCGCACAAATCTTTCGCCTTTTACTAAAGATTTCCGTGGAGGGGAACAGCCCCGAGTTTACGGTATTTTTGGAAGCTCTGCTTCGGCGGAGCTGCACCTTTCTGTCAAAAGTCAAGCGTCGTGTGAGGGTCCGCTTTTGCTTGTCCCGCCCCCAAGGAACCCTCTGAGTGGCGGGGCCCTCGCCAGAGGGGGCGCCGGACCCCGTACAGTTGTGGGGTATCGCTTCTCGGCCTTTTGGCTAAGACAGCGGTCGACTCGCGGTGAGAGGAAGGCGGTCCTTACCTTGTGGTGGTTTGGACACTCTCATCCGGGAGTTATATTGGTTTTGTGTGTTTTTTCTGTCTCAAAAATTACTGTTTTTTCGTTTTGTTTTTTGTACTGTTTTGTGTTTTTTGTCTCTTTTAACAGGTCCAAGCAGCTGCCTCTTCCTTTGGAGTTCCTTTTAAAACAGCAGGCCCAGGTAAGCGCTGTTTAGCTCCTTTTTATTGTGTGGTTTTTAGCTTGTTTTAGCCTAGCCTTTTAGCATAGTTTTTTAGTTAATTTATTGTCTTAAGTATTTATAGTTTTAGTGGTTTTAGTTTAGGTTTAGGCTGGTGGTGCCTCCACCATGTCGGCTGCTCGTGCTGGCATGAGGAGGCACCACAGCGTACGTTTTAATTTCGTGTCAAAAAATGGAAGGCTAATGGAGATGTCCAGATTGGACTTTTCAAGAAAGTGTGTCCAACAGATGCTTGGTTTTAATGCTAGTGAACTGAATTGTTTGGTGACTCTGCCTGGGAACAAAGGATTTGATGTTAGCTTTCGCTCGGCTTCACTGCTTAATAGTTTTTGGCAACGGTTTGTTACTTGTAAAGACCAGCTCTCCATGTTTGAAGTTGAGAAACTTTCGGACAATTCACAAAAAGTGGTGATTGTTAGAATGTTCAATGAAACTGTGACTGGGGAAGACATTAGCACATGGCTGGCTAGATTTTGCGCGGTTCGTAGCCCACCAGTTAAGGTTTTGGACGAGGACGGCATTTGGAACTGCTCGTGGAGAGTTCCCATTAAACAATGGGAAGACCCGAGCAGTTACCTAGGCCTCCGTCAGATTCCGTCTATGATTGTGTTGGGAGAGAACCGGGGCTACATTCATTACCAAGGGATGCCTAAGCTGTGTCGCAAATGCGGCCAGCTTGGGCATCTTGCCGAAGCGTGCCAGGAAATTGTATGCAGGAAGTGTAGAGAAATTGGGCATCTTTTCGAAGATTGCACAAATGGCAGAAAGTGTAATCTCTGTGGAGTTTCATCCCATCTCTACAGAGATTGCCCTAGCTCTTTTGCCAACAAGCTAAAGGCTACCAAAATGGCCGCCATGGCCGCCCGGCCGCATGGCCCAGAACAAGAACAGGAAGAGAAGGACGAAATGGAGGAAGGGGTGGTCCCTGAAGTTTTGGAGGGAAACCTCCAGTCAGCTTCAGGGACTAGCCGGGCGGCTACGAGCAAAGCTAACACCCAGGCAGAGTCAGAGCACGGATTGGAGGCCACACCCTCCCAGCTGGGAAAGGAGATGGAGCAGGCGGAGGAGGAGCCTGAAGGAGAAAAGGAAGCCCCGCCTCCCGAAACCGCTGAGGAGGTGAGTGTGGCCTCTGAGGGGGTTGAAGCACCTGCTTCACTCCCCAATGCGCAGCATAAGAGACCTTTAGAATCTCCTCTGTCAGAAATGACAGAGAAGAGAAACCGGGTGATACTGTCTTCAGATAGTTCCTCTTCGGAAGATCTGAATCGACTGTGGCCCGGTGGACGTGAAGTGTCTTTTATGCGGATGGCGCTCAGAGCATCCACGCCAAGGGCAACGCAAGAGTTTTTCTCTGCCGAGCCCGACGCTGGAGACACCAGTGACCCTTCTGAACCAAATTCAATGGTCATAAAGGAGGAGCAGGTGTCACAGGAGATCAACCCTGGTTGATCTCCACTTGTTTTAAAAACATGTCTCTGTAGTGTCTTAACTCTGTCGTGTTCATTTTTATCATACTGCTCATGAGTCTCACAATCTCAACAATCAATGTAAGAAGTGTGAAGACTCTAGTGAGAGCTCAGAGCATTTTATCCCTGTTGAGCACTCTGAATGCAGATATATTTCTGCTGCAAGAGTGCTCCTTGCCTTTTTTAAAGAACTACAGCAAGTGGGAACAGATGTGGACCCCGGGACCCTCCATATGGAGCGGGTCCAATTTTAACAGAGCGGACGGGGTCGCCATCTTGATCAAGAATCCACACATCTCGGTGAAGGGCAGCACAGTGGTGAGACCCGGGCGGGCCCTTTTAACCCACTTGACTGTTTTAGACAGGGATTTTAATGTTCTTAATGTGTATGGTTTTAATGATAAACACGACCGACACGACCTTTTAATAGAACTGCAGCCCCACATGCTAGGGAGGGCTCCCCTAGTGGTCGGAGGGGATTTTAACTGTGTTTTAAGTAGACAAGACAGAAAGAAGGTGGGGGAGGATTTTAAATTAGACAAAACATCCGGGGTTTTAAACAACATAATCAAAGATTTTAACTTAGTCGACTGTTACAGAAAAGTGCATCCACGGGAGGAGGGCTTCACCTGGCACAGTGGTGACGGCGCCCGAGCCTCCCGTATCGACTATGTTTTAACAAGAGATTGCCCGCCCACGGATGCTACATTGACCCCCCTCTTCTTTTCAGATCACTGCATGCTCTCCTGCACCCTTTCACTCCCCACAGGTGTGACTGTAGGTGGAGGGCTGTGGAGGCTGAACTGCTCCCTGTTACAGGATGAGGAGATAGCTAGAGAATACAGGGAGCAGTTTAGCCTCTGGCAGACTCTCCAAGACCTTTACGATTCACGAGCACACTGGTGGGAAATGGTGAAGGGTAGGACCAAGACTTTTTTTAAGATGAAAGGTAAGGACAAAAAAGAGAGAGAGAGGAGGTGCATGTTGGGGCTGCAAAAGAGACTACAGAGATATTTTAACCTTTTAAACGAAGGATTGGATTTTAGTGAAGAAATAAAAAGAGTGAAAAATGAAATGTCAGTTTTAGCCGAACAACAGAGTAAGGGAACAATTTTAAGAAGTAAAGAAAAAGAAATGGAAGAAGGTGAAAAATGTACAAGGTTTTTTTTTAAGAAAATAATTTCCAGAGGGGGTGGGATAATGAAATTAAAAGAAGAAGGGAGGGAAGAAACCTGCATAGAGGGAATTTTAAAAATAGTAGAAGAATTTTATGGGGACCTCTATGCAGAAAAAAACGTACATCTAGAAATAATGGAAGAAGTTTTAGAGTTCTTAAGGTCAACAGTTTTAAATCAGAAGTTTTTAACGGAAGATTTTACATTGGTCGAAATTTTAAAATGTCTTAAAGGTTTTAAAACAGGAAAGTGCCCGGGAGAGGATGGACTCCCCGTGGAATTTTATGTTACCTTTTATGACATTTTAGCCAATGACATGTTGACTGTTTTTAAAGAATTTGACGAACTCGACCGACTTCCTGACAGCTTTAGGATAGGGATAGTTTCATTACTTCACAAAAAAGGTGACAGGACTGACTTAAAGAATTGGAGACCAATCACACTTTTAAATTTTGATTGTAAACTTTTTAGCAGACTTTTAGCACTACGTATGTCAACTGTTTTAGAGGACGTGATCCACCCGGATCAAGTCTGTGCCGTACCTGGAAGGAGGATCACGGACAGCCTAGTGCTGGTCCGGGACGCCATCTGTTTTGCGAGAGACAGACATATTAGGCTTCTAGTACTAAATTTAGACTTTGAGAAAGCTTTTGATCGGGTCTCGCACCAGTACCTTTTAAAGGTACTGCAAAAAATGGGGTTTCCAGGGAGGTTTTTAAAGTGGGTGGGTTTGCTGTATACAGAAATATACAGCAGAATTCGCGTAAATGGGCACCTTACAAATGCGCTTAGTGTGCGCTCTGGCGTCCGCCAGGGGTGTCCGTTATCCCCACTCCTGTTCGTTGCATGCATCGAGCCGCTGGCACAGATATTGAGAAGGGACAAATGGATCAAAGGACTTGACTTGCCAGGTGGACTGACCGCGACATGCACTCTCTACATGGACGACGTGACCCTTTTATTAAACGACGTTTTATCGGCCCAAAGAGCACTCGACTTGACTGACTGGTACGGAAGGGCCTCGGGCGCCAAGCTCAACAGGAGCAAGTCCGAGGCCCAGCTCTTTGGGCCGTGGGGTGACGTAAGACCAAATCTGGCAGTAAATTTTAAACAGACGGACATAAGGATTTTAGGCATTAAATTTGACAATGAGGGTGGTGGACGGGGCAACTGGACTGACGTGTTAGGGAAAGTCAGACAACGACTGGGGTTCTGGGGACTGAGACAGATGACATTTGAAGGTAAGGTTTTAATTTTTAAAGCTGTCATCTTACCCCTGCTTTTATTGCTGTGTTCTGTTTTTAGTCCCCCCAGGAGCTTTCTTTTAGGTGTGGAGAGAGCGGTGTTTTATTTCATGTGGGGGTCCAAGTGGGAAAGACTCAGAAGGGAGGTCCTGAAAAAAAGACACGAAAATGGAGGAAAGGGCCTCCCGGACCCCCACCTGTTTTTAGGAGCCCATTTCACCGCCCTCCACATCAAGTATGCGACGACCCCATCCGGAGACAGTAAGACAGCGACCCTAGCCCGCTTCTGGATGGGGTCGTACCTGAGAAAGCTGAAAGTTTTAAAAACAGATCTTAAACGTCCAGTTGCTTTTAACCTGCCCCCACAATATGTTTTTATCAAAAAGTTTTTAATGAGATTGGACTTAGAGGGGCAGGATGTCACTATTTTAACTAATGCAAAAACTCTTGTCTCTCTTGTGCAGGACCGGGAAGCAGTGAGCCCCGTTCCCGGCCTCACACTCAGTGAGGCCAAGCAGGCTTGGAGGAACGCTGCCCACCCCGCCCTCCAGAACAAGCTGAAGGACCTGGCGTGGATGGCGCTCCATGAGGTCCTCCCGGTCAGAGCCGTGATGCACTCCCGGGGCATGGCCAAAACCAACACCTGCCCGCGGCCAGGATGCGGCCAACCTGAGACCGTGCGGCACCTGCTCTGGGAGTGCGGCGTGGCGAGGGACCTGTGGGCCGATACCGGCCCTCTGCAATGCCCGAGCCTGCCAGCAGGGGAGGTCCCCCCAAGCTACCAGCTTGTGGTCAGCGGGGTGGGCCAGGGCGCCACCACCATCCCAGCCGCCGACTTCGCCGCGCTTTGGCTCACCCTAAACAGCTTTAAAGCCGCACTGTGGACCTCCCGCAACCTGCTGGTGGGGAAGCGCGTGACGGTGCCCCTGCCAGCGTTACGGCGGCTGGCGACATCTACGCGGCAGGAGGCGCCGCGCGTCGCCATTCGGAGGAGGGGGCCGGGGGCTCAAGCAGAAGGTTCCCGCCCCCCACGGCTGCTGGCTCCCGCCGACGCACCCCCACTATCACCATCACGGGACGGAGCAGCGGGCGGAGGGGAGGACCTCCACTGGGCGCATCCGCGCTTGCCTCGCTCTTCTGGAGAGCGGGGTGGAGCCTCTTGTTAGTGGCTCACCCCGGTCCGGCACAACAGAGACCTTTTTAATTGACTCTTATTGCATTTTATTACATTTTGGAGCTCTTTTAAAAGCGTGGACTTTTAACATCCTTTTACACAAACATGGACTTTTAAACACACACATGGACTTTGCACACACAGACACTGTTTTAAAACAAAAATGGCTTGTATAGACACATGATTTTATTTTTGTAAAAATGTGCTGTGATGTAAAATGTGAAATGAAAATGCAAAGTGCCAATGAAAATGTGAAATGTGAAAATGTGATGTGATGAAATTATGAAATGTAAAAAACAAATCAAAATGTAATACAATAACATGTTTTTGTGACAATAAAAGTTTTCCAAAAGGAAAAGGCAAAAGGATCTGTTCTTATCAGTTTAATATCTGATACGTCCTCTACCCGAGGACTAATATATTAATCTGATTTTTGGAACAGGGAGACGGAAGAGGGGCTTGCTCCGTCCGCTCCACGCATCGACCCGGTATTGCAGTGACTCCAGGAACGGTGCACATCCCTTTGATTGTGGAAGAAAAGAACCCAGCCAGCCAGCGGAACCAACCTCTGGGACTTTGGAACCCTCCTTGATTGACAGCCAGCAGACACGTGAGTCCTTGCCAGGTCTTTTGCCCAACCGTGCCACCTCCCTTTTCGGGCCCTTTTGGGTTTTCCCGCCCTTTTTCTCTTTTTTTTTTTTTTTTTTTTTTTTTTTTAAATGCAATAAATAGCTGGATGACACTGTGTTGTGACTGGAGCATGTGTGTGTGGGAGGTGGAGAGACCGAGTGGCAAGGCAAGCCACGCCTTGGCTGCGGCAGCACCTTGGAGTCACCCTCGCGTCCACGACTACCGCCGTTCTTGACCTCCGTCCAGCGTGCCCTGTGGCAGCAATCGCTCGGGTTTCTCTTCATCTCGCACAAATCTTTCGCCTTTTACTAAAGATTTCCGTGGAGGGGAACAGCCCCGAGTTTACGGTATTTTTGGAAGCTCTGCTTCGGCGGAGCTGCACCTTTCTGTCAAAAGTCAAGCGTCGTGTGAGGGTCCGCTTTTGCTTGTCCCGCCCCCAAGGAACCCTCTGAGTGGCGGGGCCCTCGCCAGAGGGGGCGCCGGACCCCGTACAGTTGTGGGGTATCGCTTCTCGGCCTTTTGGCTAAGATCAAGTGTAGTATCTGTTCTTATCAGGTGGACTACCAGAGATAGCGATGGCGGTGTCGGAGGCGAATGCGAGGGATGTGGTGCCGAAGCATGCAATGCAGTTTTGGATCCCGAAGCTGCGGAGGGAGGAGTTTTCGAGGGAGCTTTTTGGAGCGGCGATCGTGAAGGGGCTGCTGGGGGCAACGGACAAGGAGGTGCTGTGCCTGCTGCCGTCGACGTTGGGCTACGACGTAACCTTCCGGTCGCCGGTGGACATGTTGGTGGCGGTTCGGCGGTGGAAGGAGGCTGGGGAAGGACTACGAGTCAACAGATTGGAGTTTGGAATACGGATGAGGTTTTGGCGTCCGATGAATGTCGTGGTGGTCCAGGTCTTCAACCCCCACGTGCTGGAGGAGGATGTTCGGTGTTGGCTGGGACGGTATTGCACGGAGGTACCGCAGGGACGGCGTGTCGTGGACAGCAACGGCTTCTGGACGGGGAAGTGGACGTATCACGTGCTGTTTCGGTCAGAGGGGAATCGCCAGGTGCGGCCTCCCTTCGCCTTCAGTTTGGGGCCTGACAGAGGGAGGATTGTTATTCCGGACTTGCCAAGTGAGTGTTGGGGTTGTGGGAGTGCGGGGCACTTGCGGAGTCAATGTACTGTGCTGGCTTGTTTGCGGTGTGGGTCTAAGGAACACTTGGTGAAGGACTGTAAGAAGCTACGGGAATGTTCTTTGTGTGGGGCGACGGACCATCTTTTTGGGGGCTGTGAAAAGCGGAGGAGCTACGTGTCGGCGCTGGTGAAGGGCTGTGAGTATTGTGGAGGGAAGGATCATCAGCCTGCGGCTTGTGCCAGGTGGAAGAGTTTCCAGGAGGCGGAGCGGCTGGTACGCCAGGGGGGGGATCCCACTGTGCCGGTGGGGGCCTCTTCTGTGCCCGCGGGGGTGAAGACGGTGCCTGTTGGTGCGACGGTGGCAAGAGCGAGTGGAGTGAAGGCGCCTGCGGCGTCTCTTGGTGGTTCGGGAGCAGGGCAGCGAGGTAGCCAAGATGGCTGCTTGGTGGCTACGGCTACGGCTAGGCCGCATGGCAGTCAAGATGGCCGCTCGGTGACTGGTGCTGGTGGGCGGAGTTTGGACGACTGGGCTTCTGCTTCTGCTTCCCAGGAAGCGGAGATGGCTGAGTCGGCGGTGAAGGCGTCGGGGGCAGTGAAGCGCCCCCTGCAGGACGGGAGTGAAGGTGGTTCGCCGGGGACTCCGGTCCGCCGGTGCAAGGGTGGGGGCGGGGTCCCCGTCTCTAATAGGTACGAGGCCCTGCTGGTGGAGGACGGTGGTGACGGGTCCATGGAGGTGGCGGAGTCTAGTGGCGAGGAGGAGTCGGACGGGTCGACAGGCTCTGTGAGGGAGGGGATTTCTTCCCCTTCTCCCCCTTCTTCGGGGGACTTGCTTGGGTGGGATGAGGGGAATTTGAAAAGGACTACGGGGATGTTGGACTGATTGGGGTTGTGTTGGGATGTTGATGTTGTTGTTGGTTGGTTGTGTTGGGGTGGATTAAAAGTGTACTGAGGGTGGACGTGTTGGTTTTGTGTTTGTGTGTCTTGATATTTTTTTTGTTTTTGGCTGGGCCTGTGTGCCCGAGCTCACTTATGTACCTGGTTCCTTGGGGCCTGCGTGCCCATTTTACCACAGCCTCTAGTCTAGACTTCACTTCCTTCTGTATCTTTTGGGTGTTATATCTTGTGTTTGTTTTTCAAGGCTGGTGGGACTTCTGTGCCGCATAGGACCAGCACCCCCGGTGGTGGTGGCATGGCATGTCAAATGTCTTTCTATGTGGTGTGCTATGGCTTATGTGAATAATAAAAAAAAAAAAAAAAAAAAATCTGTTCTTATCAGTTTAATATCTGATACGTCCTCTACCCGAGAACTAATATATTAATCTGATTTTTGGAACAGGGAGACGGAAGAGGGGCTTGCTCCGTCCGCTCCACGCATCGACCCGGTATTGCAGTGACTCCAGGAACGGTGCACATCCCTTTGATTGTGGAAGAAAAGAACCCAGCCAGCCAGCGGAACCAACCTCTGGGACTTTGGAACCCTCCTTGATTGACAGCCAGCAGACACGTGAGTCCTTGCCAGGTCTTTTGCCCAACCGTGCCACCTCCCTTTTCGGGCCCTTTTGGGTTTTCCCGCCCTTTTTCTCTTTTTTTTTTTTTTTTTTTTTTTTTTTTAAATGCAATAAATAGCTGGATGACACTGTGTTGTGACTGGAGCATGTGTGTGTGGGAGGTGGAGAGACCGAGTGGCAAGGCAAGCCACGCCTTGGCTGCGGCAGCACCTTGGAGTCACCCTCGCGTCCACGACTACCGCCGTTCTTGACCTCCGTCCAGCGTGCCCTGTGGCAGCAATCGCTCGGGTTTCTCTTCATCTCGCACAAATCTTTCGCCTTTTACTAAAGATTTCCGTGGAGGGGAACAGCCCCGAGTTTACGGTATTTTTGGAAGCTCTGCTTCGGCGGAGCTGCACCTTTCTGTCAAAAGTCAAGCGTCGTGTGAGGGTCCGCTTTTGCTTGTCCCGCCCCCAAGGAACCCTCTGAGTGGCGGGGCCCTCGCCAGAGGGGGCGCCGGACCCCGTACAGTTGTGGGGTATCGCTTCTCGGCCTTTTGGCTAAGATCAAGTAGCAGAGATAGCGATGGTGGCCATTGAAACATGGACGGGGATCCCGAAGTTCGGAATTCGAATCCTGGTGCCGGTGGAGAGAAGGCAGATGATGACTCGGGAGGTTTTTGGAGCGAAGATCGTGAAGGAGATATTTCAGGTGACGGACAAGGAGGTGCTGTGCCTGCAGGGAGCGGTGGATGGGACCTGTTTTGACGTGACCTTCCGGACGTTGGCGGGGATGAATGAGGCGTATCGGCGGTGGACTACGACGGCGGGGAAAGCTGTGGCGGCGGGGATGTGTGCGGCGAAGTGGGGCGCGACCAACACTGTCATCGTGCAGGTTTTCAACCCCCACGTGCTGTTGGATGATGTCTGGAGCTTTCTGGAGCGGTACTGCGTGGACCTGTCTGATGGGCAGCGGATCTTGGACTCCAATGGATTTTGGACAGGGAAGTGGAGTTTCATTGCGGGCTTTCGTTCGTCGGGGGGTCGTGTGTTGCGGCCTCCCTACGCGTTTGCTCTGGGACCTGACCGTGGGAGAGTGTTCATACCGGACTTGCCAAGTGAGTGCTGGGGGTGTGGGGGTGTGGGGCATTTACGTGGGGAATGTAATGTGAAGTCATGTTTGCGTTGTGGGGCTGTGGGGCATGTGGTGAAAGACTGTACTGAGTTGAAGGAGTGTGTTTTGTGTGGGGGGACTGATCATTTGTTTGCTGGGTGTGCTAAACGGCGCAGTTATGCTGGGGTGGTGACTGGCGCTGTGGGGGCTCCTGCTCTTGGTACGGGGGCTCCCGCGGTGTCGGGTGAGGGGAAGCAGAGGCCTGCAAAGACGGTGCCGGTGGTGGAGAAGACGGGGTCCGGGAGTGGAGTGTTGGTGCCGGTGCCTGCTGTGTCTGCTGGTGGTGTGGTGGCTGGGCCGCAGGGTAGCCAGGTTGGCTGCTCGGCGGCTACGGCTACCGCTAAGCCGCATGGCGGGCAAGATGGCCGCCCGAAGGTCAAAGGTGCGGCTGGGTCAGAGGTCGTGGCTGTGGGGAAGACGGTGGAGTCCAGCTGGGCGGATGCTTCTGCTTCGCAGGAACAGGAGATGGTGGAAGTGTCGGCGGCGGCGGGGGCAGTGAAGCGCCCTCTAGTGGATGGGAGGGCAACGGCAGGTCCTGTGAGTCGGCAGAAGTTGGAGACGACGGTGGCTGTTTCAGAGGGGGCTCCGCCCCCGGTGGTCGGAGGTGGAAGTGCACAAGGGCCGGGGAGGGAGGAGAGGCCGCCCCCTACTGTTCAGGTGGGGGGTTGGGACGTGGAGAGCGTAAAGCGGGCGATGGGTTTGGGTTGATGTGTTTTGAGTGATGGGGTTGTGTATCTGTGTCTCTGTGGTTGTGGGTGTGCTGGTTGGATGTATGGGGTGGATTAAACAGGTGTTATGGGTGGGTAAGATTTTTTGTGTATCCTGTAAGATTTTTTGCATGTACATGTGTGTTTTTCGCTGTGTTTGGCCGGGCCTGTGAGCCTGGGTCGTTGTGTTGTTATGTGTTATTGTTTATGGTGGCAGCCTCTAGTCTAGCTTAAATTAACTTCCTTCTGTATCTTTTGTGTGTTGTGTGTATTATATGTATATCTCCTGTGTGTTGTATTTTCAAGGCTGCTTCGCTCTGTTTATGTTCAATAAAAAAAAAAAAAAAAAAAAAAAAAATCTGTTCTTATCAGTTTAATATCTGATACGTCCTCTACCCGAGGACTAATATATTAATCTGATTTTTGGAACAGGGAGACGGAAGAGGGGCTTGCTCCGTCCGCTCCACGCATCGACCCGGTATTGCAGTGACTCCAGGAACGGTGCACATCCCTTTGATTGTGGAAGAAAAGAACCCAGCCAGCCAGCGGAACCAACCTCTGGGACTTTGGAACCCTCCTTGATTGACAGCCAGCAGACACGTGAGTCCTTGCCAGGTCTTTTGCCCAACCGTGCCACCTCCCTTTTCGGGCCCTTTTGGGTTTTCCCGCCCTTTTTCTCTTTTTTTTTTTTTTTTTTTTTTTTTTTTAAATGCAATAAATAGCTGGATGACACTGTGTTGTGACTGGAGCATGTGTGTGTGGGAGGTGGAGAGACCGAGTGGCAAGGCAAGCCACGCCTTGGCTGCGGCAGCACCTTGGAGTCACCCTCGCGTCCACGACTACCGCCGTTCTTGACCTCCGTCCAGCGTGCCCTGTGGCAGCAATCGCTCGGGTTTCTCTTCATCTCGCATAAATCTTTCGCCTTTTACTAAAGATTTCCGTGGAGGGGAACAGCCCCGAGTTTACGGTATTTTTGGAAGCTCTGCTTCGGCGGAGCTGCACCTTTCTGTCAAAAGTCAAGCGTCGTGTGAGGGTCCGCTTTTGCTTGTCCCGCCCCCAAGGAACCCTCTGAGTGGCGGGGCCCTCGCCAGAGGGGGCGCCGGACCCCGTACAGTTGTGGGGTATCGCTTCTCGGCCTTTTGGCTAAGATCAAGTAGAGTGAAGGGAGTTGCGATGGCAAGTACATCATTGTATGGGCCGGCCCCTCAGGTGCGGCTTAGGAATACGGTGAGGCTGACGGTGGATGACGTTCGAGAGCTGCGGATGAAGGTCGATTTGGACTACGTTATGCGGATCGTGCTGGATGGGCTGTTTAAGGTGGCAGTGGAGAAGCTGCTCTGCGTGATGGATTTCCCGGCTGCTGGACTGTTTGACATCAGCTTTTTCGAGCAGGCGGACTGTCTGGAGTTCTTTCGGCATTTTCAGCTGGAGCGGTCGCGGGAGGAGGTGAGGGGCATTTCTATCACTCCTTTGTTTGGACATGCTAGCACGGCGTTGTACGTGCTAATGTACAACCCGTGGGTGGAAGTGGAGGTGGTGGAGGCTTTTTTAAGGCGGTATTGTTCAGAGGTCCGCGGGGGTTTGAAATGCCTGAACCGATTTGGTGTGTGGAACGGGAGGCGCCAGTTCTTCGTGAAATTTAAGGAAGACCCAGACGGTGAGGACGGACTCCTGCACCCGCCGGGGTCTTTCTCCCTGGGGCCGAACCGGGGTTTTCTATCGTACCGGGGGCAGCCGGTGTACTGCAGGCGGTGTGGGGGACGGGGCCACATGAAGGCAGAGTGTACGGGTCCCGGCTGCAGGAGGTGCGGGAGCAAGGCCCATGAGGCGAGGGTTTGCCCAATGCCGAAGTCCTGCTCGATCTGCGGAGGTGGGGATCATCTGTTTCGGCAGTGTCCAGAAGGGAGGAAGTCGTTTGCGGCGGTGGCTGGGCGGCAGGAGGCTGTGTTTCGAGAGGTGGTGGCTGAGGAGCGCCTGGAGGAGCGGAGGCCGTCTGTGGGGGACGGGCAGGTCGATGCTGACGGCGGTGTGGGGCCTGTGGAGGACCTGCGCGGGGCACCGGCGTCGCTGGACACGGAGGTGGTGATGCAGCTGTCCTTTGCTGACCGTGTGCCGCTGCCGGATTCCGGGGGGAGTGAGGTGGATGGAGCTGACGGCATTTTGCGCCGGGAGGAGGTAGCAGCTAAGGCTACATGCGGGGGACCGCATGGCCAAGATGGCGGCTCACGTCTTCCTCGGGAGTTGGGCCTGGAGGTGGAGGAGTCGTCTTTGGAGGTGGCGCCACCTGGTGGTGGGGAGTCTGGCCGGTGGAGCGAGGATCCGGATGCCGAGAGGGTCTTCGCGGACTCCTTGCAGCTTGAGGACGTGCAGATGGGGGACGGCCCGCGGGGGGCGAAGAGGCAGGCGGCCGCGGGAGAAGGGACAGGAGGTGCGTCAAAGGTGAAGGTGGTCCCGGCGGAGCTGCAGCAGCATCCGGCGGCGGCTTCGGCGGAGCGGGCCAGTTCGTCTGGGCAGCGGCGGGGGGACGTGCCGGTCATGGAGCAGGCACTTTCCCCTTTCTCGGCGCTGGAGGTGAGCGTGGACAAGCTGAAGGCTGGCGGGGGGGGGCGGCTCGTCGCCCGAGCTGTACTCCTCGTCTGAGGATGGCCGGTCGTCTCCTGGGAGCCCGGAGGTCGTTTCCAGTGGTGGTGAGGAGCGGGAGACGGAGGAGGGGAGCCAGAGCCCGTTGTCGGGACTCCTTAGGAGGGCCGTTTCTACGCGCGACCGGCCTCAGCTGGGACCGGTGTCTGATGGCGGGAGGGACGTCGGCCCTTCTTGACTGTGAGTAGCTGATGGCTTGTTCTTTGTTGTGCTGGACTTGGTTGGGTGGGATGGGGAAGTGTCTGGACTGTGATGGGGACTGTGGTTTTGATGTGCTCTTTGGGATGTGGGTTTTTTCCTGTGTATTGTATGGGGGGGGGGGGTGGGAGGGGGGGTGTGGGGGGGGGGTTTCGGTGCTGAGGAGGGTGGTGGAGGGTTGTTTTTCTGTTGCAGGGCTGCCTTATAGGGGAGGGGGTGACGGGGTGGTCTTGGCAAGGGTGGGGAGGGGCGGTCCTTGTAGATGGGGCTGGAAATGACTTTTGCCTCCCTTAATGTAAGGGGGCTCCGGGACAAGGGAAAGCGGGCTGTGTTTTATGCCTCCTTGGAGGGGCTGGGGTTCGACTGTTTATTTTTGCAGGAATGCCACCTGCGGGACAGGGGGGATGCGGGTGTGTTTTCAAGGGGATGGGGCAGGGGGCCTTCTGTGTGGGGGGTGGGAAATGCTCATTCTGATGGGGTGGGGGTTTTGTTTGGGTCTTGGGATTTTGTGGTGGAAACAGTGGTCTGTAGTGAGCCGGGGAGGGTTTTGTGTGTGGACTGCACGTTTCGGGGCCTTGATTTAAGGCTGGTGAACGTCTATGCTCCTAGTGGGAGGGGGCGGCAGGCGGGGTTCTTCACTGGGCTCACTCCGCTGCTGACATGTGACAGGGTGGTGGTGTTAGGGGGGGATTTTAACGTGGATGTGCGACGGGGAGTGGGGGCTGGGGAATTGAAGGGGTTGTGTAGGGATATGTTGTTGGTTGACGCCTTTTTGGCTGTGGGAGGGGGGGGGGCAGGGGAAACATGGAGTAACTCCAGGGGGGCGGGGTCGAGGTTGGACTACCTTTTCTTTCCACGGGGGGTGAGCCTGCGGTGGTTCAGGGTGTCCCCAGTGTGGTGCTCTGACCACTGCATGGTTACTGCTGCTGTTCTCGTGGAGGGGTTGAGGCGGGAGAGACCCAGGTGGCGCTTCCCGAATCGGCTCCTGAGGGAGGCGGGGTTTTGTGAGGCGTATCGGGTGGCCCTCAGAGGGTGGTTGGCGATGAAGTGCCGCTTCTCCTCGAGGGCTGACTGGTGGGAGGGTTGGAAGGAGAGGACGGTGGGGTTTTGCAGGGGTTGGGTGGCCAGTGCCAACGTGGAGAGGAAGAGGCAGGTGAAGCTGTGGAACAGGGAGTTGGAGGAACTGTGGGTGGCGGGTGGGGATGTTGGGGACATGGAGGCAGTGAAGCTGAAGTTGAGGGACTATTTTGAGGAGCGGGCGCGCCGTTTGGGCGTGCAAGCTCGAGTGCGGGCATGGGAGGATGAGAGGCCCTCCAAGTTCTTTTTTAGGACGGTGAGGGAGCGCCAGGTGAGGAGGCATATGGCGGCGCTGGAGTGGGAGGGCGGGGTGGCGACGAGAGGGGAGGACATGGCCGAGGTGGCAGCTCGGTACTACGAGGGCCTCTTTACTGAGAGGTGTGGGGAGGAGGGGGTAGTGGGGGGGTTTTTGGATAAACTGGAGGGTAGGCTGAGTGAGGAGCAGCGGGCGGAGCTGGATCGACCTCTGGAGCTTGGGGAGCTGGGGAGGGCCCTCCAGTCCATGAGTGGGGGTAAGTCCCCCGGACAGGACGGGTTGACTGTTGAGTTTTTTAGGGAATTTTGGGATGTGTTGGGGGGTGAGTTGGTCGAGGTGCTCGAGGAGCGGCGGGGGGCGGGGTTTTTATTGGGATCTATGTCAACAGGGCTCATCACGCTCTTGTTTAAGAAGGGGGACGCCAGAGCACTGAGCAACTGGAGGCCAATCACTCTACTGGCCGTCGACTATAAAGTCTTGGCCAAGGCCCTGGCAATGCGGCTGGGGCCGGTGATGGCGTCCGTAGTGGGGGAAGACCAGACGTGTGGGGTGAGGGGGCGGTGTAGTGGGTTGAATTTGGTTTTAATCAGGGACATTACTTGTTGGGCAGAGCAGAGGGGATTGCCACTGGGGGTGCTAAGCCTGGACCAAGAAAAGGCTTTCGACAGGGTTAGCCATAAGTTTCTGTTTAAGGTGTTGGGGAGGATGGGGTTTGGGGGGGGGTTTTTAGCTTGGCTCGGGTTGCTTTATAGGGGGGCGGTGAGCAAGGTGGGGGTGAATGGGGTTTATTCCAGGGCTGTCCCTCAGGTAGGGGGAGTGAGGCAGGGTTGTCCTCTGTCTCCTCTCCTCTACGTCCTGGTCCTGGAGCCATTGCTGGCTGCCTTGAGGCAGGACTCACGGGTGGCAGGGGTACATCTACCGGGGGGTGGGGGGGCGGAGGCTAAGGTCTCCGCCTACGCGGATGATGTGTCCCTTTTCTTGACCACAGAGCACAGCTTTGATCGGGTGAACGTCCTCTTGGAGGAGTTCGGCAGAGCTTCGGGGGCCAAGGTGAACAGGGGGAAATCCTCGGTCATGTTTTTTGGGAAATGGGCAGGGAGGGTGGAGCCATTGGGTGGGTTTGGAGTTACTCCAGATGGCCTGAAGATCCTGGGGTTGCATTTTAAGCGGGGGGATTGTGGGGGTTTTAACTGGGATGACCGGAGGGGGAGGGTGGGGAGACGCTTGGGCCTGTGGAGGTCGAGGTACCTCTCCCTGTCGGGGAGGGTCATGGCGGTAAAGGCGGACCTGCTGCCCCAGTTAAATTATCTGGCTTATGTGTTCCCTTTGCCGTTTTTGTGTGGTAGGAGGTTAGAGCGGGATGTTTTTTCTTTCATTTGGGGTGGTGGGATGGAGAGGGTGGCAAGGGAGCAAATGTTTAGGGGGGTTTCTGAGGGGGGGAGGGGGGTCCCGTGTGTCGCGGTGCGCGTAATGGCGATACACGTGGCGTTCCTCGCCAGGCTAGTGATGGGGGTTTTTGCCCACAAGGCTGCGGTTTTCGCAAGGTTCTGGCTGGGGTTCGAAATGAGGCGGCTGAGACCTTTGTCCAGTACGTCTCCCTGGTCCCTGGTCAGGCCTGGGCACTATGACAGGGTGGCAGATTTTCTGAGGGGGAATGGGTGGTGTTGGGAGGGGGAGGCCGTGCTGGACCACCGGCGCCTGTATACGGGGGTAATGGATAGGAGGTGGGAGGAGGGTGGGACTGGGGAACCCATGGTCAGGGGGATTGACTGGGGGGGCATCCAGCCTCCTGTTTTGTGTGGGGAGGGTAGGGATCTGAACTGGCAGGCGGCTCTGAACCGCCTGCCGGTGAGGGAGCGGCTGCATAGGCATGGGATTAGCCGCACTCCCCTGTGCCCTGTGGGGTGTGGGAGGGAAGAGACTCTGGACCACGCTTTGTGGTCGTGTCGGGGAGCGAGGGACACCTGGGCCATGGTACAGAACTGGTGGGGTGGGTGGGCGGGTCTGCCACTTTCAGCAGATTTGGTGCTACGGGGGCGGGGCTTGGGGGGGTTGCGGGTGGGGAGGAGGGTTGCTTTTTGGGTTTTGGTTTCTTTGGTGAAGTTGGCTCTGTGGGACTGGAGGCAGGGGTGTGTGAGGAAGAGGACCCCGGCACTGGCTCCACGGGTGGTTTTTGTTTGGTTTTTGGGGAGGGTGAGGAGGTGTATTGAGGAGTATGAGGGGGTTTATGGGAGGGACAAGGCGAGGGGAATGTGGGGGGGACTGCCGAGGGTGGGGGTGGGTTAATGGTGGGAGGGATCTGAAGGGTTTGGTTTAAATAAAGAGTGGTGTACTGGTGGTGGGTAGCGTAATTTTGATGACTCTGTGTATGATGTTATGATTTGGTGATTGGTGTTAATAAAGTCGTACAAAAAAAAAAAAAAATCTGTTCTTATCAGTTTAATATCTGATACGTCCTCTACCCGAGGACTAATATATTAATCTGATTTTTGGAACAGGGAGACGGAAGAGGGGCTTGCTCCGTCCGCTCCACGCATCGACCCGGTATTGCAGTGACTCCAGGAACGGTGCACATCCCTTTGATTGTGGAAGAAAAGAACCCAGCCAGCCAGCGGAACCAACCTCTGGGACTTTGGAACCCTCCTTGATTGACAGCCAGCAGACACGTGAGTCCTTGCCAGGTCTTTTGCCCAACCGTGCCACCTCCCTTTTCGGGCCCTTTTGGGTTTTCCCGCCCTTTTTCTCTTTTTTTTTTTTTTTTTTTTTTTTTTTTAAATGCAATAAATAGCTGGATGACACTGTGTTGTGACTGGAGCATGTGTGTGTGGGAGGTGGAGAGACCGAGTGGCAAGGCAAGCCACGCCTTGGCTGCGGCAGCACCTTGGAGTCACCCTCGCGTCCACGACTACCGCCGTTCTTGACCTCCGTCCAGCGTGCCCTGTGGCAGCAATCGCTCGGGTTTCTCTTCATCTCGCACAAATCTTTCGCCTTTTACTAAAGATTTCCGTGGAGGGGAACAGCCCCGAGTTTACGGTATTTTTGGAAGCTCTGCTTCGGCGGAGCTGCACCTTTCTGTCAAAAGTCAAGCGTCGTGTGAGGGTCCGCTTTTGCTTGTCCCGCCCCCAAGGAACCCTCTGAGTGGCGGGGCCCTCGCCAGAGGGGGCGCCGGACCCCGTACAGTTGTGGGGTATCGCTTCTCGGCCTTTTGGCTAAGATCAAGAATCGGAGACAGCGATGGTGGCAATCGAGACATGGACGGGGATTCCAAAGTTTGGAATACGGTTTCTGGTGCCAGTGGAGAAGAGGGCTATGATGACTCGGGAGGTGTTTGGAGCGAAGGTCGTCAAGGAGCTGCTGCGGATGACGGATAAGGAGGTGCTGTGCCTGCAGGGAGCGGTGGATGGGACCTGCTTCGACCTGACCTTCCGGACGATGGCGGGGATGACCGAGGGGTATCGGAGGTGGACGAGTCCGACTGGGAGAACCGAGGTGGCGGAGGGGATGTGTGCAGCGAAGTGGGGTGCGACCAACACTGTCGTGGTGCAGGTCTATAACCCCCACGTGCTGGTGGAGGACGTCTGGAGTTTCTTGGAGCGGTACTGCATCGATCTATCGGATGGGCAGCGGATTTTGGACTCCAATGGATTTTGGACAGGGAAGTGGAGTTTTATTGCGGGCTTTCGTTCGTCTGGGGGTCGTGTGTTGCGGCCTCCCTACGCGTTTGCTCTGGGACCTGACCGTGGGAGAGTATTCTTACCGGACTTGCCAAGTGAGTGCTGGGGGTGTGGGGGTGTGGGGCATTTGCGGGGGGAATGCACTGTGAAATCATGTTTGCGCTGTGGGGCTGTGGGACACGTGGTGAAAGATTGTGTTAAGTTGAAGGAGTGTGTTTTATGTGGGGGCACTGATCATTTGTTTGCTGGGTGTGCTAAACGGCGTAGCTATGCTGGGGTGGTGACTGGCGCTGCGGGGGCTCCTGCTCTTGGTACGGGGGCTCCCGCGGTGTCGGGTGAGGGGAAGCAGAGGCCTGCAAAGACGGTGCCGGTGGTGGAGAAGACGGGGACTGGGAGTGGAGTGTTGGTGCCGGTGCCTGCTGTGTCGGCTGGTGGTGTGGTGGCTGGGCCGCAGGGTAGCCAGGTTGGCTGCTCGGCTGCTACGGCTACCGCTAAGCCGCATGGCACCCAAGATGGCCGTCCTAAGGTCAAAGGTGTGGCTGGGTTGGAGGTCGTGGAGGGCGTGGCTGTGGGGAAGACGGTGGAGTCCAGCTGGGCGGATGCTTCTGCTTCGCAGGAGCAGGAGATGGTGGAAGTGTCGGCGGCGGCGGGGGCAGTGAAGCGCCCTCTAGTGGATGGGAGGGCAACGGCAGGTCCTGTGAGCCGGCAGAAGGTGGAGACGACTGTGGTTGTACCGGTGGGGGCTCCGCCCCCGGTGGTCGGAGGTGGAACTGCACAGGGGCTAGGGAGGGGGGAGAGGCCGCCCCCTACTGTTCAGGTGGGGGGATGGGACGTGGAGAGCGTAAAGCGGACGATGGGTTTGGGTTGATGTGTTTTGTGTGATGGGGTTGTGTATCTGTGTTTCTGTGTTTGTGGGTGTGCTGGTTTGATGTATTGGGTGGATTAAACAGTGTGTTGTGGGTGGGTAAGGTTTTTCGTATATGTGTGTACGTCATTCACTGTGTTTGGCCGGGCCTGTGTGCCTGGGTCGTTGTTATGTTATGTTATGTGTTATTGTTTATGGCAGCAGCCTCTAGCTTAGCTTAAACTTAAACTTCCTTCTGTATCTTTTGTGTGTTGTGTGTATCCTGTGTGTATCTCCTGTGTGTTGTATTTTCAAGGCTGCTTCGCACTGTTTATATTCAATAAAAAAAAAAAAAAAAAAAATCTGTTCTTATCAGTTTAATATCTGATACGTCCTCTACCCGAGGACTAATATATTAATCTGATTTTTGGAACAGGGAGACGGAAGAGGGGCTTGCTCCGTCCGCTCCACGCATCGACCCGGTATTGCAGTGACTCCAGGAACGGTGCACATCCCTTTGATTGTGGAAGAAAAGAACCCAGCCAGCCAGCGGAACCAACCTCTGGGACTTTGGAACCCTCCTTGATTGACAGCCAGCAGACACGTGAGTCCTTGCCAGGTCTTTTGCCCAACCGTGCCACCTCCCTTTTCGGGCCCTTTTGGGTTTTCCCGCCCTTTTTCTCTTTTTTTTTTTTTTTTTTTTTTTTTTTTAAATGCAATAAATAGCTGGATGACACTGTGTTGTGACTGGAGCATGTGTGTGTGGGAGGTGGAGAGACCGAGTGGCAAGGCAAGCCACGCCTTGGCTGCGGCAGCACCTTGGAGTCACCCTCGCGTCCACGACTACCGCCGTTCTTGACCTCCGTCCAGCGTGCCCTGTGGCAGCAATCGCTCGGGTTTCTCTTCATCTCGCACAAATCTTTCGCCTTTTACTAAAGATTTCCGTGGAGGGGAACAGCCCCGAGTTTACGGTATTTTTGGAAGCTCTGCTTCGGCGGAGCTGCACCTTTCTGTCAAAAGTCAAGCGTCGTGTGAGGGTCCGCTTTTGCTTGTCCCGCCCCCAAGGAACCCTCTGAGTGGCGGGGCCCTCGCCAGAGGGGGCGCCGGACCCCGTACAGTTGTGGGGTATCGCTTCTCGGCCTTTTGGCTAAGATCAAGTAGCAGAGATAGCGATGGTGGCCATTGAAACGTGGACGGGGATCCCGAAGTATGGAATTCGGTTCCTGGTGCCGGTGGAGAAAAGGGAGATGGTGACTCGGGAGGTATTCGGAGCACAGATTGTCAAGGAGCGGCTTCGGATGACGGACAAGGAGGTGCTGTGCCTGCAGGGAGCGGTGGATGGGACCTGTTTTGATTTGACCTTCCGGACGATGGCGGGGATGACCGAGGGGTATCGGCGGTGGACGATTCCGTCTGGGAAAATCGTGGCGGCGGAGGGGATGTGTGCGGCGAAGTGGGGCGCGACCAACACAGTCATCGTGCAGGTCTTTAACCCCCACGTGCTGTTGGAGGATGTCTGGAGCTTTTTGGAACGGTACTGCGTGGACCTGTCGGATGGGCAGCGGATTTTGGACACTAATGGATTTTGGACGGGAAAGTGGAGCTTCGTTGCGGGCTTTCGTTCGTCTGGGGGTCGTGTGGTGCGGCCTCCCTACGCGTTTGCTCTGGGACCTGACCGGGGGAGAGTGTTCATACCGGACTTGCCAAGTGAGTGCTGGGGGTGTGGGGGTGTGGGGCATTTACGTGGGGAATGTAATGTGAAGTCATGTTTGCGCTGTGGGGCTGTGGGGCATGTGGTGAAAGATTGTACTGAGTTGAAGGAGTGTGTTTTGTGTGGGGGGACTGATCATTTGTTTGCTGGGTGTGCTAAACGGCGTAGTTATGCTGGGGTGGTGACTGGCGCTGCGGGGGCTCCTGCTCTTGGTAAGGGGGCTCCCGCGGTGTCGGGTGAGGGGAAGCAGAGGCCTGCAAAGACGGTGCCGGAGGTGGAGAAGACGGGGACGGGGAGTGGAGTGTTGGTGCCGGTGCCTGCTGTGTCTGCTGGTGGTGTGGTGGCTGGGCCGCAGGGTAGCCAGGTTGGCTGCTCTGCGGCTACGGCTACCGCTAAGCCGCATGGCGGGCAAGATGGCCGCCTGAAGGTCAAAGGTGCGGCTGGGTCAGAGGTCGTGGCTGTGGGGAAGATGGTGGAGTCCAGTTGGGCGGATGCTTCTGCTTCGCAGGAGCAGGAGATGGTGGAAGCGTCGGCGGCGGCGGGGGCAGTGAAGCGCCCTCTAGTGGATGGGAGGGCAACGGCGGGTCCTGTGAGCCGGCAGAAGGTGGAGGCGACTGTGGTTGTACCGGTGGGGGCTCCGCCCCCGGTGGTCGGAGGTGGAACTGCACAGGGGCTAGGGAGGGGGGAGAGGCCGCCCCCTACTGCTCAGGTGGGGGGTTGGGACGTGGAGAGCGTGAAGCGGACGATGGGTTTGGGTTGATGTGGTTTGAGTGATGGGGTTGTGTATCTGTGTCTCTGTGTTTGTGGGTGTGCTGGTTTGATGTATTGGGTGGATTAAACAGTGTGTTGTGGGTGGGTAAGGTTTTTGGTAAATGTTTGTATGTCATTCACTGTGTTTGGCCGGGCCTGTGTGCCTGGGTCGTTGTGATGTTGTGATGTTATGTGTGATTGTTTATGGCAGCAGCCTCTAGCTTAGCTTAACTTAAACTTCCTTCTGTATCTTTTGTGTGTTGTGTGTATCCTGTGTGTATCTCCTGTGTGTTGTATTTTCAAGGCTGCTTCGCTCTGTTTATGTTCAATAAAAAAAAAAAAAAAAAAAAAAAAAAAATCTGTTCTTATCAGTTTAATATCTGATACGTCCTCTACCCGAGGACTAATATATTAATCTGATTTTTGGAACAGGGAGACGGAAGAGGGGCTTGCTCCGTCCGCTCCACGCATCGACCCGGTATTGCAGTGACTCCAGGAACGGTGCACATCCCTTTGATTGTGGAAGAAAAGAACCCAGCCAGCCAGCGGAACCAACCTCTGGGACTTTGGAACCCTCCTTGATTGACAGCCAGCAGACACGTGAGTCCTTGCCAGGTCTTTTGCCCAACCGTGCCACCTCCCTTTTCGGGCCCTTTTGGGTTTTCCCGCCCTTTTTCTCTTTTTTTTTTTTTTTTTTTTTTTTTTTTAAATGCAATAAATAGCTGGATGACACTGTGTTGTGACTGGAGCATGTGTGTGTGGGAGGTGGAGAGACCGAGTGGCAAGGCAAGCCACGCCTTGGCTGCGGCAGCACCTTGGAGTCACCCTCGCGTCCACGACTACCGCCGTTCTTGACCTCCGTCCAGCGTGCCCTGTGGCAGCAATAGCTCGGGTTTCTCTTCATCTCGCACAAATCTTTCGCCTTTTACTAAAGATTTCCGTGGAGGGGAACAGCCCCGAGTTTACGGTATTTTTGGAAGCTCTGCTTCGGCGGAGCTGCACCTTTCTGTCAAAAGTCAAGCGTCGTGTGAGGGTCCGCTTTTGCTTGTCCCGCCCCCAAGGAACCCTCTGAGTGGCGGGGCCCTCGCCAGAGGGGGCGCCGGACCCCGTACAGTTGTGGGGTATCGCTTCTCGGCCTTTTGGCTAAGATCAAGTGTAGTATCTGTTCTTATCAGTTTAATATCTGATACGTCCTCTACCCGAGGACTAATATATTAATCTGATTTTTGGAACAGGGAGACGGAAGAGGGGCTTGCTCCGTCCGCTCCACGCATCGACCCGGTATTGCAGTGACTCCAGGAACGGTGCACATCCCTTTGATTGTGGAAGAAAAGAACCCAGCCAGCCAGCGGAACCAACCTCTGGGACTTTGGAACCCTCCTTGATTGACAGCCAGCAGACACGTGAGTCCTTGCCAGGTCTTTTGCCCAACCGTGCCACCTCCCTTTTCGGGCCCTTTTGGGTTTTCCCGCCCTTTTTCTCTTTTTTTTTTTTTTTTTTTTTTTTTTTTAAATGCAATAAATAGCTGGATGACACTGTGTTGTGACTGGAGCATGTGTGTGTGGGAGGTGGAGAGACCGAGTGGCAAGGCAAGCCACGCCTTGGCTGCGGCAGCACCTTGGAGTCACCCTCGCGTCCACGACTACCGCCGTTCTTGACCTCCGTCCAGCGTGCCCTGTGGCAGCAATCGCTCGGGTTTCTCTTCATCTCGCACAAATCTTTCGCCTTTTACTAAAGATTTCCGTGGAGGGGAACAGCCCCGAGTTTACGGTATTTTTGGAAGCTCTGCTTCGGCGGAGCTGCACCTTTCTGTCAAAAGTCAAGCGTCGTGTGAGGGTCCGCTTTTGCTTGTCCCGCCCCCAAGGAACCCTCTGAGTGGCGGGGCCCTCGCCAGAGGGGGCGCCGGACCCCGTACAGTTGTGGGGTATCGCTTCTCGGCCTTTTGGCTAAGACAGCGGTCGACTCGCGGTGAGAGGAAGGCGGTCCTTACCTTGTGGTGGTTTGGACACTCTCATCCGGGAGTTATATTGGTTTTGTGTGTTTTTTCTGTCTCAAAAATTACTGTTTTTTCGTTTTGTTTTTTGTACTGTTTTGTGTTTTTTGTCTCTTTTAACAGGTCCAAGCAGCTGCCTCTTCCTTTGGAGTTCCTTTTAAAACAGCAGGCCCAGGTAAGCGCTGTTTAGCTCCTTTTTATTGTGTGGTTTTTAGCTTGTTTTAGCCTAGCCTTTTAGCATAGTTTTTTAGTTAATTTATTGTCTTAAGTATCTGAATCGACTGTGGCCCGGTGGACGTGAAGTGTCTTTTATGCGGATGGCGCTCAGAGCATCCACGCCAAGGGCAACGCAAGAGTTTTTCTCTGCCGAGCCCGACGCTGGAGACACCAGTGACCCTTCTGAACCAAATTCAATGGTCATAAAGGAGGAGCAGGTGTCACAGGAGATCAACCCTGGTTGATCTCCACTTGTTTTAAAAACATGTCTCTGTAGTGTCTTAACTCTGTCGTGTTTATTTTTATCATACTGCTCATGAGTCTCACAATCTCAACAATCAATGTAAGAAGTGTGAAGACTCTAGTGAGAGCTCAGAGCATTTTATCCCTGTTGAGCACTCTGAATGCAGATATATTTCTGCTGCAAGAGTGCTCCTTGCCTTTTTTAAAGAACTACAGCAAGTGGGAACAGATGTGGACCCCGGGACCCTCCATATGGAGCGGGTCCAATTTTAACAGAGCGGACGGGGTCGCCATCTTGATCAAGAATCCACACATCTCGGTGAAGGGCAGCACAGTGGTGAGACCCGGGCGGGCCCTTTTAACCCACTTGACTGTTTTAGACAGGGATTTTAATGTTCTTAATGTGTATGGTTTTAATGATAAACACGACCGACACGACCTTTTAATAGAACTGCAGCCCCACATGCTAGGGAGGGCTCCCCTAGTGGTCGGAGGGGATTTTAACTGTGTTTTAAGTAGACAAGACAGAAAGAAGGTGGGGGAGGATTTTAAATTAGACAAAACATCCGGGGTTTTAAACAACATAATTAAAGATTTTAACTTAGTCGACTGTTACAGAAAAGTGCATCCACGGGAGGAGGGCTTCACCTGGCACAGTGGTGACGGCGCCCGAGCCTCCCGTATCGACTATGTTTTAACAAGAGATTGCCCGCCCACGGATGCTACATTGACCCCCCTCTTCTTTTCAGATCACTGCATGCTCTCCTGCACCCTTTCACTCCCCACAGGTGTGACTGTAGGTGGAGGGCTGTGGAGGCTGAACTGCTCCCTGTTACAGGATGAGGAGATAGCTAGAGAATACAGGGAGCAGTTTAGCCTCTGGCAGACTCTCCAAGACCTTTACGATTCACGAGCACACTGGTGGGAAATGGTGAAGGGTAGGACCAAGACTTTTTTTAAGATGAAAGGTAAGGACAAAAAAGAGAGAGAGAGGAGGTGCATGTTGGGGCTGCAAAAGAGACTACAGAGATATTTTAACCTTTTAAACGAAGGATTGGATTTTAGTGAAGAAATAAAAAGAGTGAAAAATGAAATGTCAGTTTTAGCCGAACAACAGAGTAAGGGAACAATTTTAAGAAGTAAAGAAAAAGAAATGGAAGAAGGTGAAAAATGTACAAGGTTTTTTTTTAAGAAAATAATTTCCAGAGGGGGTGGGATAATGAAATTAAAAGAAGAAGGGAGGGAAGAAACCTGCATAGAGGGAATTTTAAAAATAGTAGAAGAATTTTATGGGGACCTCTATGCAGAAAAAAACGTACATCTAGAAATAATGGAAGAAGTTTTAGAGTTCTTAAGGTCAACAGTTTTAAATCAGAAGTTTTTAACGGAAGATTTTACATTGGTCGAAATTTTAAAATGTCTTAAAGGTTTTAAAACAGGAAAGTGCCCGGGAGAGGATGGACTCCCCGTGGAATTTTATGTTACCTTTTATGACATTTTAGCCAATGACATGTTGACTGTTTTTAAAGAATTTGACGAACTCGACCGACTTCCTGACAGCTTTAGGATAGGGATAGTTTCATTACTTCACAAAAAAGGTGACAGGACTGACTTAAAGAATTGGAGACCAATCACACTTTTAAATTTTGATTGTAAACTTTTTAGCAGACTTTTAGCACTACGTATGTCAACTGTTTTAGAGGACGTGATCCACCCGGATCAAGTCTGTGCCGTACCTGGAAGGAGGATCACGGACAGCCTAGTGCTGGTCCGGGACGCCATCTGTTTTGCGAGAGACAGACATATTAGGCTTCTAGTACTAAATTTAGACTTTGAGAAAGCTTTTGATCGGGTCTCGCACCAGTACCTTTTAAAGGTACTGCAAAAAATGGGGTTTCCAGGGAGGTTTTTAAAGTGGGTGGGTTTGCTGTATACAGAAATATACAGCAGAATTCGCGTAAATGGGCACCTTACAAATGCGCTTAGTGTGCGCTCTGGCGTCCGCCAGGGGTGTCCGTTATCCCCACTCCTGTTCGTTGCATGCATCGAGCCGCTGGCACAGATATTGAGAAGGGACAAATGGATCAAAGGACTTGACTTGCCAGGTGGACTGACCGCGACATGCACTCTCTACATGGACGACGTGACCCTTTTATTAAACGACGTTTTATCGGCCCAAAGAGCACTCGACTTGACTGACTGGTACGGAAGGGCCTCGGGCGCCAAGCTCAACAGGAGCAAGTCCGAGGCCCAGCTCTTTGGGCCGTGGGGTGACGTAAGACCAAATCTGGCAGTAAATTTTAAACAGACGGACATAAGGATTTTAGGCATTAAATTTGACAATGAGGGTGGTGGACGGGGCAACTGGACTGACGTGTTAGGGAAAGTCAGACAACGACTGGGGTTCTGGGGACTGAGACAGATGACATTTGAAGGTAAGGTTTTAATTTTTAAAGCTGTCATCTTACCCCTGCTTTTATTGCTGTGTTCTGTTTTTAGTCCCCCCAGGAGCTTTCTTTTAGGTGTGGAGAGAGCGGTGTTTTATTTCATGTGGGGGTCCAAGTGGGAAAGACTCAGAAGGGAGGTCCTGAAAAAAAGACACGAAAATGGAGGAAAGGGCCTCCCGGACCCCCACCTGTTTTTAGGAGCCCATTTCACCGCCCTCCACATCAAGTATGCGACGACCCCATCTGGAGACAGTAAGACAGCGACCCTAGCCCGCTTCTGGATGGGGTCGTACCTGAGAAAGCTGAAAGTTTTAAAAACAGATCTTAAACGTCCAGTTGCTTTTAACCTGCCCCCACAATATGTTTTTATCAAAAAGTTTTTAATGAGATTGGACTTAGAGGGGCAGGATGTCACTATTTTAACTAATGCAAAAACTCTTGTCTCTCTTGTGCAGGACCGGGAAGCAGTGAGCCCCGTTCCCGGCCTCACACTCAGTGAGGCCAAGCAGGCTTGGAGGAACGCTGCCCACCCCGCCCTCCAGAACAAGCTGAAGGACCTGGCGTGGATGGCGCTCCATGAGGTCCTCCCGGTCAGAGCCGTGATGCACTCCCGGGGCATGGCCAAAACCAACACCTGCCCGCGGCCAGGATGCGGCCAACCTGAGACCGTGCGGCACCTGCTCTGGGAGTGCGGCGTGGCGAGGGACCTGTGGGCCGATACCGGCCCCCTGCAATGCCCGAGCCTGCCAGCAGGGGAGGTCCCCCCAAGCTACCAGCTTGTGGTCAGCGGGGTGGGCCAGGGCGCCACCACCATCCCAGCCGCCGACTTCGCCGCGCTCTGGCTCACCCTAAACAGCTTTAAAGCCGCACTGTGGACCTCCCGCAACCTGCTGGTGGGGAAGCGCGTGACGGTGCCCCTGCCAGCGTTACGGCGGCTGGCGACATCTACGCGGCAGGAGGCGCCGCGCGTCGCCATTCGGAGGAGGGGGCCGGGGGCTCAAGCAGAAGGTTCCCGCCCCCCACGGCTGCTGGCTCCCGCCGACGCACCCCCACCACTACCATCACGGGACGGAGCAGCGGGCGGAGGGGAGGACCTCCACTGGGCGCATCCGCGCTTGCCTCGCTCTTCTGGAGAGCGGGGTGGAGCCTCTTGGTAGTGGCTCACCCCGGTCCGGCACAACAGAGACCTTTTAATTGACTCTTATTGCATTTTATTACATTTGGAACTCTTTTAAAAGCGTGGACTTTTAACATCCTTTTACACAAACATGAACTTTTAAACACACATGGACTTTGCACACACAGACACAGTTTTAAAACAAAAATGGCTTTTATAGACAAATGACTTTATTTTTGTGAAAATGTGCTGTGAAAAATTATGAAAATGTAAAATGTGAAATGAAAATGCAAAATGTGAAAAGAATGAAAACCATGTGATGTGATGATAATGTGATGAAATGATGAAAGAAAAATGAAAATGTACCACAAAGAAAATCCATGAAATGTAACAAAACAAATCAAAATGTAATGCAAAAACATGAGTTTGTGACAATAAAAGTTTTCCAAAAGGAAAAGGATCTGTTCTTATCAAACAAGGATTACCCGAGGCAGCGATGGCGGATCTGTTGGAGGCGACGAAGGGGATCCCGAGGTATGCGATTCGGTACCTGATCCCGGAGGCGAGGAGGACGGAGCTGAATCGGGCTGGGTTCGGCGAGGTCATCTTGAAAGGCGTGTTGGGATTATCGGGAGCGGACGTGCTGTGCTTTCAGGATTACCCGGCGTTGGGGAGGCATGACGTCACGTTTAGGACGGAGGAGGATCTGCGAGTGGCATACGGGAAGGGGAAAGGAGACCCAAGGATCGTGGGAATCAAGCGAGTGGTGTGGAGCGCAGCCAACGTGGTGGTGGTGCAGGTTTTTAATCCGCACGTGTTGGAGCTGGACGTCCGGGGGTTCCTTAGCCGGTATTGTAGCACGGTGTCATCGGGGGAGAAGGTCACAGACGGCAACGGATTTTGGACGGGCAAGTGGAGGTATTGTGTGCGGTTTCGTACTTCTGGGGAGGGCCGCCAGCTGCGGCCGCCACATTTGTTTGCTCTGGGGACAGACCGTGGGAGGGTGTTTTTACCGGACTTACCTACTGTTTGTTGGGGATGTGGGGAAGAGGGGCATTTGAGGAGCGAATGTGTGGCGCAGCGGTGTGTGCGTTGTGGGGTGGTGGGGCACGTGGTGAAGGACTGTGGGGAGAGAAGGGAGTGTTCTTTGTGCGGGTCTAAGGATCACCTGTTTCTGAGGTGCCCGAAGAGACAGAGTTATGCGGGAGCGGTGGTGGGGAGATCTGGCGGTGGGGGGGTTTCTGTTTCCCCCGCAGGGGCTCCTTTGGCGATGGGTGTGCTGGAGAGGAGGCCGACGGGACCGCCGGCGGTGGGCACGAGCGGAGGAACGGGAGCTGCAGGATCTGCTGGTGGAGTGGGAGCTGGGCCGCATGGAGGCAGCCTGGTGGCTACGGCTACCGCTAGGCCGCATGGCAGCCAAGATGGCCGCCCAGAGGTCGGAGGGTCGGCGGGGTCGAAGGGCAGGCCGGGCGTGGCCATGGAGAGTGTCGGGGTGCTGAGCTGGGCGGAGGCAACGGCTTCCCAGGAAGAGGAGATGGCGGAGATGGCGATGGTGTCTGGGAAGCGCCCCCTGGAGGGCGGAGGTCCGGAGAGTGCTCCCGTGCGGCGTCAGCGGCCGGGGGAGGGGGTGGCGGCCTTTGATCGCTCCCTGCCCCTGGTGGCGGAATCGGGAACTACGGGCGAGTTGGTGGAGCGGGAGTCGGATGAGTCGGCGGATTCGGTGGAGTCGGTGACGGAGAGGCGGACCGTAGGACGGGGGAGTCGCCCCCCTCCTGCCCAGCTTGCTGGGTGGGATGTGGACAGTTTGAAGCGGACTATGGGCATGGACTAGTGGGTTGTTGGTGGTGGGATTGTGTAAGTGCGGGTGTTTTATGGTGTGTGGGGAGGAGTAGGGATGTTTGTGTGTGGGTGGGTTGGGATTGAGTTATGGGGTTTGTCTTCGGCTGGGCCTGTGTGCCCGAGCTCTTTTCTATGGGGCGTTTGTGCCCGTATGTTGCAGCCTTTCTTTTTCTCTTTTTCTCTTTCTGTGCTTTCTGCGTTCTTCATGTTCTGGCTGTAACTATGATTTGATAATGATTATGATTTGGTATGAATAAACTTCAATATAAAAAAAATCTGTTCTTATCAGTTTAATATCTGATACGTCCTCTACCCGAGGACTAATATATTAATCTGATTTTTGGAACAGGGAGACGGAAGAGGGGCTTGCTCCGTCCGCTCCACGCATCGACCCGGTATTGCAGTGACTCCAGGAACGGTGCACATCCCTTTGATTGTGGAAGAAAAGAACCCAGCCAGCCAGCGGAACCAACCTCTGGGACTTTGGAACCCTCCTTGATTGACAGCCAGCAGACACGTGAGTCCTTGCCAGGTCTTTTGCCCAACCGTGCCACCTCCCTTTTCGGGCCCTTTTGGGTTTTCCCGCCCTTTTTCTCTTTTTTTTTTTTTTTTTTTTTTTTTTTTTAAATGCAATAAATAGCTGGATGACACTGTGTTGTGACTGGAGCATGTGTGTGTGGGAGGTGGAGAGACCGAGTGGCAAGGCAAGCCACGCCTTGGCTGCGGCAGCACCTTGGAGTCACCCTCGCGTCCACGACTACCGCCGTTCTTGACCTCCGTCCAGCGTGCCCTGTGGCAGCAATCGCTCGGGTTTCTCTTCATCTCGCACAAATCTTTCGCCTTTTACTAAAGATTTCCGTGGAGGGGAACAGCCCCGAGTTTACGGTATTTTTGGAAGCTCTGCTTCGGCGGAGCTGCACCTTTCTGTCAAAAGTCAAGCGTCGTGTGAGGGTCCGCTTTTGCTTGTCCCGCCCCCAAGGAACCCTCTGAGTGGCGGGGCCCTCGCCAGAGGGGGCGCCGGACCCCGTACAGTTGTGGGGTATCGCTTCTCGGCCTTTTGGCTAAGATCAAGTGTAGTATCTGTTCTTATCAGTTTAATATCTGATACGTCCTCTACCCGAGGACTAATATATTAATCTGATTTTTGGAACAGGGAGACGGAAGAGGGGCTTGCTCCGTCCGCTCCACGCATCGACCCGGTATTGCAGTGACTCCAGGAACGGTGCACATCCCTTTGATTGTGGAAGAAAAGAACCCAGCCAGCCAGCGGAACCAACCTCTGGGACTTTGGAACCCTCCTTGATTGACAGCCAGCAGACACGTGAGTCCTTGCCAGGTCTTTTGCCCAACCGTGCCACCTCCCTTTTCGGGCCCTTTTGGGTTTTCCCGCCCTTTTTCTCTTTTTTTTTTTTTTTTTTTTTTTTTTTTAAATGCAATAAATAGCTGGATGACACTGTGTTGTGACTGGAGCATGTGTGTGTGGGAGGTGGAGAGACCGAGTGGCAAGGCAAGCCACGCCTTGGCTGCGGCAGCACCTTGGAGTCACCCTCGCGTCCACGACTACCGCCGTTCTTGACCTCCGTCCAGCGTGCCCTGTGGCAGCAATCGCTCGGGTTTCTCTTCATCTCGCACAAATCTTTCGCCTTTTACTAAAGATTTCCGTGGAGGGGAACAGCCCCGAGTTTACGGTATTTTTGGAAGCTCTGCTTCGGCGGAGCTGCACCTTTCTGTCAAAAGTCAAGCGTCGTGTGAGGGTCCGCTTTTGCTTGTCCCGCCCCCAAGGAACCCTCTGAGTGGCGGGGCCCTCGCCAGAGGGGGCGCCGGACCCCGTACAGTTGTGGGGTATCGCTTCTCGGCCTTTTGGCTAAGATCAAGTGTAGTGGATCGTGCACGCGACGGGAAGGCGATGGGGACGTTGGGTCCATTACGTTTGAGGAACACGATCCGCTTTGTGGTTCCGGTGAGCAGAAGGAAGGACATGAGGAGAGAGGACTTTTCGGACAAGGTGTTGCTGGATATTTTGGATTTGGGAGTGCGGGAGGTTCTTTGTCTGCAGGAGTATCGGCCTCAAGGTACGTTCGACGTTACTTTTCGGACGGAAATGTTTTTTGAAATGGCGAAGAAGAGGATTACAGAGAAATTGCATGTGGATTTATTGAGGAGTATGGGGCTTTTTTCATCTGAGACTCATGTTTTTGTGCATATGTTTAATCCGTTCGTGTTGGAGGAGGACATTGTTGCTTTTCTGGGGAGATACTGTGTGGATGTGCGGGAGGGTGCGAAAGTGACTGACTCGAGGGGTTTTTGGACGGGAAGGAGACGTTTTAAAGTTCGCTTTAAAGTTGGTGCTTCGCCTCCCCAGTCCTTCGCTTTGGGGCCGGACAGGGGATACTTGTTTGTTCCTGGGAGGCCGGGGGGTTGTTGGAAGTGTGGGGAGAACGGGCATGTGAGGGAGGACTGTACTGTGACCAGGTGCCGCCATTGCGGCTCAACGGAGCACATGGCGGCAAAATGTTTGGCGCCGAAGACATGCAGCCTTTGTGGGTCTTCGGAGCATTTGTTTAGAGCCTGCCCAGGTCGGAAGAGCTATGCTGGGGGTCCAGAGAGTACTAAGGGTCCAGGTCCAGTGGAGGAGCGGTCGGCTGCTGGAAGGGGGTCCCCTATGCCCCCACGGGGGACTCCTTCGATGGTTGCTGATCCTGGGCGAGATGGTGGCCATGTGGTGGCTAAGATGGCCGCTAATGAGAACCAGGTGGTGAGTGTGCATGGAGCTGCTGCTGGGAGGCCCTCTGCCCCCCCCCCGGAGGTTTCCCCTCAGTGCGCAGCTCCTCAGGCTGTTGATGTTGTTAGCATGTCTTCTTTTAGGCCTCTGGCTGCTGCCCCATCGGCTGTGGCCAGAGAGATGAGGTTGGGCGGTACAGCGAGTTCCCCTGGACCTGCGGCTGTTGAGCCCCAGGCTGTGGTCGAGGAGACGGTTTCAGATGGTGTGGTGAGCGTTTCGACAGAAGGGGCTTCACCTGTGTCTTGGTCCGATTGCCCCTTCGATGAGGAGGAGGTAATCACCGGAGTGGTGCCAGCTGCTGTGAAGAGGTCCTTGGAAAATGGTAGCCAGGAGGGGGCGCCGTGGCGTCGTCTCCGGTCGTGCACGGTGCAGTCGATGTACCAGTTTACTGCTCCCCTGTCGGATGACAGCGATGACATGGAGGACGATGGGGCCGGGACCAGTTCTGTGATGGTGTCTGGAGGCGGGGCCTCACCGGCTCTTCTTCTAGGGTGGGACGAGGACAACTTGAAAGCGACGACTGGCATGGTTGCTTCAGGCAAAGATGATTCCTTTATTTGAGCTGGCTTGATCTGTGTTTGGTGATGGGGTTGTGTTTTTTAGTTGGTTTGTGAATGGGCTAAATAAAGTCTGTGGGACACGGTACAGCCCTAGTACGTATAATATATGAAAAGATGACCGTTTGGATTTTCTGTGCTAGTTGTGTGACCTAGTTTGGTTGTTTGTATGGCTTAACTGTATGGATTTTCCTGTATGGTTTATCTGATCTGCTTATGCAATAAAAAATAAAAAAAAAAAAAAAAAATCTGTTCTTATCAGTTTAATATCTGATACGTCCTCTACCCGAGGACTAATATATTAATCTGATTTTTGGAACAGGGAGACGGAAGAGGGGCTTGCTCCGTCCGCTCCACGCATCGACCCGGTATTGCAGTGACTCCAGGAACGGTGCACATCCCTTTGATTGTGGAAGAAAAGAACCCAGCCAGCCAGCGGAACCAACCTCTGGGACTTTGGAACCCTCCTTGATTGACAGCCAGCAGACACGTGAGTCCTTGCCAGGTCTTTTGCCCAACCGTGCCACCTCCCTTTTCGGGCCCTTTTGGGTTTTCCCGCCCTTTTTCTCTTTTTTTTTTTTTTTTTTTTTTTTTTTTTTTTTTTTTCTTTTTAAATGCAATAAATAGCTGGATGACACTGTGTTGTGACTGGAGCATGTGTGTGTGGGAGGTGGAGAGACCGAGTGGCAAGGCAAGCCACGCCTTGGCTGCGGCAGCACCTTGGAGTCACCCTCGCGTCCACGACTACCGCCGTTCTTGACCTCCGTCCAGCGTGCCCTGTGGCAGCAATCGCTCGGGTTTCTCTTCATCTCGCACAAATCTTTCGCCTTTTACTAAAGATTTCCGTGGAGGGGAACAGCCCCGAGTTTACGGTATTTTTGGAAGCTCTGCTTCGGCGGAGCTGCACCTTTCTGTCAAAAGTCAAGCGTCGTGTGAGGGTCCGCTTTTGCTTGTCCCGCCCCCAAGGAACCCTCTGAGTGGCGGGGCCCTCGCCAGAGGGGGCGCCGGACCCCGTACAGTTGTGGGGTATCGCTTCTCGGCCTTTTGGCTAAGATCAAGTGTAGTATCTGTTCTTATCAGTTTAATATCTGATACGTCCTCTACCCGAGGACTAATATATTAATCTGATTTTTGGAACAGGGAGACGGAAGAGGGGCTTGCTCCGTCCGCTCCACGCATCGACCCGGTATTGCAGTGACTCCAGGAACGGTGCACATCCCTTTGATTGTGGAAGAAAAGAACCCAGCCAGCCAGCGGAACCAACCTCTGGGACTTTGGAACCCTCCTTGATTGACAGCCAGCAGACACGTGAGTCCTTGCCAGGTCTTTTGCCCAACCGTGCCACCTCCCTTTTCGGGCCCTTTTGGGTTTTCCCGCCCTTTTTCTCTTTTTTTTTTTTTTTTTTTTTTTTTTTTAAATGCAATAAATAGCTGGATGACACTGTGTTGTGACTGGAGCATGTGTGTGTGGGAGGTGGAGAGACCGAGTGGCAAGGCAAGCCACGCCTTGGCTGCGGCAGCACCTTGGAGTCACCCTCGCGTCCACGACTACCGCCGTTCTTGACCTCCGTCCAGCGTGCCCTGTGGCAGCAATCGCTCGGGTTTCTCTTCATCTCGCACAAATCTTTCGCCTTTTACTAAAGATTTCCGTGGAGGGGAACAGCCCCGAGTTTACGGTATTTTTGGAAGCTCTGCTTCGGCGGAGCTGCACCTTTCTGTCAAAAGTCAAGCGTCGTGTGAGGGTCCGCTTTTGCTTGTCCCGCCCCCAAGGAACCCTCTGAGTGGCGGGGCCCTCGCCAGAGGGGGCGCCGGACCCCGTACAGTTGTGGGGTATCGCTTCTCGGCCTTTTGGCTAAGATCAAGTGTAGTGGATCGTGCACGCGACGGGAAGGCGATGGGGACGTTGGGTCCATTACGTTTGAGGAACACGATCCGCTTTGTGGTTCCGGTGAGCAGAAGGAAGGACATGAGGAGAGAGGACTTTTCGGACAAGGTGTTGCTGGATATTTTGGATTTGGGAGTGCGGGAGGTTCTTTGTCTGCAGGAGTATCGGCCTCAAGGTACGTTCGACGTTACTTTTCGGACGGAAATGTTTTTTGAAATGGCGAAGAAGAGGATTACAGAGAAATTGCATGTGGATTTATTGAGGAGTATGGGGCTTTTTTCATCTGAGACTCATGTTTTTGTGCATATGTTTAATCCGTTCGTGTTGGAGGAGGACATTGTTGCTTTTCTGGGGAGATACTGTGTGGATGTGCGGGAGGGTGCGAAAGTGACTGACTCGAGGGGTTTTTGGACGGGAAGGAGACGTTTTAAAGTTCGCTTTAAAGTTGGTGCTTCGCCTCCCCAGTCCTTCGCTTTGGGGCCGGACAGGGGATACTTGTTTGTTCCTGGGAGGCCGGGGGGTTGTTGGAAGTGTGGGGAGAACGGGCATGTGAGGGAGGACTGTACTGTGACCAGGTGCCGCCATTGCGGCTCAACGGAGCACATGGCGGCAAAATGTTTGGCGCCGAAGACATGCAGCCTTTGTGGGTCTTCGGAGCATTTGTTTAGAGCCTGCCCAGGTCGGAAGAGCTATGCTGGGGGTCCAGAGAGTACTAAGGGTCCAGGTCCAGTGGAGGAGCGGTCGGCTGCTGGAAGGGGGTCCCCTATGCCCCCACGGGGGACTCCTTCGATGGTTGCTGATCCTGGGCGAGATGGTGGCCATGTGGTGGCTAAGATGGCCGCTAATGAGAACCAGGTGGTGAGTGTGCATGGAGCTGCTGCTGGGAGGCCCTCTGCCCCCCCCCCGGAGGTTTCCCCTCAGTGCGCAGCTCCTCAGGCTGTTGATGTTGTTAGCATGTCTTCTTTTAGGCCTCTGGCTGCTGCCCCATCGGCTGTGGCCAGAGAGATGAGGTTGGGCGGTACAGCGAGTTCCCCTGGACCTGCGGCTGTTGAGCCCCAGGCTGTGGTCGAGGAGACGGTTTCAGATGGTGTGGTGAGCGTTTCGACAGAAGGGGCTTCACCTGTGTCTTGGTCCGATTGCCCCTTCGATGAGGAGGAGGTAATCACCGGAGTGGTGCCAGCTGCTGTGAAGAGGTCCTTGGAAAATGGTAGCCAGGAGGGGGCGCCGTGGCGTCGTCTCCGGTCGTGCACGGTGCAGTCGATGTACCAGTTTACTGCTCCCCTGTCGGATGACAGCGATGACATGGAGGACGATGGGGCCGGGACCAGTTCTGTGATGGTGTCTGGAGGCGGGGCCTCACCGGCTCTTCTTCTAGGGTGGGACGAGGACAACTTGAAAGCGACGACTGGCATGGTTGCTTCAGGCAAAGATGATTCCTTTATTTGAGCTGGCTTGATCTGTGTTTGGTGATGGGGTTGTGTTTTTTAGTTGGTTTGTGAATGGGCTAAATAAAGTCTGTGGGACACGGTACAGCCCTAGTACGTATAATATATGAAAAGATGACCGTTTGGATTTTCTGTGCTAGTTGTGTGACCTAGTTTGGTTGTTTGTATGGCTTAACTGTATGGATTTTCCTGTATGGTTTATCTGATCTGCTTATGCAATAAAAAATAAAAAAAAAAAAAAAAAATCTGTTCTTATCAGTTTAATATCTGATACGTCCTCTACCCGAGGACTAATATATTAATCTGATTTTTGGAACAGGGAGACGGAAGAGGGGCTTGCTCCGTCCGCTCCACGCATCGACCCGGTATTGCAGTGACTCCAGGAACGGTGCACATCCCTTTGATTGTGGAAGAAAAGAACCCAGCCAGCCAGCGGAACCAACCTCTGGGACTTTGGAACCCTCCTTGATTGACAGCCAGCAGACACGTGAGTCCTTGCCAGGTCTTTTGCCCAACCGTGCCACCTCCCTTTTCGGGCCCTTTTGGGTTTTCCCGCCCTTTTTCTCTTTTTTTTTTTTTTTTTTTAAATTAATAAATAGCTGGATGACACTGTGTTGTGACTGGAGCATGTGTGTGTGGGAGGTGGAGAGACTGAGTGGCAAGGCAAGCCACGCCTTGGCTGCGGCAGCACCTTGGAGTCACCCTCGCGTCCACGACTACCGCCGTTCTTGACCTCCGTCCAGCGTGCCCTGTGGCAGCAATCGCTCGGGTTTCTCTTCATCTCGCACAAATCTTCGAGCATGGAAAAGGAGAGAGCGACGGTGTCGGCCTTTAAGGTGCGACTAAAAAATACGGTCAGGATCGAGCTTACTAAGGATGCAGCAGCGGCAGTTCGGGATAGGTTTAGGCAGTTCTTCATCACCTCGGTGATTCTTCGGGAGACGTTTGGCCTGAGTCCTAGGGAGGTTTTCTGCGTCCAGCCGGTGGTGAGCCAAGGTTTTTTTGATTTATCTTTTTTTGATCTGCGGAAGTGTCGGAGTTTTCAGGAGGAGTGGAGGGCGAAGGAGGACCTGCCGGCGCTCCAGGGGTTGCGGCTGGTGCCCCTGTTTCAACAGGAGTTCATACCGCTGACAATCCACCTGTACAACCCTTTCGTCCCGGACGAGGATGTCGAGGCGTTCCTAAGGACCCAGGTAGAGGAGGTGAGGGGCGGGACGAAGATATGTGACCAGTTCGGCTTCTGGCTCGGGAAGAGGCGGTACGCAGTCCGGCTCCGGATGGACACCACGAGGCTGGGTGAGTTCTTGCACCCCCCCGGCAGTTTCTCGCTTGGACCGGACCGGGGTTATTTGACGTACCCTGGGCAGCTCGTCTACTGTCGGCGGTGCGGGGGCCAAGGCCACGAGAAGGCTGCCTGTTCAGGACAGCGGTGTCGTTTCTGCCAGGAGGAAGGCCACGTGTCGTCGGCGTGCACCGCACCGAAGAGGTGCTCCCTGTGTGGCAGCTTGGAGCACCTTTTTCGTGGCTGCCCGGTGAGGCCGCGGACCTATGCGTCGGTCCTGCAGGGTCCTGCGGGCTGTGGGGGTGAGGAACTGGTCGAGGAGGCGGAAGGTGCCGTGCGACCAAGCGTTGGGACTTACCAGGAGCAGGAGGAGGTCGTGGAGCCTGTTAGCATCGGGCTAGATGCCGAGCTAACCGACGGAGCACATGGCCCTCTGGCATCGCCGGAGCTCCCCCTGGTGGCTGCTGAGGGGGCGGCGCCCGCGCTCAGCACTTTGTTTTCCGGGTCCATAGGTGATAGTCCTATTTCGGACTGGGCGGAGGAAGTAGAGGGCCGGGAGGACGACGCCTCGTGCGACGGCAGTGGGCAGGGGCCCCGCGGGGGCAAGCGGCCGCATGGAGATTCGGAGGAGGAGCAGCCGTACAAGGTGGTGGCGAGAGACGGTCCCCAGGATGGAGCGGGCCCGGCGGAGGTGCAGTCGGATGGCTCCTCGCCCGTTGTGGTGTGCTGCGTGGAGGGGTCGGCGTCGCCCGGGCAGGCCTCTGCCTCGTCGGAGTCTTCGGGGTCGGGGGAGTCGTTGTCATCGGGCTCCCCCCCCCCGGGGGGAGAGGATGAGGTCTCCAGCCCGGGGCTCTACAGTGGGACGTTGGAGAGGAAGGCCGGGCCGGCCCCGCGGGGGGACCTTTTGGCCGCCCGGATCCTGGACGCTTCGGTGCCACAGTCGGAGGGTAAGCTCCCGCATCCCTTGCAGCCCGCCGTGGCTGAGGGTGATCCCGGGGGGGGGGGAGTGGAGGGCAGCCCTCATGGTGACTCATGATGCTGATGTGGACTTGTGTGTTAAGGTGGACGGTGGGGCTGTGGACTCTTTGGGGTTGTGTTGGGTTGGGTATTGTGTGTGGGGAGGGGGGAGGGGGGGTGCGGGGTGTGTGGGTTTTTGTATGATGGCATGTCTCCGGGTGGAGTCCCTGAACGTTCGGGGAATGCGGATGCCACTGCGGAGGGCGGCGGTTTTCTCGGCTGCCGGGGACAGGGGTTTTAATGTGATGTTTGTGCAAGAGTGCCATGTGGGGGGTCCGGGGGATGTTAAGATGTTTAAAGCGGGGTGGACATGGGGTCCTTCTGTGTGGGGGGGTGGGAATGTGCATGCAGATGGGGTGGGTATTTTGTTTAGAGGGTGGGATTTTTTTTTGGACTCTGTGTGGGAGCCTGTGCCGGGGAGGGTGTTGGTGGTGGATGCAAGGTGGAGGGGGGCCGCGCTGCGGCTCATTAATGTGTACGCACCAAGTGCTGTGGGGGAGCGGCGGGGTTTCCTCCAGAAGGTGGCCCCGCTCCTTTATACGGGGAGGGTTGTGGTGCTGGGGGGGGATTTTAATGTGTCCCTAGAGAGAGCTCCGGGGGGGGATTTGGGTTCTTTGTTACAGGACTTCCTGTTACAGGACTGTTTTAGGGCGGCCGGGGATGGGTCGGCAGGGGTGACCTGGAGTAACTCGAGGGGGGACGAGTCACGCCTGGACTATATCTTTGTCCCCAAGGTGCTGGGGGTCCGGGACTTCCGGGTTGAGCCGGTCTGGCTGTCTGACCATTGCGTGGTGGGGGTGGAGGTGGTGCTGCCGGGGGTGGGGAGGGGGCGCGGCCGGGGGGCCTGGCGGTTTAATGTCGGGTTCCTAGAGGAGGCGGCCTTCTGCCAGGCCTTTCGGCAGCTGTATGTGGGGTGGAGGAGTATGAAGGGGCTATTCGACTCCTTGGGCGAGTGGTGGGAGGGAGTCAAGGCCCGGATCGGGAGCTTTTGCCGCACATGGGGGAGGGAGCGGGCGCAGGAGAAGAGGGGGGAGGCTAATGAGTGGGCGGCGGAACTGAGGAGGATGTGGTGGGCGGGGGAGCTGGCGTCACCGGCGGGCCGCGCTCGGGCGGCAGTCCTGCGCGGTAGGCTAGACAGGTTTTTTATGGAGGAGGCCAAGGCCCTTTTGGTGGGGTCGGGTGTGAGGGGGTGCCTGTCGGGCGAGACCCCGTCCAAGGCGTTTTTCGCCGAGGTGCGCACAAGGCAGGAGCGGTGCGCTATAGAGGCCCTGCAGGGGCCTGGGGGGCGGGTTACAGGGGAGGAGGAGATTTTGGAGGCCGCCAGGGAGTACTATCAGGACCTCTTCAGCGAGCGGGAGAGGGACGAGGCCCTGGCGGACAGGTTCTTGGGGGGGCTAGAGTCAAGGCTGTCGGCGGAGGACCGGCAGGCCTTGGAGGCGGGCATTACGGAGGGGGAGGCCGAGGAGGCGATGAGGTCTCTGAGGCTGGGCCGGGCGCCGGGGGGCGATGGCCTCCCGGTGGAATTTTACAGGTCCTTTTGGGATCTGGTGGGGCAGGACTTGGTGGGGGTGTTTGGGGACTGTTTTAGCGGGGGGGTGCTGCCAGCCTCAATGCGGGCCGGGCTGGTCTCCCTCATTTTTAAGAAAGGGTGCAGGGAACAGCTGGCAAATTGGCGCCCTATCACGGTCCTGACAGCGGACGTGAAGATCCTGTCCAAGGTCCTGACCCGTAGGTTGGGGAGGGTTATGGGTACGGTGGTCCACCCGGACCAGACTTGTGGGGTGCCGGGGAGAGCGTGCAGCCTGAACCTGGTCCTGGTGAGGGATGTGGTCAGCTGGGCGGACGTGAGGGGTCTCCCGCTGGCCCTCCTGAGCCTGGACCAGGAAAAGGCGTTCGACCGGGTGCAGCACTCCTTTCTGTTCCGGGTTCTGGACCGGATGGGGTTTGGGCCGGTGTTCGTGGCCTGGATCCGGCTGCTGTATGTGGATGCGGTTAGCCGGATCAGGATTAATGGCTCCGTTTCGGGGGTGGTGCGGCAGGTGGGGGGTGTCCGACAGGGCTGCCCCCTGTCCCCACTCCTGTACGTCCTGACCCTGGAGGCCCTGATGGCGGGGCTGAGGGCGGAGCCGAGCATCGAAGGGGTGCATCTCCCGGGGGGAGGGGGGGAGGTTGCTAAAGTGGCCGGGTACGCGGACGACCTGACCCTCTTTATCACTACTGATAGGGGGTTTGGGGCCGTTGTTCGGGTGGTAGAGGAGTTTGGGAGGGCGTCCGGGGCAAAGGTCAACTTGGGCAAGTCTGCGGCCCTGTGCCTGGGCCCGTGGAGTTCCAGGGTGGAGGTCCCGGGGGGTTTCAGGGTGGCCGAGGATGCAATCCGGGTACTGGGGGTGGATTTTTGTCGGAGCGAGGCCCCGGTGAAGAACTGGGAGGTTCTTCTGGGGGCGGTGGGGAGGCGGCTGGCGAGGTGGAGGAGTAGGCCGCTGTCCCTAACGGGCAGGGTGATGGTGGTTAAGGCCGACGTGCTGCCTTGTCTGAACCACCTGGCGTACGTGTACCCGGTGCCGTTCCATATCGGGCGGAGACTGGAGAGGGCAGTCTTCTCTTTTATTTGGGGGGGCTCGGCGGAGTTTGTGAATCGTGCTTTGATGTACCGAGATGTGCGGGAGGGGGGGAGGGGGGTGCCCTGCCTGCCGGTGAAGCTGCTGTGCCTGCACAGCTCTTTCCATGCGCGGCTGGTGGTGGGGGACACAACGCATAAGGCTGGCATTTTGGCGAGGTACTGGTTGGGGCTGGCTTTGCGGCGGCTGAGGCCGCTGAGCGCAACATCCCCCTGGTCCTGGGACTCCCCATGGTGGTACACTCGGGTCCGGGACTTTGTGCGGGCCCGGGAGTGGTGCCTGGAGGACGGTCTGGTGCTGGATCACCGGAGGTTGTATGGGGAGGCCATGAGGCGGGACCTGGCGTCAGAGCCACTGCCTGCGTGCCCTAGGGCAGCGGGGGTGGCTCCTTCTGCAGCCGGCGTTCTTACATCCGGGGGGTAGGGATCTGAACTGGCTGGCGGCGCTCAATAGGCTGCCGGTCAGGGAACGGATTTGTCGGCTGTGGGGGAGGGGGCGGCCGGGGTGTGCCATGGGGTGTGGGGAGGTCGAGACGGTGTCACACGTGTTCTGGGGGTGTAGGGAGGCAGCGCGGGTGTGGGGTAGGGTGAAGGAGTGGGTGGGCCCGGGGTTTGGGGGGTTGTTGGTGGAGGAGCTGGTGGTGAGCGGGGTGGGTCTGGCCCAGTTGGGCTCAGACGTCAGAAGGGTGGTGTGGGCGGTGGGAACGGAGGTGAAAAGGGCCTTGTGGGAGCGGCGGAAGGACTCCATCCGCACCCTGGCTCCCCAGGGAACTCCAGAGGCTGTGTTTTACAGGGTGAAGTGGAGGGTGGAGACGTATGTCAGGGGTTTCGGGAAGGAGGAGGGGAGGGGGGAGATGGAGAGGGTGTGGGGTCCTCTGGCAAGTGGGGTGGTGTTGTGAGGGGGGAGGGGGGTTTGGGGGTTTTCTTGTTCTTTCCTTTCTATTTTTCTTTTTTTATGGGCCATCGAGAACTGTGTGATGGCGGATGTGTGTATATGTATCGTGTGTTAATGTGGGCCTAGGGCCTGGTTTGGTTTGGTGAATAAACTTCAATATAAAAAAATCTGTTCTTATCAGTTTAATATCTGATACGTCCTCTACCCGAGGACTAATATATTAATCTGATTTTTGGAACAGGGAGACGGAAGAGGGGCTTGCTCCGTCCGCTCCACGCATCGACCCGGTATTGCAGTGACTCCAGGAACGGTGCACATCCCTTTGATTGTGGAAGAAAAGAACCCAGCCAGCCAGCCAGCCAGCGGAACCAACCTCTGGGACTTTGGAACCCTCCTTGATTGACAGCCAGCCAGCAGACACGTGAGTCCTTGCCAGGTCTTTTGCCCAACCGTGCCACCTCCCTTTTCGGGCCCTTTTGGGTTTTCCCGCCCTTTTTCTCTTTTTTTTTTTTTTTTTTTTTTTTTTAAATTAATAAATAGCTGGATGACACTGTGTTGTGACTGGAGCATGTGTGTGTGGGAGGTGGAGAGACTGAGTGGCAAGGCAAGCCACGCCTTGGCTGCGGCAGCACCTTGGAGTCACCCTCGCGTCCACGACTACCGCCGTTCTTGACCTCCGTCCAGCGTGCCCTGTGGCAGCAATCGCTCGGGTTTCTCTTCATCTCGCACAAATCTTTCGCCTTTTACTAAAGATTTCCGTGGAGGGGAACAGCCCCGAGTTTACGGTATTTTTGGAAGCTCTGCTTCGGCGGAGCTGCACCTTTCTGTCAAAAGTCAAGCGTCGTGTGAGGGTCCGCTTTTGCTTGTCCCGCCCCCAAGGAACCCTCTGAGTGGCGGGGCCCTCGCCAGAGGGGGCGCCGGACCCCGTACAGTTGTGGGGTATCGCTTCTCGGCCTTTTGGCTAAGACAGCGGTCGACTCGCGGTGAGAGGAAGGCGGTCCTTACCTTGTGGTGGTTTGGACACTCTCATCCGGGAGTTATATTGGTTTTGTGTGTTTTTTCTGTCTCAAAAATTACTGTTTTTTCGTTTTGTTTTTTGTACTGTTTTGTGTTTTTTGTCTCTTTTAACAGGTCCAAGCAGCTGCCTCTTCCTTTGGAGTTCCTTTTAAAACAGCAGGCCCAGGTAAGCGCTGTTTAGCTCCTTTTTATTGTGTGGTTTTTAGCTTGTTTTAGCCTAGCCTTTTAGCATAGTTTTTTAGTTAATTTATTGTCTTAAGTATGTATAGTTTTAGTGGTTTTAGTTTAGGTTTAGGCTGGTGGTGCCTCCACCATGTCGGCTGCTCGTGCTGGCATGAGGAGGCACCACAGCGTACGTTTTAATTTCGCGTCAAAAAATGGAAGGCTAATGGAGATGTCCAGATTGGACTTTTCAAGAAAGTGTGTCCAACAGATGCTTGGTTTTAATGCTAATGAACTGAATTGTTTGGTGACTCTGCCTGGGAACAAAGGATTTGATGTTAGCTTTCGCTCGGCTTCACTGCTTAATAGTTTTTGGCAACGGTTTGTTACTTGTAAAGACCAGCTCTCCATGTTTGAAGTTGAGAAACTTTCGGACAATTCACAAAAAGTGGTGATTGTTAGAATGTTCAATGAAACTGTGACTGGGGAAGACATTAGCACATGGCTGGCTAGATTTTGCGCGGTTCGTAGCCCACCAGTTAAGGTTTTGGACGAGGACGGCATTTGGAACTGCTCGTGGAGAGTTCCCATTAAACAATGGGAAGACCCGAGCAGTTACCTAGGCCTCCGTCAGATTCCGTCTATGATTGTGTTGGGAGAGAACCGGGGCTACATTCATTACCAAGGGATGCCTAAGCTGTGTCGCAAATGCGGCCAGCTTGGGCATCTTGCCGAAGCGTGCCAGGAAATTGTATGCAGGAAGTGTAGAGAAATTGGGCATCTTTTCGAAGATTGCACAAATGGCAGAAAGTGTAATCTCTGTGGAGTTTCATCCCATCTCTACAGAGATTGCCCTAGCTCTTTTGCCAACAAGCTAAAGGCTACCAAAATGGCCGCCATGGCCGCCCGGCCGCATGGCCCAGAACAAGAACAGGAAGAGAAGGACGAAATGGAGGAAGGGGTGGTCCCTGAAGTTTTGGAGGGAAACCTCCAGTCAGCTTCAGGGACTAGCCGGGCGGCTACGAGCAAAGCTAACACCCAGGCAGAGTCAGAGCACGGATTGGAGGCCACACCCTCCCAGCTGGGAAAGGAGATGGAGCAGGCGGAGGAGGAGCCTGAAGGAGAAAAGGAAGCCCCGCCTCCCGAAACCGCTGAGGAGGTGAGTGTGGCCTCTGAGGGGGTTGAAGCACCTGCTTCACTCCCCAATGCGCAGCATAAGAGACCTTTAGAATCTCCTCTGTCAGAAATGACAGAGAAGAGAAACCGGGTGATACTGTCTTCAGATAGTTCCTCTTCGGAAGATCTGAATCGACTGTGGCCCGGTGGACGTGAAGTGTCTTTTATGCGGATGGCGCTCAGAGCATCCACGCCAAGGGCAACGCAAGAGTTTTTCTCTGCCGAGCCCGACGCTGGAGACACCAGTGACCCTTCTGAACCAAATTCAATGGTCATAAAGGAGGAGCAGGTGTCACAGGAGATCAACCCTGGTTGATCTCCACTTGTTTTAAAAACATGTCTCTGTAGTGTCTTAACTCTGTCGTGTTCATTTTTATCATACTGCTCATGAGTCTCACAATCTCAACAATCAATGTAAGAAGTGTGAAGACTCTAGTGAGAGCTCAGAGCATTTTATCCCTGTTGAGCACTCTGAATGCAGATATATTTCTGCTGCAAGAGTGCTCCTTGCCTTTTTTAAACAATTACAGCAAGTGGGAACAGATGTGGACCCCGGGACCCTCCGTGTGGAGCGGGTCCAATTTTAACAGAGCAGACGGGGTCGCCATCTTGATCAAGAATCCACACATCTCGGTGAAGGGCAGCACGGTGGTGAGACCCGGGCGGGCCCTTTTAACCCACTTGACTGTTTTAGACAGGGATTTTAATGTTCTTAATGTGTATGGTTTTAATGATAAACACGACCGACATGACTTTTTAGAAGAGCTGCAGCCCCACATGCTAGGGAGGGCTCCCCTAGTGGTCGGAGGGGATTTTAATTGTGTTTTAAGCAGACAGGATAGAAAGAATGTAGGGGAAGATTTTAAGGTAGATAAGACATCTGTACTTTTAAAGAATATAGTTAGGGATTTTAATTTAGTCGACTGCTACAGAAAAGTGCATCCACGGGAGGAGGGCTTCACCTGGCACAGTGGTGACGGCGCCCGAGCCTCCCGTATCGACTATGTTTTAACAAGAGACTGCCCGCCCACGGATGCTACATTGTCCCCTATGTTCTTTTCCGATCACTGCATGCTCTCCTGCACCCTTTCACTCCCCACAGGTGTGACGGTAGGTGGAGGGCTGTGGAGGCTAAACTGTTCCCTGTTACAGGATGAGGAGATAGTCAGAGAATACAGGGAGCAGTTCAGCCTCTGGCAGACCCTCCAAGACTTTTTCGATACACGTGCACAATGGTGGGAGATGGTGAAGGGTAAGACCAAGACTTTTTTTAAGATTAAAGGTAGAGACAAAAGAGAGAGAGAGAGGAGGTGCATGTTGGGGCTGCAAAAGAGACTACAGAGATATTTTAACCTTTTAAACATGGGTTTTGATTTTAATGAAGAAATCAAGAAGGTAAGAAAAGAAATGTCAGTTTTAGCCGAATTCAAAAGTAAAGGAACAATTTTAAGAAGCAAAGAAAGAGAAACAGAAGAAGGAGAAAAATGCACCAGGTACTTTTTTAAGAAAATAATATCAAGAGGGGGTGGGATAATGAAGTTAAAAAATGATGGGAGGGAAGAAAATTGCACAGAGGGGATTTTAGAAATGATACAACTGTTTTATCAAGACCTGTACGCAGAGAAAGAGGTGCATGAGGAGGTGATGGAGGAAGTTTTAGAGTTTTTAAATAAAACTCTTAACAGTCAACAAGTTTTAACAGAGGATTTTACATTGGTTGAGCTTTTAAAATGTCTTAAAGGTTTTAAAACAGAAAAATGCCCGGGAGAGGATGGGCTCCCCGTGGAATTTTATGTTACCTTTTATGACATTTTAGCCAACGACATGCTGACTGTTTTTAAAGAATTTGACAAACTTGACAGACTTCCAGACAGCTTTAGATCAGGGATAGTTTCTTTACTATATAAAAAAGGCGACAGGACTGACCTTAAAAACTGGAGACCCATAACGCTTTTAAACTGTGATTGTAAACTTTTTAGCAGACTTTTAGCTTTACGCATGTCGACTGTTTTAGAGGACGTGATCCACCCGGATCAAGTCTGTGCCGTCCCTGGAAGGAGGATCACGGACAGCCTAGTGCTGGTCCGAGACGCCATCTGTTTTGCGAGAGACAGAAATATTAGGCTTTTAGTGCTAAATTTAGATTTTGAGAAAGCTTTTGATCGGGTCTCGCACCAGTACCTTTTAAAGGTACTGCAAAAAATGGGTTTTCCAGGGAGGTTTTTAAAGTGGGTGGGATTGCTGTATAAAGACATCAACAGCAAAATTCGAGTAAATGGGCACCTAACCAATGCGATAAATGTTCGCTCTGGCGTCCGCCAGGGGTGTCCGTTATCCCCACTCCTGTTCGTTGCGTGCATCGAGCCGCTGGCACAGATATTGAGAAAGGACAAATGGATCAAAGGACTGGACTTGCCAGGTGGACTGACTGCGACTTGCGCACTTTACATGGACGACGTGACCCTTTTATTGAATGACTTTTTATCGGCCCAAAGAGCACTCGACTTGACTGACTGGTACGGAAGGGCCTCGGGCGCCAAGCTCAACAGGGGCAAGTCCGAGGCCCAGCTCTTTGGGCCGTGGGGTGACGTAAGACCAGATCTGGCAGTAGATTTTAAACAGACAGACATAAAGATTTTAGGTATTAAATTTGACAATGAGGGTGGTGGACGGGGCAACTGGACTGACGCGTTAGGGAAAGTGAGACAGCGACTGGGGTTCTGGGGACTAAGACAGTTGACATTTGAAGGTAAGGTTTTAATCTTCAAAGCAGTTATCTTACCTTTGTTTTTATTACTGTGTTCTGTTTTTAGCCCCCCCAGGAGCTTTCTTTTAGGTGTGGAGAGAGCGGTGTTTTATTTCATGTGGGGGTCCAAGTGGGAAAGACTAAGGAGGGAGGTCCTGAAGAAAAGACCTGAGAATGGAGGAAAGGGCCTCCCAGACCCCCACCTGTTTTTAGGAGCCCATTTCACCGCCCTCCACATCAGATACGCGACGGCCCCATCCGGAGACAGCAAGACAACAGCCCTGGCCCGGTTCTGGATGGGGTCGTACCTGAGAAAACTGAAAATTTTAAATACTGATCTTAAACGTCCAGTTGCTTTTAACCTGCCCCCTCAATATGTTTTTATCAAAAAGTTTTTAATGAGATTTGGCTTAGAGGGGCAGGATGTCACCATTTTAACAAAAGCAAAATCTCTTGTCTCCCTTGTGCAGGACCGGGAAGCAGTGAGCCCCGTTCCCGGCCTCACACTCAGTGAGGCCAAGCAGGCTTGGAGGAACGCTGCCCACCCCGCCCTCCAGAACAAGCTGAAGGACCTGGCGTGGATGGCGCTCCATGAGGTCCTCCCGGTCAGAGCCGTGATGCACTCCCGGGGCATGGCCAGAACCAACACCTGCCCGCGGCCAGGATGCGGCCAACCTGAGACCGTGCGGCACCTGCTCTGGGAGTGCGGCGTGGCGAGGGACCTGTGGGCCGATACCGGCCCCCTGCAATGCCCGAGCCTGCCAGCAGGGGAGGTCCCCCCAAGCTACCATCTAGTGGTCAGCGGGGTGGGCCAGGGCGCCACCACCATCCCAGCCGCCGACTTCGCCGCGCTCTGGCTCACCCTAAACTGCATAAAAGCCGCACTGTGGACCTCCCGCAACCTGCTGGTGGGGAAGCGCGTGACGGTGCCCCTGCCAGCGTTACGGCGGCTGGTGACATCTACGCGGCAGGAGGCGCCGCACGTCGCCATTCGGAGGAGGGGGCCGGGGTCACTAACAGAAGGTTCCCGCCCCCCACGGCTGCTGGCTCCCGCCGACGCACCCCCACTATTACCATCACGGGACGGAGCAGCGGGCGGAGGGGAGGACCTCCACTGGGCGCATCCGCGCTTGCCTCGCTCTTCTGGAGAGCGGGGTGGAGCCTCTTGATAGTGGCTCACCCCGGTCCGGCACAACAGAGACCTTTTAATTGACTCTTATTGCATTTTATTACATTTTGGAGCTCTTTTAAAAGCGTGGACTTTTAACATCCTTTTACACAAACATGAACTTTTAAACACACACATGGACTTTGCACACACAGACACAGTTTTAAAACAAAAATGGCTTTTATAGACAAATGATTTTATTTTTGTAAAAAATGTGCTGTGAAAAATGATGAAAATGTAAAATGTGAAATGAAAATGCAAAATGTGAAAAGAATGAAAACCATGTGATGTGATGATAATGTGATGAAATGATGAAAGAAAAATGAAAATGTACCACAAAGAAAATCCATGAAATGTAAACAAACAAATCAAAATGTAATGCAAAAACATGAGTTTGTGACAATAAAAGTTTTCCAAAGGAAAATCTGTTCTTACCAGGTGGACTGACCGCGACATGCACTCTCTACATGGACGACGTGACCCTTTTATTAAACGACGTTTTATCGGCCCAAAGAGCACTCGACTTGACTGACTGGTACGGAAGGGCCTCGGGCGCCAAGCTCAACAGGAGCAAGTCCGAGGCCCAGCTCTTTGGGCCGTGGGGTGACGTAAGACCAAATCTGGCAGTAAATTTTAAACAGACGGACATAAGGATTTTAGGCATTAAATTTGACAATGAGGGTGGTGGACGGGGCAACTGGACTGACGTGTTAGGGAAAGTCAGACAACGACTGGGGTTCTGGGGACTGAGACAGATGACATTTGAAGGTAAGGTTTTAATTTTTAAAGCTGTCATCTTACCCCTGCTTTTATTGCTGTGTTCTGTCTTTAGTCCCCCCAGGAGCTTTCTTTTAGGTGTGGAGAGAGCGGTGTTTTATTTCATGTGGGGGTCCAAGTGGGAAAGACTCAGAAGGGAGGTCCTGAAAAAAAGACACGAAAATGGAGGAAAGGGCCTCCCGGACCCCCACCTGTTTTTAGGAGCCCATTTCACCGCCCTCCACATCAAGTATGCGACGACCCCATCCGGAGACAGTAAGACAGCGACCCTAGCCCGCTTCTGGATGGGGTCGTACCTGAGAAAGCTGAAAGTTTTAAAAACAGATCTTAAACGTCCAGTTGCTTTTAACCTGCCCCCACAATATGTTTTTATCAAAAAGTTTTTAATGAGATTGGACTTAGAGGGGCAGGATGTCACTATTTTAACTAATGCAAAAACTCTTGTCTCTCTTGTGCAGGACCGGGAAGCAGTGAGCCCCGTTCCCGGCCTCACACTCAGTGAGGCCAAGCAGGCTTGGAGGAACGCTGCCCACCCCGCCCTCCAGAACAAGCTGAAGGACCTGGCGTGGATGGCGCTCCATGAGGTCCTCCCGGTCAGAGCCGTGATGCACTCCCGGGGCATGGCCAGAACCAACACCTGCCCGCGGCCAGGATGCGGCCAACCTGAGACCGTGCGGCACCTGCTCTGGGAGTGCGGCGTGGCGAGGGACCTGTGGGCCGATACCGGCCCCCTGCAATGCCCGAGCCTGCCAGCAGGGGAGGTCCCCCCAAGCTACCAGCTTGTGGTCAGCGGGGTGGGCCAGGGCGCCACCACCATCCCAGCCGCCGACTTCGCCGCGCTCTGGCTCACCCTAAACAGCTTTAAAGCCGCACTGTGGACCTCCCGCAACCTGCTGGTGGGGAAGCGCGTGACGGTACCCCTGCCAGCGTTACGGCGGCTGGCGACATCTACGCGGCAGGAGGCGCCGCGCGTCGCCATTCGGAGGAGGGGGCCGGGGGCTCAAGCAGAAGGTTCCCGCCCCCCATGGCTGCTGGCTCCCGCCGACGCACCCCCACTACCATCACGGGACGGAGCAGCGGGCGGAGGGGAGGACCTCCACTGGGCGCATCCGCGCTTGCCTCGCTCTTCTGGAGAGCGGGGTGGAGCCTCTTGGTAGTGGCTCACCCCGGTCTGGCACAACGGAGACCTTTTAATTGACTCTTATTGCATTTTATTACATTTGGAACTCTTTTAAAAGCGTGGACTTTTAACATCCTTTTACACAAACATGAACTTTTAAACACACACATGGACTCTGCACACACAGACACAGTTTTAAAACAAAAATGGCTTTTATAGACAAATGATTTTATTTTTGTAAAAAATGTGCTGTGAAAAATTATGAAAATGTAAAATGTGAAATGAAAATGCAAAATGTGAAAAGAATGAAAACCATGTGATGTGATGATAATGTGATGAAATGATGAAAGAAAAATGAAAATGTACCACAAAGAAAATCCATGAAATGTAACAAAACAAATCAAAATGTAATGCAAAAAACATGAGTTTGTGACAATAAAAGTTTTCCAAAGGAAAAATCTGTTCTTATCAGTTTAATATCTGATACGTCCTCTACCCGAGGACTAATATATTAATCTGATTTTTGGAACAGGGAGACGGAAGAGGGGCTTGCTCCGTCCGCTCCACGCATCGACCCGGTATTGCAGTGACTCCAGGAACGGTGCACATCCCTTTGATTGTGGAAGAAAAGAACCCAGCCAGCCAGCCAGCCAGCGGAACCAACCTCTGGGACTTTGGAACCCTCCTTGATTGACAGCCAGCCAGCAGACACGTGAGTCCTTGCCAGGTCTTTTGCCCAACCGTGCCACCTCCCTTTTCGGGCCCTTTTGGGTTTTCCCGCCCTTTTTCTCTTTTTTTTTTTTTTTTTTTTTTTTAAATTAATAAATAGCTGGATGACACTGTGTTGTGACTGGAGCATGTGTGTGTGGGAGGTGGAGAGACTGAGTGGCAAGGCAAGCCACGCCTTGGCTGCGGCAGCACCTTGGAGTCACCCTCGCGTCCACGACTACCGCCGCTCTTGACCTCCGTCCAGCGTGCCCTGTGGCAGCAATCGCTCGGGTTTCTCTTCATCTCGCACAAATCTTTCGCCTTTTACTAAAGATTTCCGTGGAGGGGAACAGCCCCGAGTTTACGGTATTTTTGGAAGCTCTGCTTCGGCGGAGCTGCACCTTTCTGTCAAAAGTCAAGCGTCGTGTGAGGGTCGCATAGACAATTCGTGCAGACACTGCATCAAGTGCAAAAATCGGAAGAGACGGAAATGTTAAGAAAAGTCACAGCCCGCCATCAACAGAGAAATGTCTCCCATTAATATATATGTATGTGTATTTCAGATGTCAAGGATATTGGGATTGTTTTGGATGTTCAATCAAGCATACCCTAGCCATAGGTGGACTTATGTTGTAAATTAAAGTTAGCTAGCTGACTGACTGAAGTGGACATTAGCACTACAGTAGCTACATGAAAATGTAGCTGAAGGCAAATTTACCACAGAGGGATTGTTTCTGATTTCGCACCTGAAAGTGTTGATAGTTTATTACTGTTCTATAATATGTGACCTTGATAAGTCTGATCGCAACAGCAGGGTAAGCCCAGGCTCCCAGTCCCAACCCACTGACTAGCGCGACTCTGGGCATTGGTAACGTTCCAGCTTCATAGGCAAAGATGGAACAGTATGTGCGCTCTGCTCTAAGATCTTTGGAGAGAGATGGTAGTGTTTGAGAAAATATACCATGTTGGGTGGGGAGACTTCTGTGATGGAAATAAACTTACATTTGATTATGTGGCAAGTGAGTGGCAAGTGATGTAGCGGTGCTACCCTAATATTTAGGCTGCAGTAGATCACCATGTTAAGCATTACTTTTGATTATGCCTCATTTGCCAATAGAATATGAATTGTTACATGTGGAATTACTTGTTGATGAGTGTAAGTAATGATAGCAAAATAAACTCATTCTGCTCGATCAAATATGCACTTATGCAATATATATTTTTTTTTTTTTCAGAGACACTGTTGAAGTACTTTGGAGCACATCTCTACCAGGCTACCTAACTCTACCTCATCAAGTGTCTGCCTCCATGGCTGATGACACAGAAGGTGAGGTTTTCTTGATGGCAAATGGTTACATAGCCTGTTAATATGACGACAGTTTTTGTTTTATTTATTTTTGTATTTATTTAATCATTGCAGGTTCGTCCACTGCAGAGTTGCAGATACCTGAAAGCCAGGAACGAAGTAGGAATAAGTATCTATTTTTTTGGGACATTTTATTTTTGATTATTAATGTTTGTCTATTTTGGTTTTATTTTGTAGTTGAAGATTGCTCATTTAATGCACATTTGCGGATTTGTTCTGCAAATCTGTTGAAAAACAAGTCATTAAACAGATGTACTTGTTTACAAAAAATACAAATGCTGTTGTATTTTGTTATTTGTCAATTCAACTTCAGTAAACCACCCTTAGTGCTTCACTTTGAATATGAATGTTTCAAATAAATCTGTGATTTTAGTACCCTCTAAGATTAAAAGGTGACCGGGATGGTGTAAATAACAACTAATACATTGGTTTACCAAGCACATGGGGCCAGAAGTCTAGAGCGGAGCCCCAAAACATTTTTGGCATGTGAGCAAGGATGGATTACTGAATGAGCCTACCGAGTCCTTATGCATCTGTGAGGAGGAGATGCTGCCGGAGCCTGAGGTGCCGCAGAGGGGGGAAAAGCGGCCTGCAGAGTCGGGGAGTGATCGGGGAGGCCTGGTGAAGCTCCAGGTGCTCGGGAAGGTGGCGGAGAGGAGTGGAGGGCCGTTGTTGGACCGGACGACTCTGGAGGTGGAGGGGGCCATCTCATCACCGGCCCTTTTCAGCTCGTCGGGGGAAGGGTCCTCGGTGGCGGAGTCGGACGACGAGGACTCGGCGGAGGGGCTGGTGACTGTGTCCAGTGATAGCGGCCCGTCAGCGCTGGAAAGCCAGAGTCCGAATGTGGTGCGGCAGTCTACGGTGGCGGTTCGGCCCATGTCCCGCCCGCCGGAAGCTGCTGCCGCTGGGACTAAAATTGGACAGGACCGAGGGCGGCCGGGTGATGGACGGGACGGCAAGTCATGAGTTTTATGTTGAAAATGAACTTCTATGTAATAGATTGGACTTTGGCTGTGTGGGGTTGTGTTCGTTATTGTTATCTGCTGTGTGTTTGGGGAGTTTTGCTTTCTTTTTCCTGGGTTTCGTTATGGGGGGGTTGACAGTGACAACTGTGAATGTGCGGGGTTTGGGGGATGCCCTGAAGAGGAGGGCTGTGTTTTCCTTTTTTAAGTCTGTTCCTGCTGAGGTTTTCTTTTTGCAGGAATGTCATTTGAGGGATGGGGGGGATATTTCCAGGTTTGCGGGGGATTGGGAGGAGGGGGATTCTGCATGGGGAGTGGGATCTGTGAGGGAGGATGGGGTGGGAATTTTGTTCAGGCACTCAGTGACTGTGGAGTCCAGTGTATGTGTAGTGCCGGGGAGGGTACTGTCTGTTGATGGGTTATGGAGGGGAGTGCGGGTGAGGTGGGTGAATGTGTATGCACCTAGTGTCCGGGGTAGGAGGTTGGGTTTTTTTGAGGATTTAGCTCCTCTCTTAATGACCACTAGGGTGGTCATTTTTGGAGGGGACCTGAACGTGTCAGTAGATGCGAGGGGGGCGGGGTCGGGTGAGCTGGGGAAGCTCTGTGGGGATTTTGGGTTGAGGGATGCTTTTGTTCAGGTGGGGGGGGGTGGGCCGGGATATACCTGGACTAACTCTAGAGGGGCTCGGTCCCGTATCGACTATCTTTTTATTTCGGGGGGGGTGGCTTTGTCGGGGTGGTTCTCGGGTCCTATGTGGGGCTCGGACCATTGTATGGTGAGGGTCCGGGTCGAGTTGGGAGGAGCGGGATGGGGGAGGCCTAGATGGCGGCTCCAGAACTCCCTTCTGGAGGATCTGGAGTTTTGTGACCGCTTTAGGTGGTTTTATGGTGGGTGGAGGCTCCTGCGGCCTTTGTATCCGGACTGGGGAAGTTGGTGGGAAAGTGTAAAGGGAAGGACGGGGAAATTTTGTAGGGAGTGGGTGAAAGAGCTGAATAGGAGTCGGAGGGCGGAGGTGGCTGGGTTGGCGGGTGAGCTGCAGGATTTGTGGGGGCAGGTCTTGAGGGGGGAGGTGGCCCCTGCGCAGGCGCATGGTCGGCTAGAGGAGCTGAAGGCGGGGCTTAAGGCCTTTTATGTGGCCCAGGCCGTGGGTCTGCAGAGGCAGGCGGGTCTGGAGGCCCGGGAGGGCGGGGAGAAGCCGTCGAGATATTTCTTTCGGCGGTTGAAGTCAAGGCAGAGGAGGGTGGACATGGTGGGGCTCCAAAGTGCTGATGGGTTGGAGGAGTCCACGGAGGCCATGTTGGGTATCGCGGCTTCGTGGTATGACGAGTTGTTTGGGGAGAGGGTGGGAGATCAGGGTTTAATTGATTTCTTTCTGGGGGGACCGGGGGAGCGTCTGGCTTCGGAGTTGCGGGAGCCTTTGGAGGCCCCTCTGGCCCTGGAGGAATTGAGGGCTGCTTTGGGGTCCATGAAAAAGGAGCGGTCGCCAGGACTGGATGGGCTCACGGCTGAATTTTACGTGAAATTTTGGCCTGAGGTGGGGGAAGACTTGAGGGAGGTGTTATTGGAGAGCGCGGCTAGGGGGAGTTTGCCGTTGTCCCTGAGGACGGGTCTAATTTCCCTCCTCTATAAGGGGGGTGATGGGACCTGCATGGGGAATTGGAGGCCTATCACTCTCTTGGCGGTGGAGTATAAAGTGATGGCGAAGGCGCTGGCTATCCGGCTGAGGGGCGTGATGGGGGCGGTGGTACATGAGGACCAGACTTGTGGCGTGAGGGGGCGGTCGGGGGCCTTGACCCTGGCCTTGGTGAGGGACGTGCTCAGCTGGGCGGAGCAGAGGGGGTGCCCGCTGGCAGTCCTGAACCTTGACCAGGAAAAGGCCTTCGACCGGGTCAGCCATGCGTTCATGTTCCAGGTATTACAGAGGATGGGGTTCGGTCCAGGCTTTCGGGCCTGGATTGGTTTGGCGTACACAAATGTGGTGAGCCATGTAACGATCAGGGGGCTACAGTCGAGGGCAGTGGCACAGAGGGGGGGAGTACGGCAAGGTTGCCCTCTTTCCCCCCTGCTGTACGTGATGGTGCTGGAGCCGTTGTTGGCGGTGATTCGGGCGGAGGGTAGGGTAAGGGGGGTTCATCTCCCAGGCGGGGGGGGGGGAGGTTTTAAAGGTGTCCGCTTATGCGGACGATATGACCCTCTTTCTGCCGTCCGAAGGTAGTTTTAGGGAGGCTTCGGGATCCAGGATTAATCGGGCTAAGTCTTCTGTGCTATTCATTGGGAGGTGGGTGGACAAGGCACGGGTGGCGGGGGACTATAGGGTGGCGGAGGACGGAGTAAAGATTTTAGGGGTGTGGTTTGGGAGGGAAGAGTACGTTAGTTGGAATTGGGAGAGGAAATTAGATAAGATTGTGGGGAAGATGGTGGGGTGGGGGTCAAGGGGGCTCTCCTTGTCGGGGAGGGTATTGGCGGTCAAAATGGATGTGCTGCCAACGCTGAATTATTTAGCGTATGTGCTTCCGCTACCGTTCTACACGGGGCGGAGACTAGAGAGGGCAGTATTTAGGTTTGTGTGGGCGGGTCAGAGGGAGCTGGTGGCGAGGAGGGATATGTTTAAGAGTGTGGATCTGGGTGGCAGGGGGGTGCCGTGTATCCCTCAGCGGGTCATGTCTCTTTTCATGGCCTTCCAGTGCGCTTTGGCGTTAGGGTCGGTGAGCCACAAGGCGACAGTGTTTGCTAAATTTTGGTTGCGGTTTCCTCTGCGTAGCCTGGTGCCGATGGAGAGGGGCGTGCCGTGGTCTGTCTGTGCGGCCGACTTTGTGAGGGATAACCGGTGGTGTTTGGAGGACGAGGTGGTTCTCAAGCACAGGGAGTTGTACAGGGGAGTGATGGCAAGGATGTACGGTACAGAGGACAGGCGAACAGGGATGGTCCATGTTGTGGACTGGGGCCTCCTGCAGCCCTCTGAGTTGACGGGGAGGGGGCGGGATTTGAATTGGTTGGGGGCTATGGGGCGCCTTCCCGTGAGGGAAAGGTGGCATTGGCTGGGAGCAGGGGGGACCCCGTGGTGCCCATTGGGGTGCGGCGAGGAGGAGACGGGGCCGCACGCCTTCTGGCATTGCCGAGGGGCAGCGGGGGTGTGGGAGAGGGTGGAGGGGTGGTGGGGTTCTTGGGCTGGGGTGGTGCTGACGCGGGATTTTGTTATGTTGGGTGTGGGTTTGGGTGGTTTGGGGAGGGCAAAAAGACTGGCTGTCTGGGTTTTGGTTACAGCGGTGAAGTTGGCGATTTGGGAGTGGAGGGAGGCTAGTCGGCGAAAGCAGCTGCCTAGGGTGGATCCTGAGAGGGTTTTTTGTATGGCGTTGGTGGGTATTAGGCGGGAGGTGAGGTGGTGGTTCAGGAGGGTGGGGGAGGAGGAGGCAGCAAGGGTTTGGGGGGGGTTGACAAGGGTGGGAGTTGGATGAGGGTGGTTGGGAGGCGGGGCTTGGGAAGGGCTTGGGTTTGGGGTTATGTGGGTGATTGCTATGTTGGTGGTGGTTGTGAACAAATGGTCTGATTCTGTGTTTGTTTATATGTTGGATTTTGGTTTTGTTTTCCTTTTTGGTTGTGTTTTGGTGTTGATTTTGTGTGGACTATGGACAATATCAAAAAAAAAAAAAAAAGGGGGGCGGGTTCCCCGTGTATGTATTGTTTTGACTGATGTCTTGTTTGTGTTGATGTCTGTATTTGTTTGATTTGTTCTGAATAAACTTGAGGAGAAAAAAAAATCTGTTCTTATCAGTTTAATATCTGATACGTCCTCTACCCGAGGACTAATATATTAATCTGATTTTTGGAACAGGGAGACGGAAGAGGGGCTTGCTCCGTCCGCTCCACGCATCGACCCGGTATTGCAGTGACTCCAGGAACGGTGCACATCCCTTTGATTGTGGAAGAAAAGAACCCAGCCAGCCAGCGGAACCAACCTCTGGGACTTTTGAACCCTCCTTGATTGACAGCCAGCAGACACGTGAGTCCTTGCCAGGTCTTTTGCCCAACCGTGCCACCTCCCTTTTCGGGCCCTTTTGGGTTTCCCCGCCCTTTTTCTCTTTTTTTTTTTTTTTTTTTTTAAATTAATAAATAGCTGGATGACACTGTGTTGTGACTGGAGCATGTGTGTGTGGGAGGTGGAGAGACTGAGTGGCAAGGCAAGCCACGCCTTGGCTGCGGCAGCACCTTGGAGTCACCCTCGCGTCCACGACTACCGCCGTTCTTGACCTCCGTCCAGCGTGCCCTGTGGCAGCAATCGCTCGGGTTTCTCTTCATCTCGCACAAATCTTTCGCCTTTTACTAAAGATTTCCGTGGAGGGGAACAGCCCCGAGTTTACGGTATTTTTGGAAGCTCTGCTTCGGCGGAGCTGCACCTTTCTGTCAAAAGTCAAGCGTCGTGTGAGGGTCCGCTTTTGCTTGTCCCGCCCCCAAGGAACCCTCTGAGTGGCGGGGCCCTCGCCAGAGGGGGCGCCGGACCCCGTACAGTTGTGGGGTATCGCTTCTCGGCCTTTTGGCTAAGATCAAGTTTGGATCTATTGCGAGCGAGAGAAATGACGACAACAGAAAGGAGTGGGCCGGCCAGTCAGGCGCGGCTAAAGTACACGGTGCGGTTGGTGACGGAGGACTTGGCGGAGGTGAAGGCACGGGTGACTCCGGAGTACGTAATGGATACTATCTTGGTGGATTTTATGGGGATTTCTTTGGATCGTTTGCTTTGTCTGCAGGATTTTTCTTCAGTTGGATTTATGGATTTGAGTTTTAACACGTTGGCGGATTGCACCTTTTTTTTCGGGGAGTTTAATCGGAGGCGCACTGAAGACCAGGTGAGGGGCTGTTCACTTATTCCTTTGTTTGGCCATGCGTTCACCCCCCTGTACATTCACCTGTACAATCCCTGGGTGCCGCTGGAAGTGGTGACTGCTTTTTTGTCGAGGTACTGTGGGGCTGTTAAGGGGGGGTTGAAATGTTTGAACACGAGGGGGGTGTGGAATGGCAAGCGCCAGTTTCTGGTGAAATTTAAGGAAGATCCGGAGGACCCTGGTTCCTTTCTACACCCCCCTGGGGTTTTTAGCCTGGGCCCGGATAGAAGCTTCCTGAGCTACCCGGGGCAGCCTATCTATTGCAGGCGGTGTGGGCAGAGGGGGCACACGAAAGCGGACTGTTTGGGGAAGAACTGCAGGCGGTGTGGGACACAGGGGCACTTTGCGAGGGACTGTGCGGCGCCGAAGACGTGCAGCCTTTGCGGGAGCGGCACGCACCTCTTCCGGGAGTGTCCGACCCGGAGGAGGACGTTCGCGGAGGCGGTGGGGGACGAGGACCAGCGTGACGGGCCTGAGGAGGAGAGGGTCGAGAGGCCTGCGGAGCAGGCTGCTGTGGAGGGTGCTGGAGCGGGGGAGGCAGCTGTATGCGGTGGAGTCCTCTCACCGGAGGCCGAGGTGGTGGCGGCGATTCCGTCGCAGGACCTGGTCACCCCTCCCTTCAGTCTGTTGGGGGGGGAGGCTGGCGTGGTGGAGCGGGAGCTGGGGAGAGAGGACGGCGTGGGCTTGGGTGGCTTGCCTAGCCTAGCTACCCTTAGCCCAGTCGCACAAAGAGACCGACCGCATGGCACGGGAGGGACTCCAGGGCTCCATCTGGTGGACCAGGAGGATGGTGCACCCTATAGCCCGGTCTACATCACCAGTGTGGGGTTCGATGTGGAGGGTCTGGGCCCCATGCCGGGGTCCCCAGCGTGGGGGGGAAGTCATGGAGCAACGCGACGCGGAGATGGGGGAGCAAAAGGCGGTCAAGCGGCGGTTGCCGGAGGTCGCGGTGGACGACTGGGGGACGACGGCGCCGAAGGTGCAGGCGGTGTCGGGTGCCGACAATGGGCTGCTGACGGGGGAGCAGCGCGACGCGGAGGAGCGGGGGGAGGTGGACCTCTCCCCGGTTACGGACGGGCGGCGGCTGGACGAGGACGTGGTGCCGGAGACGCCGGAATCGCAGCTGGTGGAGTCGGCGGAGGCTCTCTCTCCCTCTGTGCCTGAGGCGACGGGGGGGACCCGGTCTCAGGTGTGTGGTGCGGAGGGGAGAGGGGGTGCAGATCTGGTGCAGGTGTCGGGGGAGCTGCCGGTCGAGGCCGCTCGAGGACGAGTCCCTGCCGCCGCGGGGGCCAGTCTTGGTGCCGGAGAGGGTTTCCACTGGGAGGGCTGGACAGGGCAGTGGACCAGGGGGCAAGGACCAGAAGGGGAAGGTGGACTAGCTCTGAGTGCTAATGATGTGTGTGTTATGTGTTTTGGGTGTTTGGTTTGGGGGGCGGGTTGGGGGGGGATGTGGGTTTTATTGCTGGACATTTTTATGAAGTTTCTTTCTTTGAATGTCAGGGGTCTGAGGGAGGGCAGAAAGCGGGGTGCTGTTTTTGGGTTTCTGTCTTCTTTGGGGTATGATGTGTTTCTTTTGCAGGAATGCCATTTGAGGGATGAGGGGGATGTGAAAAAATTTAAGGAGGAATGGGGAAGGGGACCCTCTGTGTGGGGGGTGGGGGGTGCGCATGCTGATGGGGTGGGTATTCTTTTTGGTTCATGGGGCTTTGTGGTAGAGGTGGTGGTGTGTACGGTGCCAGGCAGGGTGCTGTGTGTAGACGTAAGGGTGGGGGGGGTGGACCTGCGCTTGGTTTGTGTTTATGCTCCAAGTGTGAGGGGGGAGCGGGTGGGTTTCTTTGAGGGTTTGGCTCCGCTGTTTTTGTGTAATCGGGTGGTGGTGGTGGGGGGGGATTTTAATGTCTGTTTGGATAGGGGGTCGGGGGGAAGTGTGGAGCTGAGGCAGTTGTGTAGGGACCATGGGTTACGGGATGCCTTCAAGGTGGCCGGGGTGGGGGGAGGCGGGGCTACATGGAGGAATTCAAGGGGGGTGGAGTCCCGCCTGGACTATTTCCTGTTCCCTCGCGGTGTGGCGTTGGCGGGGTTCCGGGTTATCCCGGCCTGGTGTTCCGACCACTGTGCCATCGGGGTGGAGGCTGACTTGGGGGAGGGGAGGCGGGTAAGGCCGAGGTGGCGATTCCCCAACCGGCTTTTGGAGGAGGAGGAGTTCCGGGAGCAGTGTGGAGCAATGTTGAGGGGGTGGAGGGCAAGGAGGGCTTTTTACGGGTCCTGGGTGAGCTGGTGGGAGGCTATGAAGGTGGGGGTGGCGGCCTTCTGCCAGGCTTGGGTGGCAGAGGAGAACGCGGAGAGGAAGAGGTGGATAGCTGAGGTCTCCCGGGAGCTGGAGGCTTTATGGCCCAGGAGGGGGTGCCCAGAGGTGGAGGAGAGGGTAGAAGTTTTAAAGGGGGAAATGGGGGTTTTTTTTGAGGGGCAGGCGAGGAGGTTGGAACTGCAGGGGAGGGTGGCTGCGTGGGAAGACGAGAAGCCTTCCCGCTTCTTTTTGCAGACAGCGAGGGTGAGGCAGCAGCGGGTGGAGATGAGGGGGTTGGAGGGCGGCGATGGGCTGGTGACCGCTCCAGCCGAGATGGCCGAGGTGGCGGCCCAGTATTATGAGGCGCTGTTTGTGGAGAGGAGGGGGGAGGGGGCGCTGGCTGGGGCTTTCCTGGACAGCGTGGAGGGCAGGGTGGGGGAGGAGCAGCGGGCTGCCCTGGAGGAGCCTTTCTCCGTGGCAGAGCTGGAGACAGCTTTGCTGTCGATGAAGGCGCGAAAGTCCCCGGGGGGCGATGGCTTGACGGCCGAATTTTTTCGGTCTTTCTGGGGGGTCTTGGGGCCCGGTCTGGTGGAGGTGTGGGGGGAGGTCCTGGTGGGGGGGTCCCTCCCTCCCTCCATGTTGGTTGGGTTGGTGACCCTCCTCCACAAAAAGGGGGACACGGCCTTGCTCCATAATTGGAGGCAGATTACCCTCCTCACGGTCGACTATAAAATCTTGGCAAAAGCCATGGCCGTGAGGATGGGGGAGGTGATGGCCTCGGTGGTCGGGGACGACCAGACTTGTGGGGTCCGGGGGAGGTCCTGCGGGCTTAACCTCTCATTGTTGAGGGACGTGATGGCCTGGAGTGGGGACAGGGGCCTGCCTTTGGCAGTTTTGGGTGTGGACCAGGAGAAGGCTTTTGATAGGGTGAGCCATCATTTCCTTCTCCTGGTCATGGAAAGGATGGGGTTTAGCCCGGGTTTCTGCGGGTGGCTGAGGCTGCTTTACAGGGGGGCGGGGAGTAGGGTGGGGGTGAATGGGGTGCTATCCCGTTTCTTTTTACAGGCTGGGGGGGTGCGGCAGGGGTGTCCCCTCTCGCCGCTCCTGTACGTCCTGTACCTGGAGCCACTGGCGGCCTTTGTTAGGCGGGACCAGGGTGTGAGGGGGGTGCACGTGCCTGGAGGCGGGGGGGTTGCGGCCAAGGTGGCGTTGTACGCAGATGATACCACCCTTCTGCTGACGACGGAGGCTGGCCTACGGCGGGCGGGGGAGGTCCTAGACCTTTTTAGCAGGGCGACGGGGGCCAGAGTGAACCGGGACAAGTCCTCGGTCCTGTTCTGGGGTAGTTGGGCAGGGAGGGAGGATGTGCCAGGGGGGTTCACTGTGGCGACGGAGGGGCTCAAGGTTTTAGGGGTGTGGTTTGGGAAGGGGGACGATGCAGCGTGGAATTGGGAGAGGGTTTTTGAGAAGGTGCGGGGGCGCCTGAACCGGTGGAAGATGCGACATCTGTCCTTATCTGGCCGTGTGGCGGCAGTGCAGGCGGATGTTTTGCCTCTCATCAACCACCTGGCGGTGGTGTTCCCGGTGCCTTTTCTCTGGGGTAGGAGGCTGGAGAGGGAAGTTTTTACATTCCTGTGGGGGGGTAGGACAGAATGGGTGGGTCGGGAGTTGATGTATCGGCGGGTGAGGAGTGGGGGGAGGGGAGTGGCGTGCATTCCAGACAAGGCGATGGCAATGTTTGTGGCCTTCCAGTGCCGGTTGGCGGTGGGGGATTTTGGCCACAAGGCGGGGCTGTGGGCAAGGTACTGGCTGGGCTTCTCACTGAGGAGTCTTAGGCCCCTGTCCTTGTCAGAGCCTTGGACGTGGGTGAGCCCGGATCATTACCGGAGGGTGGTGGAGCTGCTGAGGAGGAATGGGTGGGCGCTGGAGGGCCGTAGGGTGCTGGATCACCGGGCCCTCTATGCGGGCTTGATGGAGAGGAGGTGGGGGGAGAACGCAGAGAGGGAAGTGGTGGCGAGGAGGGTGAATTGGGGTGCCATCCAGCCCTCGGTTTTGAAGGGGGAAGGGAGGGACCTTAACTGGTTGGCGGCACTGGGTCGGTTGCCGGTGCGTGAGCGCCTGTACCGACACGGCATCAGCCGCACGTCTTTGTGTGCAGTGGGGTGTGGGAGGGAGGAGATGCTGGACCATACTTTTTGGTCTTGCCCGGGAGCCAGGGGGACTTGGGGTTTGGTGGATCAGTGGTGGTGTGGGTGGGCGGGGCTGTCTCTCACGGCAGAGATGGTGCTCTGGGGGCGGGGTTTGGGGGGCCTGAGGGAGGGAAAGAGGGTGGCTTTGTGGGTTTTAATTTCTTTTGTGAAATTGGCCTTGTGGGAATGGAGGAGGGGATGTGTCAGGAAAAAGACGCCAGCTTTGGCGCCACATGTGGTGTTTGGGTGGTTTTTGGGGAAGGTGGGGAGGCATGTGCAGGAATATATTCAAGTGCATGGGGTTGAGAAGGCCAGGGAGGTTTGGGGAGGGTTGCCAAGGGTGGGAGTGGGCTAGTGGGGTTGTATCTTCTGGGCGTTGGTTATGATGATGTGTAAATAAAGGGGTGTGGTTTGGTGGTGGGTTTTGTGTTGATTGTGTACTGTATATGATTTGATGTTTTGGTGTAATAAACGAACATAAAAAATCTGTTCTTATCAGTTTAATATCTGATACGTCCTCTACCCGAGGACTAATATATTAATCTGATTTTTGGAACAGGGAGACGGAAGAGGGGCTTGCTCCGTCCGCTCCACGCATCGACCCGGTATTGCAGTGACTCCAGGAACGGTGCACATCCCTTTGATTGTGGAAGAAAAGAACCCAGCCAGCCAGCCAGCGGAACCAACCTCTGGGACTTTGCTGGCTGTCAATCAAGGAGGGTTCCAGACACGGGAGTCCTTGCCAGGTCTTTTGCCCAACCGTGCCACCTCCCTTTTCGGGCCCTTTTGGGTTTTCCCGCCCTTTTTCTCTTCTTTTTTTTTTTTAATTAATAAATAGCTGGATGACACTGTGTTGTGACTGGAGCATGTGTGTGTGGGAGGTGGAGAGACTGAGTGGCAAGGCAAGCCACGCCTTGGCTGGGGCAGCACCTTGGAGTCACCCTCGCGTCCACGACTACCGCCGTTCTTGACCTCCGTCCAGCGTGCCCTGTGGCAGCAATCGCTCGGGTTTCTCTTCATCTCGCACAAATCTTTTGCCTTTTACTAAAGATTTCCGTGGAGGGGAACAGCCCCGAGTTTACGGTATTTTTGGAAGCTCTGCTTCGGCGGAGCTGCACCTTTCTGTCAAAAGTCAAGCGTCGTGTGAGGGTCCGCTTTTGCTTGTCCCGCCCCCAAGGAACCCTCTGAGTGGCGGGGCCCTCGCCAGAGGGGGCGCCGGACCCCGTACAGTTGTGGGGTATCGCTTCTCGGCCTTTTGGCTAAGACAGCGGTCAACTCGCGGTGAGAGGAAGGCGGTCCTTACCTTGTGGTGGTTTGGACACTCTCATCCGGGAGTTATATTGGTTTGTGTGTTTTTCTGTCTTAAAATTACTGTTTTTTCGTTTTGTTTTTTGTACTGTTTTGTGTTTTTTGTCTTTTTTAACAGGTCTAAGCAGCTGCCTTTTCCTTTGGAGTTCCTTTCAAAAACATCAGGCCCAGGTAAGCGCTATTTAGCTCCTTTTTATTGTGTGGTTTTTAGCTTGTTTTAGCCTAGCCTTTTAGCATAGTTTTTTAGTTCATTTATTGTCTTAAGTATTTATAGTTTTAGTGGTTTTAGTTTAGGTTTAGGCTGGTGGTGCCTCCACCATGTCGGCTGCTCGTGCTGGCATGAGGAGGCACCACAGCGTACGTTTTAATTTTGTTTCAAAAAATGGAAGGCTAATGGAGATGTCCAGATTGGACTTTTCAAGAAAGTGTGTCCAACAAATGCTTGGTTTTAATGCCAGTGAGTTGAATTGTTTGGTGACTCTGCCTGGGAACAAAGGGTTCGATGTTAGCTTTCGCTCGGCTTCACTGCTTAATAGTTTTTGGCAACGGTTTGTGACTTGTAAAGACCAGCTCTCCATGTTTGATGTTGAGAAACTTTCGGACAACTCACAGAAAGTGGTGATTGTTAGAATGTTCAATGAAACTGTGACTGGGGAAGACATTAGCACATGGCTGGCTAGATTTTGCGCGGTTCGTAGCCCACCAGTTAAGGTTTTGGACGAGGACGGCATTTGGAACTGCTCGTGGAGAGTTCCCATTAAACAATGGGAAGACCCGAGCAGTTACCTAGGCCTCCGTCAGATTCCGTCTATGATTGTGTTGGGAGAGAACCGGGGCTACATCCACTACCAAGGGATGCCTAAGCTGTGTCGCAAATGCGGCCAGCTTGGGCATCTTGCCGAAGCGTGCCAGGAAATCGTATGCAGGAAGTGTAGAGAAATTGGGCATCTTTTCGAAGATTGCACAAATGGCAGAAAGTGGGAATTTTTCGTTGGGGCCAAACAGAGGCTTTTTGTCTTACCAAGGGCAGCCTCTTTACTGCAGGAGATGTGGGCAGCGGGGACATATGAGGGCGGCATGTACGGGAATTGTTTGCCGGAGGTGCGGGGTGGCAGGGCACATGGCGAGGGAGTGCACTGCCCCGCTAAAGTGTAATTTCTGCAGTAGCCCTGACCACCTCTACAGAGCCTGCCCGGAGCGGCAGAAAACTTTTGCGGATGTGGTGAGGGGGGAGGACAGCCTGGGTGCTGGGGAAGCTGGAGCGCCTCCACATGTGGCAGCGGCAGCGTCAGCGGAGACGGCGGCGGAGGCGGTGGTGGAAGTGCTGGAGGCTGGTGTGGTGGCGGAAGACGTTTTGTCGACGGGCCTGGCTGAGGCGGCTCTTCTGACGACACAGGACCTGGAGACTCCTCCTGAGAGTGCTCTTGGTCTCCTGGGTGGCCTGGAGGTTCAGGTAACCGACGGAGTGGAGGCTAATGCTAGCCTTAGCGCTGGAGAACAAAGAGGGCAGCCGCATGGTCGTGAGGGGGCCCCGGGGCGCCCTCTGCTGGGCGCTGAGCCTCACAGCCCTCTTCAGGTGTCTCTACCGGATTTTGATGACATGCAGCTGAGCCCTGCTGAGTGGGGCGCGGAGACGGAGGTGCAGGACGAGGCGATGGATGAGGCACGGGTGCTCAAGAGGCAGTCGTCGGCGGTCGAGGACGAGGAGGCCGGGTGTGCGAAAAAGGTGGTGGTCGTCGGCGGGGCTGATGGCGGGCCCTGTTCTCGGCGTTCATCGGAGGTGGGTCTGGAAGAGGTGGTGGAGGTGCCGGAGACGCCGAGCTCGCAGCTTCAGGCTTTGGCATCGCTGGTGGCAGCGGTCCCCAGCCCGTCCTTGCCCCTTTCGGTCTCTGGCGATGCCGGCTTGCCGGGGTCTCCAGTGTTTGGTGCGGAGAGGCGGGGTGAGGTGACGGCTGGGGCTTCGGAGGCCCTCGTGGATGCGCCGTCTACAGGTGACCGGACTAGGGTGCTTGCACCAACGTGTGGAGGGCCGGTGAGTAAGGCCGGCCCTGGTGGCGCGGTTGAGGAACTCAGTGCGGATAGAGCTGACGGATGGGGCAACGGAGGAACATCGGCATCGCTTCTCCAGGTATTTTGTGGTGAAGGCGATTCTGAGAGGTTTGTTTCAGGTGGAGGCGAAGGACGCTTATTGCGTCCAAGGATTTGCTGGGACCAGGTTCGTGGATGCCACCTTCACCGAACTAAGGACGGCGCAGAGGATCGTGGCGGAGTGGGAGACCCGGCAGTCGGACCACCTTCTCGGGGGACTACGCCTGCAGCCCCTCTTCCTGCAGGAGTACGTCCCTCTGTACCTGCATATGTACAACCCGTACGTGACGGACCAGGACGTGGAGCTGTTCCTGCGGAGGTACTGCAAGGACGTGAAGGGTGGGACCAGACTCAGGGACGAGTTCGGCATCTGGACCGGCAGGCGGCGGTTTGCGGTGCAGCTGAGGCCCAGGCCCGAGGCACCTGGTGAGTACATTCACCCCCCGGGGGCTTTTTCTATTGGTGCGGATAGGGGGTTCCTGTCCTACTTAGGCCAGCCGGTGTACTGTCGCCGGTGTGGGGGTTTGGGGCACGAGAAGTCGGCCTGTTCGGGCCTTCGATGCAGGTTTTGTGGGGAGGAGGGCCACCGGGCTGTCGACTGCCGTGCACCTAAGCTGTGTTCCCTGTGTGGCTCGACCACCCACCTGCACCGAATCTGCCCTGGTAGGGCGAGCTCGTATGCTAACAGGGTGCGGGCGGCTAGCGTGGCCAAGGGGGATGATGGTGGGCTGGAGCTGCAGGGGGACGCGGATGGGGCGCTGGTTGAGGTGGCGGATAGAGCGGAGAGGGACCACGACGATGGGCTGATGGTGGATAGTGCTGGGCAGGTGGACCGGGGGCCAGGCGTAGAACAAACAAACGGAGCACATGGCGAGCATGCTAGTTGCGCTAGCATGCTACCAAAGGCTAACAGTAGCAACCATCTGGGCGTGCTGTCTGAGCCGGGGCAAACAATGGGACCTCATGGTGAGCATGCTAGTAGCGCTAGCATGCTCCGGGTGGACGGCAGTAGCAACCGTCTTGGCGTGCTGCCGGAGCTGGAGCAAACATTGGGACCACATGGTGAGCATGCCGGTAGCGCTAGCATGCTCCTGGTTGAGGGCAGTAGCAACCATCTTGGCGTGCTGCCTAAGCCGGAGCAAACAATTGGACCACATGGGGAGCATGCTAGTAGCGCTGGCATGCTCCCGGTGGATGGCAGTAGCAACCATCTTGGCGTGCTGCCCAAGCCGGAGCAAACAATTGGACCACATGGGGAGCATGCTAGGGGCGCTGGCATGCCCCCGGTGGCAGACAGTGGCAACCGACTTGGCGCGCTGTTTGGACGGGTGCAGGCAGCCGGAGCTATTCGCAGAGTGGCCTCGCAGCGGGGGTCCGGCGCGCCGCCTGTCCGCTCCGATGGGTCGGGGGCTTCAGCAGAGGGAGCTTATGACCCGCTGGACGTGGACCCAGGAAAGATGTGCGGCCTGCTGGGGCTGGCGAAGCCGGCTCTGGAGGTGGGGGCAGCGGTGGAGCCGGTCGTGGTGTTGGATCTGGAGCCTGGGGTCCATTTGCCGGAGGTCGCGGCGTTCGACGCCATCAACAATGGGGTCGAGGAGGCCGCCTCGGGGGAGGACATGGAGGTAGTCCAGACGGGGTCCGGTAAGAGGAAGTTCCCCGCTGACCATGCAGCACGGTCTGGATCGGCGGGAAAGGTTCCCATGCTGGACCAGTCTTCGCTCCCGGCGACCGAGGTGGAGGGAGAAGAGGATGGGCCCTGGACAGAGGTCGAGGGTGGTGGCGCGCCCGCGAAGGCTGAACGGGGGGAGGTCGTCCCCACGTCCAACCGTTTTCAGCCTCTGGCGGCCATGGATGGGTCGTGTTCTGGCTCCCCTGTAGGCCCTGGTCCGGGGTCAGGAGAGGGAGGTGCTCAGGAGCCTGGTGAGGGACTGGACTCACCTCTGACTTTCTGATGGCGTGGGGTGAATGGACTGGACTGGACCTGGGATTAGGGGTGGGTGGATGGTGGGGAGTTTGGGCATTGGGTGTGTTTAATGTTGCATGATGCCAGTGTTTCGAGTGATGACTTTGAATGTCCGGGGGATGGTGGATGCGCAGAAGAGGGCAGCAGTGTTGCAACACTTTCGAACTGTGAACTTTGATGCTGTGTTTTTGCAGGAATGTCACTTGAGGGGGGATGCTGATGTGTCACGGGTTACTGGGGAATGGGATGTGGGGACGTCGGTGTGGAGCGTGGGGAATCCCAGGGCTGATGGGGTGGGGATACTTTTTAAGGGGGGTGATTTTGTTTTGGAGGGGCAGGGGGTTTTAGTTCCGGGGAGGGTGATGTGGGTGGATGGGGTGTGGAGGGGGGCGAGACTGCGGCTCGTATGTGTGTACGGGCCGTGTGAGAAGACGGGGAAGGGGGATTTTTTCAGGGCGTTGGAGCCTTTGTTCCACACCAATAGGGTGCTGGTGGTTGGGGGGGATTTTAATGAGGATCTGAGTGGGGCGGGGGGGGGCGGGGTTCCGGGTGTGGGGGGACTTGTGCGCTACGGGATGGTGGATGCATTTCGGGTGGCGGGGGCGGGGGCACCGGGCTTCACCTGGTCCAATCCGCGGGGCATGGCCTCCAGGCTAGACAGGATATTTGTACCGCGGAGGTGTGGGGTGCAGGCCTATTCCTGTTCGCCGACGTGGGCCTCCGACCACTGTGTGGTTGGGGCTCAGGTGGCGGTTGGGGGTGGAGAGAGGGGCCCTGGGTCCTGGCGGTTCCCAAATGGGCTCCTGGCCGACCGGCAGTTTTGCGCTGCCTTCCGCCGCGCATACTGGGGGTGGCAGGGCCTGAGGGGTTTTTTTGATGGGTGGGGACAGTGGTGGGAGGAGGTGAAATGCCGGACTGTGGCCTTTACTAAAGGCTGGGCCAGGCGGAGGGCGAGGGAGAGGGGGGAGGCTGTGGGGAGGTTAATGGGGGAATTACAGGCCCTGTGGGGGGCTTTTTGCGGGGGGAGCATGGCCGTGGTGGGAAGGTTGGAGGAGGTCAAGGGGCTTTTAAGGGCCCTCTTGGAGAGGCGGGCGGCTCTCTTTGGTCTCCACGCGGGGGCTCGAGCGGCGGCCGAAGACGAGAAACCGTCTGGTTTCTTCTTCAAGTCCGTCAGGCACAGGCAGGCGAGGGTCCGTGTCGACCGCCTGAAATCTGGGGCAGGTGAGGTGACGGGGAGGGAGGAGATGCTGGAAGCGACCGCTCTCTTTTATGAGGGCTTGTTTGCCGCCAGGGGTCAGGTTGGCAGGCGGGTGGGGTGAGGCAGGGGTGCCATTTGTCACCGCTCCTCTACTTCTTGGCGATAGAGGTGCTGGCAGCGCACTTGAGGCAGGAGCCGCGCCTTGGTGGCGTTCATCTGCCGGGTGGGGGGGGGGGGGTGAAGGTGTCTTTATATGCAGACGACATGACCGTCCTAGTGACAGATGACTGGGAGGTTGGGGTGGTTAAGGGTATTTTCAGGGAGTATGGGGAGCCATCTGGCGCTAAGGTTAATGAGGGCAAGTCGTCAGTTATGTTCTGTGGTGCGTGGGGGGAGAGGAGGGCCCCGTTGGGAGGGTTTGACTTTTTGCCCAGATGGGATGCAGATTCTTGGGATGAAAGGACCTTGCCCTAGTAGAAAAACGCTGGGGAGAGAGAGAAAGAGAAAGATAGATACTTTATTCATCCCAAGGGTAATTTAAGACACCCAATAGCTTACACACACACAAATCAAAAATCACTCACAGAAATCGGAACAGATGACGGGCCATGTTCCGTAGACACAGGAGCTGACTGGCGACGAGGCACAGACCAAGGAGAAAACATGGTCTTGGCAGAAGAGTGCTGAGGAGAACATTAGGGCTGAAACGATTCATCGAGTTACTCGAATAACTCGATTACAACAATTACTCAGGGCAAAAACCCTGCCTCGAAGCCTTGTTAAATTCCTATGACGCGCACTATACGCGCAGGGATCTGATTGTTCCACATGGACCGTTGTTCAGGAAGCACACCACTAGCGCGTGAATCGTGATACATTCTGAATTAGCTCAAGATGTCCATAAATGGCAGTTAATGTTTTCAAGTGAAGTTTTGGCATCATTACATACTCAAAAAGGGAAAGAACAAACATCTGAACCGAAAACATGCACTCCATGCTGTTTCACCAAGTGTCAATAAAGTAGGCCATCAATCAATCTATCTAGCCTATCCATCATCTATCTACGTAGCCTATAGCCTACATTGATGTTGGCTGATTTTAATCACATGCTGTATTTGTAGCGATGTCGTGATATAATGTTTAGCTTTGATGTTTTTAAGTAGTAAACTTATTCACGTTCAATTGCAAGACAGTATGCCTAAAAAAAGAACTCCTTTTTATACACACATGCATGCACACTCATCTTCCCTCACGTACCGCACGCGTGCACACACACACATACACACACAGGTTTGCTGGGTTACCATAGCAAATAGGTTCACCCCAGAAATTATTTTTTAGTAGCCTAATGGTAAAATTATTTGTTAGTACCCTAATGGTAGGCTATTTTTTAGTAGCCTAATGGTAACATTATTTGTTAGTAGCCTAATGGTAAATGCTGCAGGTGTAGAAATCTACATAAAACAGATATTTACTTTGATGTCAAGTCTAGATTACAGCATGAAACTTGTTGTGCAAATTAATACATTAAATTGCTTTCCCTCTTCTCTCTCCCAGCACTTCAAAACATAGTATGGGCAGCTTTGTTCGCCCAGCTAAGTCATGCACAAGAGGCTGCAATTTTACAGAGAGCATTCTGAACATTATTTAATTGTTGGCACTGGCACTTATAAACACTAAATGGGTAAATTGCAATAAATGGGCTTAGTTTTGGAGCCAAATGTTGGAGTTAGAATAAATACCTCTGTGCCAATTGCTTGATCATTTTACAGCCATGTCATTTTCGTTATGCATTATTTGTTTTGGTTGTTTAACAATGCAAAACAAAAATATCCGATTAATCGATTGATAAAGTGCTAGATTAATCAATTACAAAAATAATCGATAGCTGCAGCCCTAGAGAATATAGATACTCTATTCATCCCAAGGGTAATTTCAGGCACCCAGTAGCTTACACACACACACACACACACACACACACACACACACACACACACACACACACACACACCAAAAATCACTCACAGAAATCGGAATAGATGACGTAGACCAATGTTGCGTAGATCTAGGAGCTGACTGGTGGCATGGTGAAGACCAAAGAGATGGCATTGTGGATGTGGATGAGGAAGAGCACTGATCAGATGACTGACTGTGGTAAAGTCCAATGAGGGGTCAGGGGTCATACAGCAGAGGTGTAAAGAAAGGGGACATACAAAAATGATATCCAAAACTATAAACATATCAGCACAGTTGTATGCCAACAAATTGCACTTTGTATTTTTGGTGAAATGCAAGTAATCAAGGTGTTCATAATAGAGTGAAAGATTAGCGATGCGAGTGACCTTTAGACAATTCAAATTATAGTTAGTTTGATCTTTGAGAGGTAGGCAATGATGCTAAATGACAAGTAAAAGGTAGAATAATATTCACATTTCATTTACCTGGGTGTTAATGTCTGAGGAGTTGACCTTGGAGGGGATACTCTTTGTGGTGATGACGACCGATATGGAGGTGGGACTGGTGGTGCATCCACAGGCAAGGATTGGCTATAATTCAGCGGAACATCAATAGGTGGAGATTCATCCCGGTTGCTTTGGTCTTCCAGAGAATCCGATTCACCAAAGTGTTTTCTCTTTCTATGTTTATGAAAATATCTGCATTAATTACGAAAAATACATATACATACACAAAATACAATTCAGTAATCTTAATTGCGATCACTGGTTGGATGAAACCAGCTTGAATTTCCCCTTGGGTGGGTGGGTATCTATCTATCTATCTATCTATCTATCTATCTATCTATCTATCTATAAACACTGGATTTGACTGCAATGAAATGGTGGCCAACCATATAATATTTGTCAGTGCGTAAGTGTGACAGCATAATGTAACCTCAACTGTATGTAAAGTCCATCTCTTGATTGACTAATCAAGACCATTTTCTCTATTTGAAACAAAAAGCCTTATCTTAATGTACTAAAATGAAAAATAAACATTTATCTGAAGGCCACACTTACTACTGTATTACGTCTCCTCTGGATGCGCTGTGTGTCTTCTTCATGAACCGAGTCAAGGTCTGATGTTTTACAGCTCAAAGCCTTCTTCATTGCTTGCCTGGCTGACAAGTAATCACCTATTATACAAAAAGATAAAATAAATAAAAAAAAGTGGCAACATGCACACAAGTAGTAAGCCCAGTTAAGCAGTCAGTAAGGCAGAGTCTACAGGCCAAAATAGCATCATTTTACCCAGTAGAATCTCCCACTGACAGAAATCCAGCCAAACTAAATTCCTTCAAAATGTTGGACTTGGCTATATATATATATATATATATATATGTGTGTGTGTGTGTGTGTGTTTCCTTTACGGTCATGACTATTTACACTGTAGATTTATCAAAACTATACTATACTAAAAAGTGTGAAATCACTGAAAACATGTCTTATATTTGAGTTTCTTTGATATTTTTTTATTTAATTAAATTATTACTGTCTGTATTGCACAGTGGAGTTTTTCTATATGTATATTACTTTTTCTGCTGTAAGTGCATGTTGTGTGTGATGTCTGTATGCTACAGAGACCCTGAATTTCCCCTTGGGGATCAATAAAGTATCTATCTGTCTATCTATCTATATAGCAAGCCAAAACTTGAAATCTGCATATGTGAGCCAAATAACTTCATTCATTCATAGTTCTGATGCCATCAGTGAGAATCTACAATGTAAATATATATATATATATATATATATATATATATATTAGTGGTGGTCATAGATTAATTTCTTTAATCTAGATTAATCTCACTAATCTTGGAATTAATCTAGACTGGCTGCAGAGCAGGTTCTTCTCCTTCACACACTGGCTCCCTCTCTGCTCTGGGCCCTTGGGGTCCTTAAATCTGGATCTAGAGCAGTCGCCACCTTTGATGAATAAAAAATATTAATTATTGATAGATGAAAATTTCACTTTCCAAATCCAACCTCCATATTTCTTCATGACTCATTCATCTATTCATTGACCGATCTACTGTCTTAACAGTCTATAATGGTCAAACAATGCAGTTATCTTCTGGTCAGTCTGACATACCTTAAGCATTCCAGGTTTATCTTCTCCCTCCACTGGTTGAGGTCCTTGGTGAAGGCAGCCTTGAATCCCACAATATAGGCAGGATCATCTGAGATCTTCATCACGTGCTGGAGGTGGCACAGGGCAGGTAGAACAGGTGTAATGGTTGGCTTAGGAGAGCTGGACCAGAGTGCAAGGCAAGTAGCAGCGAGGTAAATTTAGCGCAAACAAGAATCTTTAATCTGAATTAAACACTCTACAGCAAACCACGAAACATCAATGACCAACAGGGGACTGAGGGAAGACAAAGGGTTTAAATACACAGGGGTTAACAGGGCACAGGTGAACAAGGAACAAGACACAGGTGGAAACCATAATTAAATGAACAAGGATCAGGTGAGGGGCGGAGACACAGGCACATGGAACAGAGACACATGGCAAACAACCAAAGGAGCACATGGCACAAGACACAGGAAGAAAACAAAGCAAGCAGGAAGACAAGAGGAGCAGACATGATGGAAAAACATTAGACGGGGAGAACAAGACAAGACAGAACAGGAACTGATCCTGACAGCAGGATACATACTTATCCCCACCAATTTTTAAAGCTCTTAATCACATTACATTTAAGGGCACGTGTTTCTTAAATACAAAGTGACATTTAAAAGAACTTGTATGCCAATTCATGAACACGCTATCTTTGTAGACCATACATGGCTCCAGCAGTTTCTCTAGCTTTGCCAACTTCTCATATTCAGCATTTGTTGGGAGGGCCAGATTGTGCTTCTGCTGAGACAGCGTTGTGTGCAGTGCGTCTCTGTTGCGCCTCACGCGCTTGATCATCTGAAGGGTGGAATTCCACCGTGTTGGAACATCTTGCACGAGTGGCTCCTGAACTTGTCCAAGGGAGGCTTGCTGGACATTCAGCTCGTCTGAGTTGGCCGGACTGTGTTTGAAATGTCCGACCACTTTACGGCACTTGGCCAATGCACCATCAAAACCACCTTCCCGAAGTGACATTACAATAGCTCTCTGTACAACATGCGCAACACAGGGCAAATACTCGAATGGCAGTATCCTCCCTGCTGCCACTATATTAGGAGCGCTGTCTGTTCCAATAATGCTAATTTTGTCAGCTATCCCCCACTGATTAGCGACGTTGAGAAACTGCCTGGCACGCGCTTCTGCAAAGTGACGCTCCTCTGTTTTCATCACACCTAATGGACAGACAAAGTAGATCAGAATAAGTTCACCCACAAGCAATGTGGTGGTAATTAATAAGCTAAGTTATTAAATAAAATTATGTAATTCAAAATTATGTAATTCAAAATTACATAACGTAGCCTACCTAAAGCGAAGGAGTGAAGTTCCCAGCTGGCATCGATAAGGTGTACAGTAATGCCGAGGTAGTTATCGATGTTGACAGATGTCCAATGGTCCCCAGTCAGTGCTACACACCTCGCCTCTACCATCTTCTCATATTTTGCGGCTTTCTCTGCGGCGTGCTGGTCATGTATTCTCCTCATGATAGTTCGCCTAGCACATGGGTTCCCAAAGAGGGGGTCAGGACCCCCCGGGGGGTCGCGGGACGCCGAGGGGTGGGTCGCGAAATGATTTCCATAAATCAAATAAATTTTGGAAAAATAAAAGAGCTGTCACTTGACCGCACTTTACAGACAGACTTTAATTCCAAGACGCTTGCTGAGTTCTGGATTTTAGTCGAGAGGGAATATCCACAGCTATTCAAGGCCGCGATGGACGTACTGACGCCGTTTGGCTCCACATACCTGTGCGAAAAGACTTTCTCTGCACTGACATACAGTGGGCATCGCTTTCAAATGACCACTTCATTCGCGCATTACGCGGTGTGAAGCTGCGTGAAGCTTTAGTACCACTTTCAGCCACTGTGCGTCGCTCTGCCACTGTACATCGCTCTGCCTGCCGTCCCTTCTGAAGCAGGATCTACCATTAAAAATAATTGTTGCCGAGAGTAATCCCAGCCTACGAATTCAATAACAAAATAAATCATGCATAATTAAACATTACCTCGATTTAGGCTACTTGGGTATGGCTTAAGGCTTGACTACACGGTGGTAACGAAAATCGAAATTTGCTGTCTACATTATTGTCAGTGTTGGGGTTAAAGCAACTACGCAAATCAAAACAGTGGTGTGATAATTGAGCCAGTAGAGAAATAACTGTTCAGAATTAATCTGTAGCCTTGGGTAGGCTTCTGCAGGAAACAATGTTGTTGCCGATTTAATACTATCTGGCGACGTTTTAACAGGCTACGCAATAGAGGCTTAGACAACTATGACCCACGTTTTGGTTTCGTAAATTAATTTGCCCTACTTCTTGACTGCAATGTAGTCAATTGACTGCTTGACATGTCATTTTTATTTTTCTGTACAATAAACAAATACATCTGCTTTATGCCGCAGAATTACATTCATATTTGGCTGACTGCAGACACGCCACTTCCCTCCCCATATTCCAAGATTAAGATAGTAGCCTATTCAAAAAGCACTTCATACCATCAAAAAAAAAAAAATCGTTCAAACGAATAGCTATTTGCAATTTGACAAAACACTGGTCCTCATTTTGCGAATGCGAGGACGATATGAGCCTGTTGCATTTAGTTAGATGTCCGAGTCACGCATAATGTTTGAAAACCACTGGCTCGTAATCACAATAATTTAACACACGACAGTTGGATAGCCTACTTCATCATGTCCCCATGCCTACATTTTTGTGAGTAGCATAGAGATCGTTAAAAACAATAAAGTATGGCTCTCCGTTTGGGACATCGAAAACTTATATTTTTAATAGACTACCGTCGAAGATGCTGACTTGCAAAAGCCTAGGGATAACACGTTATCTCCACTATCATCAGTCATGCCCCTTGATCAAAGTGGGGAATGAAATAAAAGTTTGAGAACCACTGGCTTAACAAGTTACCTGCAGTCCAGAACACAGAATCTGTTGCAATATTCTGATGATCGGCGATGATATCGGCAAATGTTTGTTTTCCAAAGTAAGAATTTCACTTCACCATGCACCTTAGACAATACCTGGCCTACCTGGTATCATTACAAACATTATTCTGTGTCCTAAAACTGGCATATGTTATGGCATTGTGTCATGTAAGTTCGTTGCAAAATCTAGAGAAATGTGTGAGGTGGTCAGCGGGGGACAATTGAGACACACATTGGATTGTGTTATTACTTGAACATTCCACACTATCCACAGCTGTGGTAGGCCTATCAGGGGCAGGAGGATTACTGTTAGCGCAGGCTTTATATAAAATTCTTCAACAGAAGGCCTCGAATGTTGTCTTGTTTGTGGAGCGCTTTGCTTGGCTTCTGTAATCTCGGCTTCATTGAAAATGAGGGCTTCCCTCAATGACCCTCCGAGAATAAATAAAGGTTGAATGAATGAATGATTGATTGAATGAATGCAGGCTTGCCCAAAATAAAGGCATGTGGTTTGCGCAGCCTATAGTAAATAACAGACCCGCCAGAATGTGGTTATGATGCTTTTTTACGAGCAAGATGTTTTTGGTACCCTACGCACACTGCATGTTCTTAAATAACAATGATCATCAGTAATATTCGACCATTAATTTGGGTAAATGGGCAAGTGTGACCACCTTGATTGGCTGATTGGCTGATGATTGTAACGCGGGCATGATCCCAAACACCTCCCTTACGATGATGAGTGACAGGTGACAGGTCTCAGAATGCGTGCGCTACACAAGGACGGAAGATGATGAATAACTGGGGCCGTAGGCTATTCACAAAGGCTTTTATCTTACTACTAGGAGTAGGCTACTCCTAAATCGCACTTAAAGATTTTAGCTTGGAGTTTTCTCTTAAAAGTTATTCACAAAGCCTTTCAGACAACTCCTAAACTAGGAGTGAGTCTTCGTGGCTATGGATGAAGTCATTACTCATGCACAAGCTTGACTAAAGTGACCACCTTGATTGGCTGACGATTGTAACGCGGGAATTCCAAACACCTCTCTTCCGATGATGACTGACAGGTGACAGGTCGGAGAATGCGTGCGCTACACAAGTAGTGTGAAGGACGGAAGATTATTAATAACTGAATAAAAAGGCCTAGCCTAAATGAATAAAGAGTAAGGCAAAACAAATAGCCTAGTAGCCTAATGAAACATAGGCCTATGGATTGATGCAGTAGCCTACCTTTGCAACATTATTAAATGAATCGGTCACCATATCCCTAGGCTACGTTTGCAAAGAGAACATTTTAATTTGATTCACAATGAAACGTTACATTTCATTTACATGTTAACAATGAGTAGTTTTGGTTGTTGTGCATACCTGTGTAATATACACATGTGCATACCTGAGTAATCTCTACAAAATGGATAGCTACATGACACTCAGCACAGCTGCAAATATATATAATGTTTTTCCAAATTGCGGAGCCCACTGTAAGGATGAGTAATAATTTGACTGATGGTATTTCACTGCGCTAGGCCACAGATTTGCCTGCAAACAATTTATTAGGCTGTCTGCCAGTGGTGACTCATAAGGGAAGCCAAGGTCAACACTTTTATATTATTTAAAAGATAATAATGACAGTAATTTTGTTTTAAAGTATTAATTTCTTAAGAAATACTAGACATTTGATGTTGTTTATCTAATTTGTAAATGGTGCACGGTCACTTAAGCCCATTGTGTGCCACTGTCCACACGTTCTCATAATGATCTTTTTTTACCAGCTCCGTTCAAATATAGCCTATGGCTAGTCCACAAACTTGTTTGTGCCACATGTAGCACAATTTTAACAATGATAAGCATGATATTAAGTTGGCAGAAACAGCTTTCATTCCTTTGGAAAGAGAAGCATGTATGACATGATGCTTGCTTGACATTTTCTGTTTGCAATTAAAAGTGAATTATGAGCCTGGTAGCCAGTAGCCACCTAGCTACAGTAGCTGAGTGGAATGCGTTTCAATCGGCATATCATGTGCTTCATGTAAATAAATTATTGAATACTTCAAGACTCACCAGTTCCATTACACAAGGCAAAGACAACTCTTCATAATATTCTTGTCCACTTTCCAAATCACAGTGAGTGCAGCTATGTCATAGTGACCTGGATCTCATAGTTTATAACAGTATAGTAGGCTAGTGAGAAACGGATAAATTCACAATCTCCTCTAATCTCGTATTTTTTTGCCTCCACGATTTCTTTTTATATGTTTCTTATATTTAAAAGAATATATCAATCATCATCAACAATGACAAGCCAGCTGGAACCTACTCGTTTTCTCTCCCTCTCGTGCGTGCTTAGATGTGTTCTCAATTAAATGCAGTAGCTTAGCACAAGTTTAAGTTGGATCTTAATGGAGAGGACTCGAAAAGTATCATCTTTATGTAACATGCTGTTGGTGCTTTTTGACAAACGTTCTCTAACAAGAGTGCAAATCAGTTTGCAGTAAAGCTACTAGTGATTGGCTAAATGTTGGTCCTTCCTCTGTCTCTTGGTGCCCTACACACAGTGCGTAATGCGTGTGGGGGTAGTGGCAGTAGGCTACTGAACTGTGCTCTGGCCGCTTGTCTCCGCTATTTTTTTTTTTTTTTTAGTCGCGGGAAAGCGTCTCTGGGTTGACTGGTACACGATCAGGAAATTTAGTTTTTGATTCGAGACATGTCAAGTCATCACAAGTCAAAGAGGCAAAGTCCGAGTCAAGTCTTGAGTGAATAGTATTCAAGTCCAAGTCGAGTCGCAAGTCATGCCGAATTTTATCAAGTCAAGTCTGAAGTCATTAAAATCATGACTCGAGTCTGACTCGAGTCCAAGTCATGTGACTCGAGTCCACATGTCTGGGTGGCGTTATTGCATCCCTTTTATGAATGCAAAATTGTTCCCTCGCGATTGGAAGCTCCTGTTGCGCATAGGCTACGTATTTCAAAACATCGCAACGTAAAATGCCACAAAAAAGCTGTTTATGAATAGGTCTTAGTGAGTTAGGAGTCCTCTCGAAAATTAGGAGTCCTAAAGTTAGGAGTGACACGCCCATTATTTTTAGGAGTTGCTCCTAAATTTGCCAGTTAGAAGCTACTTTTAGCCTTACAATTCTTTGTGAATACGGCCCCTGAATAAAAAGGCCTAACCTAAATGAATCAAGGCAAAACAAATAGCCTAGTAGCCTAATGAAACATACGGATTGATTTAGTATCTTTGTAACATTATTAAATTATTCTGTTACTATGCCTACGTTTGCAAAAGAGAACATTTTAATTTGATTCACAATAATGTTACATTTAATTTACATGTTGACAATGATTAGCCTAGTTTTGGTTGTTGTTGGTGGCGTTATTGCATGTTAGTTATGCCTACAAAGCAAAATTGCTTCCTCGCGATTGGAAGCTCCTGTAGCTGCATAGGATTTCAAAACACGGCAAAATTCCGCAGGTTTGTGATATAGGTCTGTGAGTAAGGAATCCTCTTGACTTCTTTTAAGCTGTCAGAGGTGGGAAGGTGTGATTTTTTGGGGGCAGGGCCGGATTAACTGGGCACAAATGTCTAATGGCCCCCCTTCCCCCCAGCCAACGTGAATCGGGTGGTTAGTTAATAGGCCTATCGTGAAGATTTTTCCTGCCATCTAAGGCACGAGCGCATCTATGAGGCCAAGCCTCACCAAGTAGCTCGTTTGTTTACAACTAACATTACATTTAATTAAACTGCTTTATAGGCTATGCCGAAATAGTTTTCAACATTTTGAATATTAGTGTCGGGTGAATTGAAATGTTCTCAAAGTAGCCTTATGGCTGAAAGCTGCTTGGGATCCCCCCCGTCAAGCAATATAACCATACAAACGCGCTTCCTGCACTCATTGTTTCAAAAGGAGTCATTTTGGCTTTGTCAGAACTAAAGAGCTGTGGACGGCACGGCATGCCCAATAAAGGTGTTTGAGTCGTGACTCACTCGGATCTTTCACCCGTGTCTTTAAATTAACCCATGAGTCGCGAGTCTCTAGTATCATTAACTCGGATCAGTTGAGTCCTAGTACAATTCAATCTAAAACGATAAACAGCGCCACACACAAACCTCTTGCAACATTAGCTAGCCTCCTAGCCCTAGCCATCGTAGCTGCCAAAAATTTAACAATTTCGTAGGCAACCACAACTCCACAAATCAACTCAAGCGACTGAGTGAGCAGACAGTCCGAGATAACTGGTTAACTTCCCGCAGAGCCGGAAACATTGCAGATTCGCAGACCATGGGACTCAGATTGGAGCGGCTGAGTAGCAATCCGGGTTAGTCGGATCAGCCGGCCGGTTAGGCTACGTTGAGTACGAGTCAGTTGAATCAGCCGGCTACGTTGTCATGAGTGGATCTGCGAGAGCAAGTATCTCCTCCGAGGTGAAAAGCAATTCCACAACAAAAGCCATTCTTTCACTTCTGAAATAACATTCAATGTTCTGCATGTAGCTTAGACATAATTAGATTTGGTGTATAGATGTAGCATATTAAAATGCAATTAGGTTGTGCAGACAGTCCGAACTGCACACTCATGGAGCTGCTTGAGTATCTACCCGGGTCAGTTGGATCAGCCGGGCGGGCCTGTTACGTTATGTTGTTATGAGTGTGAGTCAGCCGAATCAGCCGGCTACGTTGTCATGAGTGGATCTTTAGAGGAGCGAGTAACTCCTCGTCAAGGTAAAAAGCAAATCCACAACAAAAGCCATGCTTTCACTTCTGAAATAACATATGTTCTGCACGCATAGCCTACTTTAAAATGCAATTAGGTCGCGAAGACAGTCCGAAACATTGCAAGCTCTGTATGAAGAGTAGGCTAGCCACCTGGGTCAGTCGGATGAGCCTGGCGGGCCGGTTACGTTGTTGTTATGAGTGCGAGTCAGCCGAATCAGCCGGCTACGTTGTCATGAGTGGATCTGTAGACGAGCGAGTAGCCTAGTTTCTACTCGTGTCATAATAATAGGCCTAATGAGAATAGTAGTAGTAGTAGTAGTAGTAGTAGTAGTAGTAGTAGTAGTAGTAGTAGTAGTAGTAATAATAATAATAATAATAATAACAATAATAATAATTTATTCACTGCAGGGCATTTCTACATTTCTATGTCTACATTGAAAGTCAATTGCTTAGGCTAGGTTAAGACAATAAATAAACAGTCTGGCTCAAACTGCTTTCTTTCCCGTGAGTGGGTGGAGGTTTTGATGCTATTATATTAGGCTATTTTATATTATATTATATTATATTATATTATGCTACCTAACAGTATAGCTATGATTAATAATAATATTAGTTGCCTAGTATTAGCAGCCTATAATACTTATTATAATAGATTCCTAGTAGCCTACTATTAGTATATAGTAGTGGTAATAAACATTGTAGCAGAGTAGCATTAGACCTAGGCAAACTTTTCTATTGTTAACAAAACAACAACAAATAATTAATTATTTTAATATAGGCTACCCTCTCTTGTCAATAAGATCAAAGTTTCTAAACATGAGCACCAAAAAGATGAACAATGTGTGGATGCACTTTGACCAGGAGAGCAAAACTCTAAAGGCTAAATGCAAGTACTGCAAAAACCTGGTTTCAAATCATGGAGGATCCACATCCAACATGATAAGGCACTTAACAAAATTAAGCACCCCACTGCACTGCTTGAACGTAGGACTGAATTTCTTTGCGATTTGGCAATACTGACTTCAAGTGACTCAAGTGACTCGTTCAACCCGGATCAGTTTGGTGAATGACTCAGAATAACCCGGATCCTTAAAATGAATCGAGTTTGACAGGCCTAATGCCCAATGAAAATAAATTAACGCAACGCAACACAACACACACCCCGCTTCTCTCGCGTCGGTCACTGACAGTAACCTAGAATAAATGCATGGGGAAAAACAGTTGACAAAGACATCGTAAAACACTGAAAGTTAATATTTTGTCACTAGCAACATACATCTGTCCTTTGTCAAATGTATTATGTTCCAAGTAGCCTATGCATAATTCTGCTTCAGTTGAACAAATACATTTGCTTATTTTCACAGAAAAATATAAATAGCCAGTTAGGGTCTACAGTGCAGAGTTGGTAAGTTATGGTAGGCCAACTTGCAGTGAACATACAAACAGGGGAAATTATTTCTCTTGCAGCTGAGTAGCCTCAGGTGCGCACGTAGACATAAGGCCGAACATCCAAGCGCCAATCGTGCGCTCACGACAATCACGCCGTTAAACTTAAATAGGTTAACATCACTCTAAGTTCGCCTTCAAGCAAGGAAACGATGATTTGAAGACATCTGTTTCGTTGGACGGGCAAGAGGTAGCAACAGGGCAACACAGAGACAGGCCCGATGGCAGGGCTGTTATGAGAGTATTAAAATATGGGATATTCTACGGGAAAACATTAAAACGGCAAGACAGCGGGGGAAAGTTAAAATACGTGATAAACATGGAAAAAGTTGGCATGCATTGTTTCGGTCCCCGTGCACAGGGATTATTTGTCATATTATTAATCACATATGATTATTTGTGAAATTGTGCAAACAGGCGCAACACATTTGAAAAGGAAGGGCTGGTAGCATGCAAGCTCACGGGAAAGATTGATTTAGTTATCACAAAGTGTGTGGCTGTGGCGCGGGCGGAAGACAGCGACAATTGGCAGGGGATGGTCATGTCTTTTTTAACAATTCTGTCGGAGGGTCATTGAACAATTTCTAGCAGGCAAGAGAGGGTCATGCAACTTCCAACTGAAGCACTCAAAATTCCTCCAGTGGCCCCTTCAATAAATAACGAACAGTCCCTAGATTGCTGCTGGGCTATATGTCTTGGTTCTGTTAACAACTCATTGTCAAAGGCATAGCCTATCTCGCGGTTGCATCCATTACAAACAAACATGCAATGTGAACGTCTGGGATTGGGGAGAGCCCTAAATGCTCTACTGAATAAGCACGAAGTCAAACCTTTACATGAAAAACACTCTTTAATAATCCAAAAAAATAAACCGCTAATGAAGTAAACTTGTGACCATCAAAAATCGTTTATCGCTTGAAACTCTGTGATACCAGGACGTAACAGGAAGGCATTTGGCTGAGCAACGGAGGTTAATATGCTCCATGTTTTGTCCAAATGATGACTGTCTATCATCGTTGCACTCGGAGAAAACCGGAATGTTTCATTCGTCACCCGTTTCAATCGTCCCGGTTGTACCTACTTCACACGCATATAGAACCTTATTATTCTAAGGTAGCGAAATAGCGTTCAGCATGATTCATGCCCAATTAATTCCCCCTGTTAAAGTGTTCGCCTTTGTAGTTTGGTTTCGTGATAGCCTATGATAAACGGCTTATGGCCAAATATGTGAAAACGTTAAAATACAGTACGTGATAAACCCGGAAAAAGTTGACAGTGATTTCTTCATAATCACTTTGGAGGGTCATAGAAAAATGTATTGCTGGCGAGGGAGGGTCACGTCTTTTTGGACTAATGCTCCCAAAACTCCTCCGGTAGCCCCTTAAATAAATAACGAACAGTCCCTAATGAAGTAAACGTGTGACCATCAAAAATCGTTTATCGCCTGTAACTCCGTGATAACAGGATGTAACAGGAAGGAATTTGGCTGAGCAACGGAGGTTAATATGCTCTATATTTTGTCCAAATGATGTCTGTCTATCATCGTTGCACTCGGAGAAAACCAGAATGTTTAATTTGTCCTGCGTCTCTACGGCTGCAAACGGGATTCACTCGCAGTTAACCAAATATTTATTTATTAGGGCAGGGCAGGCATATTTCTGGCTATTACATTATTTCTAAACCAGTCTGCTAAAGTCTGTAGTGAAGTCTGTGTAGGGTTTTCCAGGCTCCATTTCTTTTTACGAGACACCCTGCTCACTTGAGCCATCTACTGGTTGTTTGGGTTATTGCAGCGTCTCACTGGAAAAATACAAATTAAAGTTGCGTGATACCGCGTGATACCACGCGCGTACCGCGAGTGAAGCTGGCCAAGTCGAAGCACTGCCCACTGTATATTAAAAACAAATACAGATCGTGTCTAAATGTGGAGGATGATCTCCGTGTGGCCGTCTCCACAATTAAACCAAGAATGGACTTGCTGTGTTCCGCGCATAGCGCGCATCCATCTCATTAGATGAGATTAATGCTGAAACATAGTTGCCAAAATGTAAATTTGCGCCAGGGCCGGCCCGAGGCATAAGCGAACTAAGTGGCTGCTTGAGTTTCTTTCTTTTTTTTTTACATAATAAATAACGTAAACAAGTGACATCAATGAATGAATAAATGAAACAATTAATAATTCAAAACAAGAAAATTCTGATTTCATGATCAATATGTCTGCCTACCTCTACTGTGTCTGCCAGCCTTTGAGTCACGCGCATACTGTAAACTAGACATCTCGGGTGCATAGACAATTCGTGCAGACACTGCATCAAGTGCAAAATCGGACTGTAAACTAGACATCTCGGGTGCATAGACAATTCGTGCAGACACTGCATCAAGTGCAAAAATCGGAAGAGACGGAAATGTTAAGAAAAGTCACAGCCCGCCATCAACAGAGAAATGTCTCCCATTAATATATATGTATGTGTATTTCAGATGTCAAGGATATTGGGATTGTTTTGGATGTTCAATCAAGCATACCCTAGCCATAGGTGGGCTTATGTTGTAAATTAAAGTTAGCTAGCTGACTGACTGAAGTGGACATTAGCACTACAGTAGCTACATGAAAACGTAGCTGAAGGCAAATTTACCACAGAGGGATTGTTTCTGATTTCGCACCTGAAAGTGTTGATAGTTTATTACTGTTCTATAATATGTGACCATGATAAGTCTGATAGCAACAGCAGGGTAAGCCCAGGCTCCCAGTCCCAACCCACTGACTAGCGCGACTCTGGGCATCGGTAACGTTCCAGCTTCATAGGCAAAGATGGAACAGTATGTGCGCTCTGCTCTAAGATCTTTGGAGAGAGATGGTAGTGTTTGAGAAAATATACCATGTTGGGTGGGGAGACTTCTGTGATGGAAATAAACTTACATTTGATTATGTGGCAAGTGATGTAGCGGTGCTACCCTAATATTTAGGCTGCAGTAGATCACCATGTTAAGCGTTACTTTTGATTATGCCTCATTTGCCAATAGAATATGAATTGTTACATGTGGAATTACTTGTTGATGAGTGTAAGTAATGATAGCAAAATAAACTCATTCTGCTCGATCAAATATGCACTTATGCAATATATATATTTTTTTTTTTTTTTTCCAGAGACACTGTTGAAGTACTTTGGAGCACATCTCTACCAGGCTACCTAACTCTACCTCATCAAGTGTCTGCCTCCATGGCTGATGACACAGAAGGTGAGGTTTTCTTGATGGCAAATGGTTACATAGCCTGTTAATATGACATGACAGTTTTTGTTTTATTTATTTTTGTATTTATTTAATCATTGCAGGTTCGTCCACTGCAGAGTTGCAGATACCTGAAAGCCAGGAACGAAGTAGGAATAAGTATCTATTTTTTGGGACATTTTATTTTTGATTATTAATGTTTGTCTATTTTGGTTTTATTTTGTAGTTGAAGATTGCTCATTTAATGCACATTTGCGGATTTGTTCTGCAAATCTGTTGAAAAACAAGTCATTAAACAGATGTACTTGTTTACAAAAAATACAAATGCTGTTGTATTTTGTTATTTGTCAATTCAACTTCAGTAAACCACCCTTAGTGCTTCACTTTGAATATGAATGTTTCAAATAAATCTGTGATTTTAGTACCCTCTAAGATTAAAAGGTGACCGGGATGGTGTAAATAACAACTAATACATTGGTTTACCAAGCACATGGGGCCAGAAGTCTAGAGCGGAGCCCCAAAACATTTTTGGCATGTGAGCAAGGATGGATTATTGAATGAGCCTACCGAGTCCTTATGCATCTGTGTCCAGGGGGACAGTAGTTCATAATCAGTCACTGTATTAATACATAACCTCACTGTATTAATTTATAATATGACATAGTGTACAATATGACAACAATGTACATATGTTTACAACAGTTTGTGGATATTACCCTGACTGAGATATTCTTCTGTTAAAATGGAAATTAAAGTATTGTTTCAAAGTTAAGTTTGCACGATAGCAATAATGTGCACTCATGTTACATGGATATTATTTTTTGACTAACACTGCATGAAGTGTGATTTCCGTCAGTATGCGGCACTGTAGATTGTCGTGGAAGTTCAGTTTAATGGCTGTTCGCGGCAGTTTGCAGGCAATGCCGAAAACTGCCATGAATTGTCAGAAATTGATGTGGGCCTTGCTTGGCAGGAGGAGGCTTTAACATGTAAATGAAAATCCTGTGAGCTATACAAATGCAAATCAGGGTAGCAGGGGGAGTCAACTGTGCATGCTGGCATGACTGTGGCCTTTGGTCTTGCTTAAACAGTGGATGTGTTAACCACACAAGTCCCAGTAATACGCTCAACAGGCAGAAATGATGCTGAGTATGACATGTCTGTTCCCTGCAAGCTCCAATAATGTAACCTGACTTAAAACAGTCGATAGAGTTTAGATTCAGATTTTCCCTTCACACCAACACAATGAGAATTTCAGAGGCAAATAAATGATAGTCATAAAGACAATCTTTATTCAACAAAAATATATGAATATATATATTGGCTATTTCCCTGGTAGTAGTCTATTTACACAGTCCAAAACATTCTCAGTCTATATGCCGCAGCAGGGTCACTTCAATAAACCACTAAGTCCAACCGTTATGCCCCCACACCAGCAGGGGAGACACTTCCTCTAGTGAGCAGTGGTTGCACTGTGGTCGCGCTTCCACCAGAGCAGCTGATAGGATAAACAACAGTCAGTATGCGGCGGCAAATTCAGAGAGGAGCATCTCCAAGCCTCACCTTCCCACAGGCTGCAGCAAGCTGTACTTGGATTCAGCAGAACAGAAAGGCTAGCCTTACGTTTCATTAGGCTACTACTTCACGTTACTTGGATGTATGTGAATGTGAATCATAAACAACGCGCCCACGATCGTCGGCGCTTATTCCTTCTAGAAGAGGGGACCTTTAAACGAGCACTTCCCTTTTTGCTTGGAAGAATGGAGAGCGTTGGATCTAGTGCAGGGGCGGACCTGGCATTAGGCATGGTCAGGCAATTGCCTGGGGCCTCGTCATCCCCATATCGTTTTTCGTTTTTTTTTTTTTTTAAATAAATGATCACCACATCCAAACAATATATTCTAATCCATAAAAGATTGAAAAAATATTTTGCCTCATGATTGCTCATAAACTCATCATAAAATCAAATGACTGCAGGTCCGCTTCCTGTCACCATAGCAGAAACTAGCTATCTGAACGAGGTCTTGGTGAGGTGTGGAGTTGAGTGGTTGACAGCCAGCCATGAAACGTTTCCAGAGTGGAAGTGATAAAAGAAAAAGGGAGGAGGAATACGGGATCAGGATACGGTTGGATCTACGAGGAGCGTGATGAGTCGGTCCCAGTGACGCGATTGCGTAATACAGTTCGGGTTGGATTAGAGTCGGATGCCGGAATCGAGGATAAGAGGAGGTTTGGACGGGACTACGTGGTGGATCGGATTTTGAAGGATTGGCTGATGTTCACATCGGCGGAAGTCTACTGCCTACAGGATTTCCCGGGTGGAGGCTTTTTGGATATCTCGTTTTACGGCCACGGTTCCTGTGTGTTCATGGAGTCGGAGTAGGACAAGGCTAAGAAGCAAGGTGACGCTCGTTTGGCAGGATTGCGACTGGTGAGTCTCCACCTGTTGGAGTTTGTGCCGCTGATTGTTCATGTCTACAATCCCTATGTAGAGGAGGGGGGAGATCCTGGCTTTTTTGAGCCGCTATTGTGAATCTGTGCGTGGTGGATTTAAATTGATGGACAAGCACGGCATTTAGACGGGGAGACGAAGGTTTGCTGTGCGGCTGAGGAGAGATGCTGGGGTCCCCGGGGGTGTTTGCCATCCCCCGGGGTAATTTTCCATCGGCCCGCATCGGGGGCACCTCTCCTACCCAGGCCAGCCGGAGTACTGTCGCCGATGTGGAGGACTGGGCCACACAAAGCTCACGTGCGTGGGTGGAAGGTGCAGGTTGTGCTCTGGTGAGGGGCACGGCGCTGCGTCGTGTCCAGTGCCCAAGACCTGCTCTTTGTGCGGCAGTGACTCGCATCTGTACAGGGCCTGCCCGACGAGAGCGCAGTCATATGCTGGGGCTGCTCGTGGAGATGGAGACTGGCAGAGAGGGCAGGCTCCAAACGCGGAGGTTTGGAGCCTGTGGAGGACCAGCGCGGGGCACCAGCGTCGCAGAACACTGAGATGATCATGCGGCAGTCTTTTGCTGAGCGGGAGCCACTGCCTGATTCGGAGGGGAGCGAGGTGGACGGAGTGGACGGCGTTTCGCAACCGGAGGAGGAGGTCGAGGCTACGGCTACACGTGGAGGACCGCATGGCCAAGATGGCGGCTCGTGTCTTCTTCGGGAGGTGGGCCTGGAGGTTGCAGAGTCATCCTTGGAGGTGGCGCCACCTGGTGGTGGGGGGTCTGACCGGTGGAGTGAGGATCCGGAAGTCGCTAAGGTCTTCGCGGACTCTTTGCTGCAGGAGGATGTGCAGATGGGGGAAGGCCCGCGTGGGTCGAAGAGGCAGGCGGCTTCGGGTGATGGGACCGGAGGTGTGTCGAAGGTGAATGTGGTCCCGGCGGAGCTGCAGCAGTCTTCGGGGGTGGCTTCGGCGGAGCAGGACGGTTCGTCTGGGCAGCGGCTGGTGGACATGCCGGTTGTGGAGCAGGCACTTTCCCCTTTCTCGGCGCTGGGTGAGTCGGTGGACCAGATGGAGGGGCAGAGGGCTGTGGATCTGCTTACTGGTGACCCCCCGGATGTGGGGGGGGGGGGGGGGGGGCGGCTTATCGCCTGCGCTGTACTCTTCTTCTGAGGGTGGCCTGTCGTCTCCTAGCAGGATGGAGGTGGTTTCCAGTGGTGGTGAGGAGCGGGAGATGGTGACCAGGAGCCAGAGCCCAACGCCGGAGCTCATCAAGAGGGCTGTGTCTACTCGCGACCGTCCTCCGCAGGGACAGGTGACTGGTGGTGGGGGGGACGCTGGCCCTTCAACTGTGAGTAAATGATGGCTTGTTTTTTGTTGTACTGGACTCAGTTGGGTGGGTTTGGGAAGTGTCTGGACTATGATGGGGACTGTGTTTTGCTGTACTTGTTGGGATGTGTGATTTACTTTTCTGTGTATTGCATGTGGGGGGGGGGGGGGGTCACAGTGCTCGGAGGAGTTGGAGGAGCACTGTCCTGTTGTTACAGGATTGCTACTTAAGCGGGAAAGGGGCCGTGGAGGTCTCGGTGAGGGGATGGAGGGGTGGACCTCCTTGGTGGGGTTTTGTATGTGGGGTGGGGTTTCTTTTTCATGGTGGTTATGATGGACTAAGCTTGCCACTGTCAATGCATGGGGTCTAAAATGTGGGGTGAAGAGAAGGACTTTTTCTCTACATTGGTGGGGATGGGGGTGGATGTGGTGTTCCTCCAGGAATGCCATGTGAAGGATGTTGAGGATGGGCTTTTGTTTTCTAGGGATTGGGGGGGCGGGCCATCTTTCTGGGGACCGGGGAACGTCCATGCAGATGGAGTGGGGATCGTATTTGGATCACGGAAGGTGGAGACTGCGGTGTGTGTGGTGCCGGGGAGGGTGCTATGCATCGACTGCCAGTGGAGGGGGGCTAAATTGAGGTTGATTAATGTTTATGCACCTAGTGTTAGGGGGGATAGGGGGGGGGTTTCTTCGCTGGTCTGGCCCCGTTGCTGACCAGCAATAGAACTGTGGTGGTGGGGGGGGATTTTAATGTAGATGTGGATGAGCGGGCATGGGAGGGGGAAGAGTTCGGCAGCTTTGGAGGTGTTGAGGTTAGATTATGTGTTTTGTTCTGAGGGGGGTGTACTGTGCGGCCCACATGGGGCACGGATCATTGTGTGGTGGAGGTGGGCTTAAGTTTGGGGATGGGGGTCAGGCAGGTGCCGCGGTGGCGGTTCAGGGGGGATCTGCTGGGGGATGGGGATTTTTGCGGGGCTTTCCGCAGAGAGTATGGGAGATGGCGGACCGTGAAGGTCTTCTTCCCTTCTCTCACGGCCTGGTGGGAGGAGGTGAAGGGAAGGGTGGAGGGGTTCTGTAAGGGCTGGGTGGGAAGACGGAACAGGGAGGCTCGGGAGGGGGTACAGGCTGCGTCGAGGGAGCTGCAGTGCCTGTGGGGTAGGGCAGTGGGGGGCAGGGAGGTGGACAAGGGACGGGTGAGGGAGCTGGAGGGGCACATCAAGGACTTCTATCTCCAGCAGATACGGCGGGTGGAGGTGGAGGAGAGGGAGCAGGGGGAGCGTCCATCCGGATATTTCTTTAGGTCAGTGAGGAGGAGACAGGAGAGGGTCTGGATGGACGGTTTGGTGGGGGAGGGGGGTGTGGAGACCACGCTGGAGGTAATGAAGGGGGTGGTGGAGAGTTTTTATGGGGTTTTGTTTGATGAGCGGTTGGGAGATGGGGGGGAGGTTGGGGAGTTCTTGGGGGGGATAGGCCGGACTTTGCCAGAGGAGGCGAGGGACAGGCTGGAGCAGCCGGTGAGACCCAAGGAGGTGTGGGAAAGCAGGTAAGGCTCCAGGGAGTGATGGACTCACGGCAGAGTTTTATAGGGGGTTCTGGGATGTGGTGGGGGAGGATGTGGTGGAGCTGGTGTCACTGCTCTGGGAGCAGGAGAGCCTGTCTGCCTCCATGAGGGTGGGGCTGGTTACCCTGCTATTTAAGAAGGGGGATAGGAGGAAGGTGGGGAACTGGAGGCCCATCACCCTGTTGAACGTTGACTACAAGCTGATGGCGAAGGTCCTGGTCAGGCGCCTCACGACGGTCTTGCAGTGGGTGGTGGAGGAGGACCAGACGTGTGGGGTGCCTGGCAGGTCTTGTAGGTTGAACCTGGTCTTGACTCGGGATGTGGTGGAGTGGGTGGAGGAGCGGCATCTTCCCCTGGCCTTGCTAAGCCTGGACCAGGAGAAGGAGTTCGACAGAGTCAGCCATGGATTTTTGTTCAAGGTTATGCGTCGCATGGGGTTTGGGCCGGGGTTTATAGGGAGGGTGAGGGCATTATATGAGGGAGCGGGGAGTCGGGTCTTTTACGGGGTTGGTGGCGCAGAGGGGGGGCGTGAGGCAGGGGTGTCCCCTCTCCCCTTTGCTTTACGTCCTCTACATCGAGCCTCTGGTAGCCAGACTTAGGAGCGATGAGGGGGTGAGGGGGGTGCATTTGCCGGGGGCAGCGGGCAGATGTGTGAAGGTGGCAGCTTATGCCGATGATGTGTCGCTTTTTTTAACATCGGAGGATAGTTTTAGGCGGGTAAAGGATATTTTGGGTTGTTTTGAGAGGGCTACAGGGGCGAGGATTAATAGGGGGAAGTCCAGTGTGAGTTTTTTTGGGTCATGGGCAGGCAGGAGGGATGGGATGGGGGTTTTTGGGGTGAGCGAGGGTAGGGTGAAGGTATTAGGGGTATTTTTTGGAAGGGAGGGGAATGCGAAGTTTAATTGGGACCAGAAGGTGGCGGCGGTGAAGGCGAGGTTGGGCATGTGGAGGGAGAGGGGGTTGTCGCTGTCAGGCAGGGTGATGGCCCTTAAAGCAGACATCCTGCCAATGCTCAATCACCTGGCCTGTGTATACCCGTTGCCGCCAGCGTGCGCTCGGGCGCTGGAGAGGGAGGCATTTGCCTTCGTGTGGGGTGGGAAGGTAGAGTTGGTGAGCAGGGCTGACATGAGACGGGAGGTGGGGGGGTGGGGGGGTCGGGGGGTACCCTGGTTCACAGTCAAGCTGGCAGCATTGTTTGTGGCCTTTCAGGCACGGGTGGTTATGGGGGAGTTCAGCCACATGGCTGTGTTTTTGGCCCGGTTCTGGTTGGGCTTCGCTCTACGGCGGCTCCGGCCGCTGGAGGCGATGAAGCCGTGGTCCTGGGAGCAGCCGGGGCATTATGCCGTGGCTGCAAAGTTTGTGGCCGTGGGCGCTGGAGGACGGCCTGATCCTGAGGCATAGGGATCTGTACAGGGAGACGGTTAGGCGTACCCTGTTGCAGGAGCCAGCTATGGTGGACAGGCGGCCTGGGGTGGATTGGGTGCAGTTGCAGCCGAGGGAGATAGGGGGAGGGGGAGGGACCTAAACTGGCTGGCAGCGCTGGGTAGGCTCCCGGTGAGGGAGCGGGTGCACAGGTTGGGGGGTGGGGGGACGGCTCTGTGTCCCGTCGGGTGTGGGGAGGAGGAAACTGTGGACCATGCTTTGTGGTCATGAAGAGGGGCGGCAGGGGTGTGGAGGAGGGTGAGGTGGTGGGGAGGATGGACGGAGAGGGCCCTCACGCGGGACCTAATTCTGTACGGGCAGGGTCTGAGGGGGTGGCGGAGGAGGAAGAGGCTGGTGGTGTGGAGCATCATCACAGCCTTCAAACTGGCCCTCTGGGACTGGAGGGGGGACTGCGTGAGGAAGGTGGTGCCCAGGCTGGAGCCGGAGAGGGTGTTTGGGATTGGGTTGGCAGGGGTGGGTAGGGAGGTGAGGATATTTAGGGGGATTCATGGGGAGGAGGAAACGAGGGCGGTGTGGGGGGGGATTGCCCAGGGTGGGGGTGGGTTGAGGATTGGGCAGGAGTTTGTGATGTGGGTGTTGTGGTGGTGGGTAGTATAAAGACCTGTATGGTTTGTTGGGGGGGGAAAAAAGGTGTTGTAACATGTGAATTTATGCGGAATTATTGAATTATTGAACGTCACTTTCTTGGGGGATGGGGCGTTCACGGCTGCGTTGCGGTCTCTTTATAGGGGCTGGCGGGGTATGCGGCCCCTGTATGGATGTTGGGGCGAGTGGTGGGAGGCCACCAAGGACCGCATTGCCTCGTTCTGCAAGGTGTGGGGCTGGCGGGCGGCGGGAGCTAGGCAGGCTGCCGTTAAAGGCTGGTCGGCGGAGCTGGGAGCGTTGTGGAGATGGGGGGGCGGTGGCCTCCCGGCCTGGCCTGGCTCTCAGTCTCGTGATTGGCCGAGTTTTCAGTGCGTTTCTCTGTTTTTAGCAGCCCCTGCAACATGCTAATCCACTGTAGCCTAAGCTTTGTACATAATGTTAAACATAGTTTTGGATTCAGTGGCAAGATTTCTTGATTGTATAGTGCCTGTCTCTCAGTAATGTTTTAAAATGAGAGCTTCGTCAGCTGGCAGTAGGCTACTTTGTCGGTAGTCATGAGAAGTTCGCTTGCTAACAGAACATAAAAATGCTGCCCAGAAACCTTGTGAATAGTTCTGACACTAACGAGGTTGAAATATAGCCTTTGCCTACAGCATCTCCTTAACAGTAAAGTTAACAAAATGACAGCATTCATATGACAAAGGAAAACGAATCCGGTCACTCAAGACTGTGCCGCAGCCGTGGGGCAGAAGACGCTTGGTGGCCGTCCACAACGTTATAAACTTAACCTAAATAGTCGGCTGCTGTAAGCTACAATCGGATTTTATTGTATACCCCTGTTCTCTCAATGATGATAACATCTCATTTCCGACTATATTTCAAAGTGTGCCGTTCATTTGCATTATTAACATAACATCGTATCTTGTCATTTTTGGCGAAGACATGCATTCCGTTAGGGATATTGAACATATTTAACATTCTCTAACCATCGTGATTTCGAATTGGTGCAGTTGTCAGCACAAAAACTCATTTTATTCTTTTGCTCTTTTGCATTGCTCTATGCTGTTCTATGGTGCTTTCTGCCTCTTGGTTGCGCATGCATGTTTTCGTGGCGTTTCATAGAAATCCATATATAATGAGCGCATAAAACGACTTGTTGACGTTTTGGGACATTAATCTACATGTAGGCTACGTTAAGCTTTAAGGATTGTATGTCCTTAATTTATTTATATAGGCCTATTTAGGCTACTTGCGCAAACCCTGGATACTTTTATTGCCACACAACAATATTGGTGGTATTTGTTACATTAGCTTCAAAAGGCACCGCTTCAGAAAGCTGCACTGCTTGTGAAAGAAGGGGGTGGGGGAGGGGAGCTTGCAGCCAAGTGTCGGAAAAATGCATAGCCTACAACACAGAACCCGCTTCTCGCATTAGTCACTGACAGTAGACACGCTTCCAGCCTAATGACTTTCACACATTTTGAATGATTTACAGCAGGGGTCTCAAACACCCGGCCCGCGTCCTGCCCAATTCCGGCCCGCGACGTATGACAAAATAATAATGTAATCCGGCCCTTGAGGCTATTAATTGCGACAAACAACGATACTGCTTAAAATAGACGATAGATCCAGGTACGGTGACAAATCTCATTTGTAGGCCTACTCTACTCTTCAAACCCAAAATCGCTGCGCAAAGTTTTCAGGAAATACTTGTATTACACGCGAGAAACACAAAGACGTGCATATGTAATGACGCGGAAGCGATGCAGGCCATAGTGTTGCAGAAATTGAAGCAGAAATTAAGCAGAAATAGGCCTACACCAAATGTTGAAAAACGTTCACGTGTGATGAAGTCTTAGGTAAGCTATGTTATTCACCTATTCTAATTCTGAAGAAGAATATCCTTTTGGAGATTATGATCGATCGTCTATGACAGTGATAGTCACGGTGCGTCTCTGAATGGAGGTGTGTGTATACAACGGTGTCCACTAAGCATACCATGCTTGTTTCGACCCTCTGCCCAACATAGCTTGGAGGTTGCAGTGGTAATCGTGATAATAGTGTCCGTAATGGATGTGGTACAGACAGCAGGGCTAGTAGAAATAGGGCTCTAAAGAACTACAAAGTCACCCGCAATATGATGTGAACTTCTGGGTACTGCAGAAAATATTTCTTAACTTCAAAAACTCAGTGTCTAAAACTCGGTGTCATTCAGACTCAACCCTCTTGACGTTTGGTGATTAATTGACAGCTGTTTTGGGACACGTTAAACTTTCTTTATAATGAGCGCATAAAACGACTTGTTGTTTGGGACATTAAGCTACGTTAAGCTTTTTCACGTTAAGGATTGTATGTCCTTAATTTATTTATATATTTAGGCTACTTGCGCAAACCCTGGATACTTTTATTGCCACACAACAATATTGGTGGTATTTGTTACATTAGCTTCAAAAGGCACCGCTTCAGAAAGCTGCACTGCTTGTGAAAGAAGGGGGTGGGGGAGGGGAGCTTGCAGCCAAGTGTCGGAAAAATGCATAGCACAGAACCCGCTTCTCGCATTAGTCACTGACAGTAGACACGCTTCCAGCCTAATGACTTTCACACATTTTGAATGTCTTTCTATAGGCTAAGCATATAATGGAGATAGAGTAGAAAACTGGATTTAACTAAACAAATGTAACTAAGTAAACTGATAGCCTACTGTAGAGTAAACAATGTTCCCCCTCTCAGGCTGTACAGTAGGCCTATTGAAAGTAGGCTAATGAGCTCAATAGACACGTTAGCGTTTCCATTAGGAAACTTTCGTTGCAGACTTTCACAACTGATTGTTTAGCCTACAGTAGCCTACTGTGGGCCTACTCTACAGTAGCCTAGGCTATAGGTTATGTTCCCCCTCTCAGGCTGTACAGTAGGCCTATTGAAAGTAGACTAATGAGCTTAGACACATTAGCGCTTCCAGCCTAATGACTTTCACACATGAATGATTTACAGTAGACACATTAGCGCTCCACGCAGTGGCGTAACTAGGCCTAGTAGGTGCAGCAAGTGCAGTCGCACCAGGGCCTATGACCTCCGTCGCTACCCCCGCAATGCAATTGCTGGAAAATTCTATACCGGTCCTTTCTGACTACCTGCGTGCCTTTGACCAGGCCAAGGCTACAGCGCAGACACTCGCAAATAAATGGGGGTTCAGAGTACATTTGAAAATGTGAAGAGTGAAGCGTCACTTTGACGAACTATCGGAAGATAAACGCTTAACCGATGCAGAGAGATACTTAAAAGTGCAGGTATTTAATGCAACTCTGGACATCATAATCAGTCAGCTCTCCCAAAGATGTGCAAGCATGCGGGAAACTTGTTATGTGTTTGAGTCTTTACGTCCTATGATCCTTCATCTCGCCGGTGATGATGAACTGCTTGAAAAGGCAGTACGTTTGTCAGACCATTATAGCATGGACATTGCACCGACATTCCCAACACAACTCCTCTCATTTAGGTCTTGCCTTAAAGCAGAGATTTCACAGAAGTCATCTATTTTTCAACTTGCCAAAAGGCTGGTGGTAGATTATGACAGTGTAACATCCACATTCGGGGAAGTGTGTACTGCTCTCATGTTGTTTCTACATTGCCTATGACTGTGGCAACAGCTGAGCGATCTTTTTCCAAATGTTCAACAATTGCTGGTGTACAGGCTATAATCAATTAGCTAAATCATTTGTCCAGCTGTTTAAACATTTTTTCGTGTTACATCCAAACGCAAAAGGTGCTTTGATATATTTTGTTTAAACGTTGGCAAGCAGGCATGCTGCGGTTGCAATGAATGAGGATAATTGGTTTTATCTGCGGTGTTATTTTTTGCATTTTGAATATGACTCGCTCCAGCACGTCTACTTTTTTGCACGGTGCTTTCTTAAAGGAGCTGCACCATCTTACAACAATTGCATCTACATTTTCATATTAGAATGTTTTGTCAAGTGTAAGCTTAAACTACCGTGATCAAATTAAGTTTCCGTGCCCCCGCTGAAAGTCTCTTATGCTCTTATAGATTTGATAGTGTAACGATAAGTAACCGTGACAAATAGGGTATAAGATATATAAACTCACGCTATTGTATTATCATATATGTTTGGTAATGGCTCAGCTTTCTCTGATTGTTCTACTGACTTGGAAACTGCATCATGGAAGCAGTAAGTCAAGTCGCATCAAAAATAGTAGTGGCAGAACTCCAAAGTGACACCTTGTGGTTGTTTGTGTCAACTGCCGTTTGTGCCATTTCTGCTGAGAAAATGGGGATCGTGATTCCTGAAGGAACCCGTCCAAACTTAACGGGGACCCACTGTAAGTGTGGCCTTCAGATAAATGTTTATTTTTCATTTTAGTACATTAAGATAAGCCTTTTTGTTTCAAATCGAGAAAATGGTCTTGATTAGTCAATCAAGAGATGGGCTTTACATACAGTTGAGGTTGCATTATGCTGTCACACTTGCGCACTGACAAATATTATATGGTTGGCCACCATTTCATTGCAGAGTCAGATCCAGTGTTTAGAGATAGATAGATGGATGGATGGATAGATAAATAATTAATTGATCGGCAAGGGGAAATTCAAGCTGGTTTCATCCAACCAGTGATCACTATTAAGATTACTGAATTGTATTTTGTGTATGTATATGTATTTTTCGTAATTAATGCAGATATTTTCATAAACATAGAAAGAGAAAACACTTTGGTGAATCGGATTCTCTGGAAGACCAAAGCAACCGGGATGAATCTCCACCTATTGATGTTCCGCTGAATTATAGCCAATCCTTGCCTGTGGATGCACCACCAGTCCCACCTCCATATCGGTCGTCATCACCACAAAGAGTATCCCCTCCAAGGTCAACTCCTCAGACATTAACATCCAGGTAAATGAAATGTGAATATTATTCTACCTTTTACTTGTCATTTAGCATCATTGCCTACCTCTCAAAGATCAAACTAACTATAATTTGAATTGTCTAAAGGTCACTCGCATCACTAATCTTTCACTCAATTATGAACACCTTGATTACTTGCATTTCACCAAAAATACAAAGTGCAATTTGTTGGCATACAACTGTGCTGATATGTTTATAGTTTTGGATATCATTTTTTTATGTCCCCTTTCTTTACACCTCTGCTGTATGACCCCTGACCCCTCATTGGACTTTACCACAGTCAGTCATCTGATCAGTGCTCTTCCACATCCACAATGCCATCTCTTTGGTCTTCACCATGCCACCAGTCAGCTCCTAGATCTACGCAACATGGATCTACGTCATCTATTCCGATTTCTGTGAGTGATTTTTGGTGTGTGTGTGTGTAAGCTACTGGGTGCCTGAAATTACCCTTGGGATGAATAGAGTATCTATATTCTCTAGGGCTGCAGCTATCGATTATTTTTGTAATTGATTAATCTAGCACTTTATCGATCGATTAATCGATTAATCGGATATTTTTGTTTTGCATTGTTAAACAACCAAAACAAATAATGCATAACGAAAATGACATGGCTGTAAAATGATCAAGCAATTGGCACAGAGGTATTTATTCTAACTCCAACATTTGGCTCCAAAACTAAGCCCACTGTCTTGCAATTGAACGTGAATAAGTTTACTACTTAAAAACATCAAAGCTAAACATTATATCACGACATCGCTACAAATACAGTATGTGATTAAAATCAGCCAACATCAATGTAGGCAATAGGCTACGTAGATAGATGATGGATAGGCTAGATAGATTGATTGATAGCCTACTTTATTGACAATTGGTGAAACAGCATGGAGTGCATGTTTTCGGTTCAAATGTTTGTTCTTTTCCTTTTTGAGTATGTAATGATCCCAAAACTTCACTTGAAAACTTTAGACATTAACTGCCATTTATGGACATCTTGAGCTAATTCAGAATGTATCACGATTCACGCGCTAGTGGTGTGCTTCCTGAACAACGGTCCATGTGGAACAATCAGATCCCTGCGCGTATAGTGCGCGTCATAGGAATTTAACAAGGCTTCGAGGCAGGGTTTTTGCCCTGAGTAATTGTTGTAATAGAGTTATTCGATTAACTCGATGAATCGTTTCAGCCCTAATGTTCTCCTCAGCACTCTTCTGCCAAGACCATGTCTTCTCCTTGGTCTGTGCCTCGTCGCCAGTCAGCTCCTGTGTCTACGGAACATGGCCCGTCATCTGTTCCGATTTCTGTGAGTGATTTTTGATTTGTGTGTGTGTAAGCTATTGGGTGTCTTAAATTACCCTTGGGATGAATAAAGTATCTATCTTTCTCTTTCTCTCTCTCTCTCTCTCTCTCTCTCTCTCTCTCTCTCTCCCCAGCGTTTTTCTACTAGGGCAAGGTCCTTTCATCCCAAGAATCTGCATCCCATCTGGGAAAAAATTCAAAACCCCCCAACGGGACCCTCCTCCCTGCCCACGCACCACAGAACATAACTGACGACTTGCCCTCATTAACCTTAGCGCCAGATAGCTCCCCATTCTCCCTGAAAATACCCTTAACCACCCCTACCTCACAGTCAGCCGTCACGAGGACGGTCAGGTCGTTCACCCGTCCCCCCCCCCCCCCCCCACCTGGCAGATGAACTCCACTAAGGCGCGGCTCCTGCCTCAAGCGCGCCGCCAGCGCCTCTAACGCCAAAACGTAGAGGAGTTGCGACAACGGGCACCCCTGCCGAACCCCACCCACCTGCCGCACCGGGCCAGACAGGTGGCCGTTGACCGCCACCCTGCTGACAGCTCCGTTGTATAACAGCCTGACCAACCCCACGAACCGCCCCCCGACCGTGGCTCACCCGGTCAAACGCTTTTTCCTGGTCGACCCCCAGCAAAGCTAGGGGCAAGTCACGCTCTCCCGCCCAGGCCATTACGTCCCTAATCATGACGTTGTTCAGGCTAGCCGTCCGGCCACGCACCCCACATGTCTGGTCAGGGTGCACCACTGACGGCATCACCGCACCCAACCGCGTCGCCACTACCTTTGCCAGGATCTTGTAGTCTGTATTGAAGAAAGTAATTGAATGATAAGTGTGAGAGTGATAAGTAATTGCTTAAAAGCATCCACCGTCACGCGCTTCACCACCAGCAGGTTGCGGGAGGTCCACAAAGCGGGAGGTCCACAAAGCGGCTTTGATGCTGTTGAGGGTGAGCCAGAGCGCGGCGAAGTCGGCGGCTGGAATGGTGTTGGCGCCCTGGCCCACCCCGCTGACCGCTAGCCGGTAGCTCAGCTGGACCTCCCCTGCTGGCAGGCTCGGGCATTGCAGGGGGCCGGTCACTGAGTGTGAGGCCGGGAACGGGGCTCACTGCTTCCCGGTCCTGCACAAGAGAGACAAGAGTTTTAGCGTTTGTTAAAATAGTGACATCACTTGTTTTAAAAATGTCTTTATAAAACAATACTCTTTTGGCAGGTTAAAAGCAACTGGAAAACGGTGGTCTGTGTCTAAAATCCGCAACTGTCTGAGGTAGGACCCCAGAATTTCACCATGGTGGCAGTCTTGTTCTCTCTGGATGGGGTTGTTGCGTATTTAAAATGCAGGGCGGTGAAGTTGCTGCCTAAAAACAGGTGGGGGTCGGGGAGGCCCTTTCCTCCGTTCTCCTTCCTCTTTTTAAGGACCTCCCTTCTCAATCTCTCCCATTTGGACCGCCCACAGGAAATAAAACACCGCCCGGTCCAGACCTAAAAGAAAAGTTTTGGGGGGACTAAAAACAGAACAGAGAAGTAAAAACTGCTTGTAAAATTACTGCTTTTATTATTAAAATCTTTCCTTCTACTGTCATCTGTCGTAGTCCCCAGAACCCCAGTCGTTGTCTGACTTTCCCTAACACGTCAGTCCAGTTGCCCCGTCCACCACCCTCATTGTCAAATTTGATGCCTAAAATCCTAATGTCTGTCTGTTTAAAATGTACTGCCAGATCTGGTCTTACGTCACCCCACGGCCCAAAGAGCTGGGCCTTGTACTTGCCCCTGTTGAGCTTGACGCCCGAGGCCCTTCCGTACCAGTCAGTCAAGTCGAGTGCTCTTTGGGCCGATAAAACGTCATTTCATAAAAGGGTCACGTCGTCCATGTAAAGAGTACACTGGCAGTCAAGTCCCACTGGCAAGTCAAGTCCTTTGATCCATTTATCCCTTCTCAAGATCTGTGCCAGCGGCTCGATGCACGCAACGAACAGGAGTGGGGATAACGGACACCCCTGGCGGACGCCAGAGCGCACATTTATCACATTGGTTAGGTGCCCATTTACTCGAATTTTGCTGTTGATGTCTTTATACAGCAATCCCACCCACTTTAAAAACCTCCCTGGAAACCCCATTTTTTGCAGTACCTTTAAAAGGTACTGGTGCGAGACCCGATCAAAAGCTTTCTCAAAATCTAAATTTAGCACTAAAAGCCTAATATTTCTGTCTCTCGCAAAACAGATGGCGTCTCGGACCAGCCCTAGGCTGTCCGTGATCCTCCTTCCAGGGACGGCACAGACTTGATCTGGGTGGATCACGTCCTCTAAAACAGTCGACATGTGTAATGCTAAAAGTCTGCTAAAAAGTTTACAATCACAATTTAAAAGCGTTATAGGTCTCCAGTTTTTAAGGTCAGTCCTGTCGCCTTTTTTATGTAGTAAAGAAACTATCCCTGATCTAAAGCTGTCTGGAAGTCTGTCAAGTTCGTCAAATTCTTTAAAAACAGTCAGCATGTCGTTGGCTAAAATGTCATAAAAGGTAACATAAAATTCCATGGGGAGCCCATCCTCTCCCGGGAATTTTTCTGTTTTAAAACCTTTGACATTTTAAAAGCTCAACCAATGTAAAATCCTCTGTTAAAACCTGTTGACTGTTAAGAGTTTTATTTAAAAACTCTAAAACTTCCTCCATCACCTCCTCATGCACCTCTTTCTCGGAGTACAGGTCTTGGTAAAACAGTTGTATCATTTCTAAAATCCCCTCTGTGCAATTTTCTTCCCTCACATCATTTTTTAGCTTCATTATCCCACCCCCTCTTGATATTATTTTCTTAAAGTACCTGGTGCATTTTTCTCCTTCTTCTGTTTCTCTTTCTTTGCTTCTTAAAATTGTTCCTTTACTTTTAAATTCGGCTAAAACTGACATTTCTTTTCTTACCTGTTTGATTTCTTCATTAAAATCAAAACCCATGTTTAAAAGGTTAAAATACCTCTCTAGTCTCTTTTGCAGCCCCAACATGCACCTCCCGCAGGAGAGGAGCTCCGGTTGTCTGCACCCGCCCAAACAGCACGCCAAGACAGTTGCCACTGTCCGCCACTGGGGGCATGCTAGTGCTACTAGCATGCTCCCCATGTGGTCCAACTGTTTGCTCCGGCTTAGGCAGCACGCCAAGACGGTTGCTACTGCCCTCCACCAGGAGCATGCTAGCGCTACCGGCATGCTCACCATGTGGTCCCAATGTTTGCTCCAGCTCCGGCAGCACGCCAAGACGGTTGCTACTGCCCTCCACCAGGAGCATGCTAGCGCTACTAGCATGCTCACCATGAGGTCCAATTGTTTGCCCCGGCTCAGACAGCACGCCCAGATGGTTGCTACTGTTAGCCTTTGGTAGCATGCTAGCGCAACTAGCATGCTCGCCATGTGCTCCGTTTGTTTGTTCTACGCCTGGCCCCCGGTCCACCTGCCCAGCACTATCCACCATCAGCCCATCGTCGTGGTCCCTCTCCACTCTATCCGCCACCTCAACCAGCACCCCATCTGCGTCCCCCTGCAGCTCCAGCCCACCATCACCTTCTCGAAGACCCTCTCCCAATTCCACGCTGCATCGTCCCCCTTCCCAAACCACACCCCTAAAACCTTGAGGCCCTCCGTCGCCACAGTGAACCCCCCTGGCACATCCTCCCTCCCTGCCCAACTACCCCAGAACAAGACGGAGGACTTGTCCCGGTTCACTCTGGCCCTCGTCGCCCAACTAAAAAGGTCTAGCACCTTCCCCGCCCGCCGTAGGCCAGCCTCAGTCATCAGCAGAAGGGTGGTATCATCTGCGTACAATGCCACCTTGGCCGCAACCCCCCCGCCTCCAGGCACGTGCACCCCCCGCAAACCCTGGTCCCGCCGGACAAAGGCCGCCAGTGGCTCCAGATAAATGACATACAGGAGCGGCGAGAGGGGACACCCCTGCCGCACCCCCCCGGCCTGCAGAAAGAAACGGGAGAGTATCCCATTTACCCCCACCCTACTCCCCGCACCCCTGTAAAGCAGCCTCAGCCACCCGCAGAAACCCGGGCCAAACCCCATCCTTTCCAGGATCAGGAGAAGGAAACGATGGCTGACCCGATCAAACGCCTTCTCCTGGTCCACACCCAAAACTGCCAAAGGCAGGCCCCTGTCCCTACTCCAGGCCATGACGTCCCGCAACAGTGAGAGGTTAAGCCCACAGGACCTCCCACGGACCCCACAAGTCTGTTCCGCCCCGACCACCGAGGCCATCACCTCCCCCATCTCACGGCCATGGATTTTGCCAAGATCTTGTAATTGACCGTGAGGAGGGTAATCGGCCTCCAATTGTGGAGCAAGGCCATGTCCCCCTTTTTGTGGAGGAGGGTCACCAACCCAATCAACATGGAGGGAGGGACCCCCCCACCAAGACCTCCCCCCACACCTCCACCAGCCCAGGCCCCAAAACCCCCCAGAAAGACCCCTGGGGACTTTCGAGCCTTCATTGACAGCAAAGCGGTCACCAGCCCATCGCCGCCCTCCAACCCCCTCATCTCCACCCGCTGCTGCCTCACCCTCGTCGACTGCAAAAAGAAGCGGGAAGGCTTTTCGTCTTCCCACGCAGCCACCCTCCCCTGCAGTTCCAACCTCCTTGCCCGCCCCTCAAAGAAAAGCCCCATTTCCCCCTTCAAAACCTCTACCCTCTCCTCCACCTCTGGGCACCCCCTCCCCAACCTGGGCCATAAAGCCTCCAGCTCCCGGGAGACCTCGGCTATCCACCTCTTCTTCTCCGCGTTCTCCTCTGCCACCCATGCCTGGCAGAAGGCCGCCACCTTCATAGCCTCCCACCAGCTCACCCAGGACCCGTGAAAGACCCTCCTCGCCCTCCACCCCCTTAACATTGCTCCACACTGCTCCCGGAACTCCTCCCCTTCCAAAAGCCGGTTGGGGAATCGCCACCTCGGCCTTACCCGCCTCCCCTCCCCCTGGTTAGCCTCCACCCCGATGGCGCAGTGGTCGGAACACCAGGCCGGAATAACCCGGAACCCCGCCAACGCCACACCGCGAGGGAACAAGAAGTAATCCAGGCAGGACTCCACCCCCCTTGAGTTCCTCCATGTAGCCCCGCCTCCACCCACCCCGGCCACTTTGAAGGCGTCCCGTAACCCATGATCACTACACAAACGCCTCAACTCCACATTTCCCCCAGACCCCCTATCCAAACAGACATTGAAATCCCCCCCCACCACCACCACCCGATTACACAAAAACAGCGGAGCCAAACCCTCAAAGAAACCCACCCGCTCCCCCTCACACTTGGAGCATAAACACAAACCAAGCGCAGGTCCACCCCCCCACCCTTACGTCTACACACAGCACCCTACCTGGCACCGTACACACCACCACCTCCACCACAAAACCCCATGAACCGAAAAGAATACCCACCCCATCCGCATGCGCACCCCCCACCCCCCACACAGAAGGTCCCCTACCCCATTCCTCCTTAAATTTTTTCACATCCCCCTCATCCCTCAAATGACATTCCAGCAGAAAAGACACATCATACCCCAATGAAGACAAGAAAACCAAAAACAGCACCCCGCTTCCTGCCCTCCCTCAGACCCCTTACATTCAAAGAAAGGAACTTCATTAAATAGTCCAGCAATAAAACCCACATCCCCCCCAACCGGCCCCCCAAACCAAACACCCAACACACACAGCATTAGCAATCAGGGCTGGCCCACCTTCCCCTTCTGGTCCGTGCCCTTGGTCCACTGCCATGTCCAGCACTCTCGGTGGAAACCCTCTCCGGCACCAAGACCGGCCCCCGCAGCGGCAGAGACTCATCGTCGAGCGGAGAGAACCTGTTAGACAGGGGGACCGATGGCCTGTCCACTCGAACCATCCGGTTCAGGGGCCTCGGCGACTACGGTGGCTCCCCCGACACCTGCACCAGGACTGCACGCCCTCTCCCCTCCGCACCATACACCTGAGACCGGGTCCCCCTTTTCGCCTTTTTTATATAGTAAAGAAACTATCCCTGATCTAAAGCTGTCTGGAAGTCTGTCAAGTTCGTCAAATTCTTTAAAAACAGTCAGCATGCCGTTGGGTAAAATGTCATAAAAGGTAACATAAAATTCCACGGGGAGCCCATCCTCTCCCGGGCATTTTTCTGTTTTAAAACCTTTAAGACATTTTAAAAGCTCAACCAATGTAAAATCCTCTGTTAAAACTTGTTGACTGTTAAGAGTTTTATTTAAAAACTCTAAAACTTCCTCCATCACCTCCTCATGCACCTCTTTCTCTGCGTACAGGTCTTGATAAAACAGTTGTATCATTTCTAAAATCCCCTCTGTGCAATGTTCTTCCCTCCCATCATTTTTTAGCTTCATTATCCCACCCCCTCTTGATATTATTTTCTTAAAAAAGTACCTGGTGCATTTTTCTCCTTCTTCTGTTTCTCTTTCTTTGCTTCTTAAAATTGTTCCTTTACTTTTGAATTCGGCTAAAACTGACATTTCTTTTCTTACCTTCTTGATTTCTTCATTAAAATCAAAACCCATGTTTAAAAGGTTAAAATACCTCTGTAGTCTCTTTTGCAGCCCCAACATGCACCTCCTCTCTCTCTCTCTTTTGTCTCTACCTTTAATCTTAAAAAAAGTCTTGGTCTTACCCTTCACCATCTCCCACCATTGTGCACGTGTATCGAAAAAGTCTTGGAGGGTCTGCCAGAGGCTGAACTGCTCCCTGTATTCTCTGACTATCTCCTCATCCTGTAACAGGGAACAGTTCAGCCTCCACAGCCCTCCACCTACCGTCACACCTGTGGGGAGTGAAAGGGTGCAGGAGAGCATGCAGTGATCAGAAAAGAACATAGGGGACAATGTAGCATCCGTGGGCGGGCAATCTCTTGTTAAAACATAGTCGATACGGGAGGCTCGGGCGCCGTCACCACTGTGCCAGGTGAAGCCCTCCTCCCGTGGATGCACTTTTCTGTAGCAGTCAACTAAATTAAAATCCCTAACTATATTCTTTAAAAGTACGGATGTCTTATCTACCTTAAAATCTTCCCCTACATTCTTTCTATCATGTCTGCTTAAAACACAATTAAAATCCCCTCCGACAACTAGGGGAGCCCTCCCTAGCATGTGGGGCTGCAGCTCTTCTAAAAAGTCATGTCGGTCGTGTTTATCATTAAAACCATTCACATTAAGAACATTAAAATCCCTGTCTAAAACAGTCAAGTGGGTTAAAAGGGCCCGCCCGGGTCTCACCACTGTGCTGCCCTTCACCAAGATGTGTGGATTCTTGATCAAGATGGCGACCCCGTCCGCTCTGTTAAAATTGGACCCGCTCCACACGGAGGGTCCCGGGGTCCACATCTGGTCCCACTTGCTGTAATTGTTTAAAAAAGGCAAGGAGCACTCTTGCAGCAGAAATATATCTGCATTCAGAGTGCTCAACAGGGATAAAATGCTCTGAGCTCTCACTAGAGTCTTCACACTTCTTACATTGATTGTTGAGATTGTGAGACTCATGAGCAGTATGATAAAAATGAACACGACAGAGTTAAAACACTACAGAGACATGTTTTTAAAACAAGTGGAGATCAACCGGGGTTGATCTCCTGTGACACCTGCTCCTCCTTTATGACCATTGAATTTGGTCCAGAAGGGTCACTGGTGTCTCCAGCGTCAGGCTCGGCAGAGAAAAACTCTTGCGTTGCCCTTGGCGTGGATGCTCTGAGCGCCATGCGCATAAAAGACACTTCACGTCCACCGGGCCACAGTCGATTCAGATCTTCCGAAGAGGAACTATCTGAAGACAGTATCACCCGGTTTTTCTTCTCTGTCATTTCTGACAGAGGAGATTCTAAAGGTCTCTTATGCTGCGCATTGGGGAGTGAAGCAGGTGCTTCAGCCCCCTCAGAGGCCACACTCACCTCCTCAGCGGTTTCGGGAGGCGGGGCTTCCTTTTCTCCTTCAGGCTCCTCCTCCGCCTGCTCCATCTCCTTTCCCAGCTGGGAGGGTGTGGCCTCCAATCCGTGCTCTGACTCTGCCTGGGTGTTAGCTTTGCTCGTAGCCGCCCGGCTAGTCCCTGAAGCTGGCTGGAGGTTTCCCTCCAAAACTTCAGGGACCACCCCTTCCTCCATTTCGTCCTTCTCTTCCTGTTCTTGTTCTGGGCCATGCGGCCGGGCGGCCATGGCGGCCATTTTGGTAGCCTTTAGCTTGTTGGCAAAAGAGCTAGGGCAATCTCTGTAGAGATGGGATGAAACTCCACAGAGATTACACTTTCTGCCATTTGTGCAATCTTCGAAAAGATGCCCAATTTCTCTACACTTCCTGCATACAATTTCCTGGCACGCTTCGGCAAGATGCCCAAGCTGGCCGCATTTGCGACACAGCTTAGGCATCCCTTGGTAGTGGATGTAGCCCCGGTTCTCTCCCAACACAATCATAGACGGAATCTGACGGAGGCCTAGGTAACTGCTCGGGTCTTCCCATTGTTTAATGGGAACTCTCCACGAGCAGTTCCAAATGCCGTCCTCGTCCAAAACCTTAACTGGTGGGCTACGAACACTGGTGGGTCCCACACTCTCCCAGCCTCCCTACACTCCCAAAACGCGTGGGCGGCAGTCTCCTCCTCCCCGCAGCCCAGAGGGCAGAACGGGGGGCCCCTGCCCCACAACCTGTGGACCCTCTCGCGGACCGGTAAGCGGTCCAGGGCGCACAACCAGTTCAGGTCCTTGCCCCCTCGCCGCAGATACGAGGGCTGCAAAGCCCTCCAATCCACAGCCAGAGAACCCGGCCTCCCCGGCGCCCCCACCCCGGGCCCCCTGGCGAGAGCCTCTTTATACAGCGCCCGGTGATCTAAAACCAGGCCATCCCGGAGACACCAAGCATTCCCGGAAGGGGAAACCCAGCCAGAACCTGGCAAGAAAGACCGCGGGGTGATCAAACAGCCCCGTCGCAATCCGGGCCTGAAACGCCACATGCAAGGACAGGGCCTTGAGGGGGAGGCAGGGCACCTCCCTCCCCCCCTCCGCCATGCTCCTATACATTACGGCCCGACTCACCATTTCGGTGCTGCCCCCCCAAAGGAAAGAGAACACGTCCCGCTCCAGCCTCCTCCCCACTATGAAGGGGACGGGGAACACGTAGGCGAGGTGGTTTAGCCGGGGGAGAATGTCGGCCTTCACAGCCAACACTCTCCCCAGCAGCGCGAGAGGCCGGGACCGCCAACACCCCAACCTCCTCGCCACCCTATCCCTCAAACCGTCCCAATTCTTCTGTGCCGACTCCTGGTGGTGAAAGTCCACCCCCAGGACCCGCAAGCTGTCTGCCACCCGGAAACCTCCCGGGAAGGCTGCCCGCCCCGCCCACCTCCCAAACCCCATCACGGCAGACTTCGTGAGGTTTACCTTTGCCCCCGCCGCCCTCCCGTACTCCGCCAAAATGGCCGTTATCAGCCCAAAACTGGCGTCAGACGTGACGAAAAGCGTCACGTCATCTGCATATGCAGCCACCCTCGCCTCCCTCCCTCCACCCCCGGGCAGGTGAACCCCAGCAAACCGCTGGGCCTGCCTGAGCACCGAAAGTAGCGGCTCGAGGGAGATGATGTAGAGCAAAGGCGAGAGGGGGCAGCCCTGACGAACCCCCCCTGCCTGCGGAACCACGGCCGACAAATGGCCCCCCACCCTGACCCTGCTACCAGCCTGAGCGTAGAGCAGCCGCACCCAGGAAATAAAACGAGGGCCAAAACCCATACGGATTAAAACATTAAAAAGAAACCCGTGGCTCACCCGGTCGAAAGCCTTCTCCTGGTCCAAGCTCAGGAGGGCCAGTGGGAGAGCCCGCTGCTCAACCCAGCTGACCACATCCCTCACCAGGACCAGGTTCAGGGAGCCCATGCGGCCCCTCACGCCACAGGTCTGATCGGGGTGTATCACAGACCCCAACACCTCCCCCAAACGGAGCGTCAGCGTCTTGGCCAGAATTTTGTAATCGGCCGTCAGCAGAGTGATCGGCCGCCAGTTGGCCAAATCCTCCCTGCTGCCTTTCTTATATAAAAGCGTGACCAAACCAGACCTGAGCGAAGGGGGCAGAACACCCGCCCCCAAACTCTCCTCAAACACCAGGAGGAGGTCCGGGCCCACCAAAGGCCAGAAGGCCGCATAGAACTCGACCGGGAGACCATCCCGCCCGGGCGCGCTGCCCCTTTTCAGGGACCGCATAGCCGCCCCCACCTCGTCCAGGTCCAGGGGCCGCTCCAGGGAGAGGGCCTCCGTCCCTGCCAGGTGCCGGTCCAGTGCAGCCAAAAACCCCTCTGCTGCCTGCCCATCACCACCCCGGTCCTGGAACAAGTCCGTATAAAACCGGCCGGCCTCCGCCAGGACCTGGCCCCGGTCGGTAATCAGGCCCGCTGGCCCCTGCAAGGCCCCAAGGGCCGACCGCTGCTGCCTAGCCCTGGCTGCCGCAAAGAACCCCTTAGAAGGAGTCTCCTCCGTCAGCCGCCCCCGTACCCCCGCAGTGAGGAGGACGGCATTGGCCTCCCCCACATAGCGGTCTCTCAGCAGACCCTGGAGCACCTGTGACCGCTCCCAGCCAGGCCGGGAGGCCACCGCCCCCGATCTCCATAACGCTCCCAGCTCAGCCGACCAGCCTTTAACGGCAGCCCGTCTGGCTCCCGCCGCCCGCCAGCCCCACACCTTGCAGAATGAGGCAATGCGGTCCTTGGTGGCCTCCCACCACTCGCCCCAACACCCATACAGGGGCCGCATACCCCGCCAGCCCCTGTAAAGAGACCGCAACGCAGCCGTGAACGCCCCATCCTCCAAGAGAGTGACGTTCAACCGCCACATCCCTGGATGCCGCTCCCAGCCCCCCACCTCCACCCAAACCCCAATCAGACAGTGGTCTGATAGCCACATGGGCGTGGTGGAAAACCCACGCACCCCCACCGTCGCCGTGATAAAAAAATAATCCAGACGAGAGCTGGCCCCCCTGGAGTTAGCCCAGGTATGGCCCGCCGACCCGTCACCCGCCACCCGGAACACATCCCTCAACCCATAACCCGCCACCAGCACCCCCAAATCCCTGTCAGGGGCCCCGTCCAGGGAGACATTAAAGTCCCCCCCGACCACCACCACCCGATTAGTAATCAGGAGTGGGGCCAGGAGCTGGAAAAACCCCCGCCGCTCCGCCGGCACGCTGGGGGCGTAGACGCACACCAGCCGCACCTGCACGCCCCGCCAGGACACATCCGCGCATAAAATGCGCCCCCCCCACCACCTCCCACGTGGACTGGATGGACACATCCCACCCCCTAAATAAAATCCCCACCCCATCCGCCCGCACGTTCCCACCCCCCCACACAGAGGGTCCCCTCACCCACCCATCCTGCAGGGCCCGAATGTCCTCCCCCCCCCCCACATGTACCTCCTGCAAAAACAGGACATCAAACACCCGCTGCTCTATTGACAGAAAAAAAGCCACCCGCCTCCCCGGCATCTTAAGCCCCCGAACATTCAGGGACTCCACCAGCATATCCCCCATTACACAAAACACAAACAAAACCAAACACCCACCACCAGATCACCACACATATGCATAAAAACAACACACATTAAGTCCCCAGGAGTCGGTCCCGTGCCACCACCGACTTCCGCACGGGATCACCAGAAGCAGGCGAGGCGACGGGTTCACTCACCCCATCCGATGAATCAGTCTGCATGACCAACGCCACGTCGCTGTCCCCCAACTCCTCAGGCGGAGCGTCGTCCTCAACGGAGACAGGGGAGAGGGGCCCGCCCTCAACCCGAGGGGAGTCCAGCGATGGCCCCGCTCCCCCATCCGCAGACCGGTCCCGCCCGTCCTCCAGCCACAAAGAGGGGCCCTCCTGCCGCTCCCGACTCTCCCGAACCGCCAGGCCGCCCCCCCCCCCCCTCAGGACACGGGGAGGGAGAGGGCTCAGGAGACCCAGAGCTCCCCACCGCCTTCAGCTTTCCTCCCCCAGACCGCCCGTCCGGCTGGCCGTCCGCCGCCGCCGCTCTCTTTGAAGCCGCTCTCCCCCTCGGTAGGCCAGCACCCGTGCCGCCTGAGACCGTCGCCAGCAGCGGAGCCAGGAGATGCTTTGGGATCCCAGCGACCACCGGAGAGGTCGCCCCGACCTCCTCCTCGGCCTCTTCCATGACCTCAGAATCGCCCCAGCACGCAGAACCACGACCAGCAGCCCCACCGAGGATACTGCCGCAGGTCTCGTTGATGGCCTCCAAAGAGGCTTCCTCGCCTGCCGTTCCACTCCCGTCCAGCGGGGACCCCACAGCAGAGGAAGTTGAGCCAGGCGCCACACCACCTCCCACCTCCGGGGGAGCCGACGAGTCCGGAGCCGAACCATGCGGCGCACTGGGCGCCGCCATCTTGGTAGCCAGGGAGCTATCAGCTACCAAGCTAGCCGCCGCCTGCCGCTCCAACTCTGCCGCCAAATCCACCTCCTCCTGCTCTCGTAACACGTCCTCCGAGCCAGCCGCAGCAGCATACGACTTAGCCCGGGCAGGGCAGCTCCTAAACAAATGTGAGTCAGAACCACACAGCGAGCAAAGTTTTGGAGCAGTGCACTTACCCGCCGTGTGGTCACCCCCGCCACAAAAGCGGCAGCGGCTCCCCGCACAATCCTTCTTGCTGTGGCCAAGCCCTCCACACCGCCGACAATATTCCGGCTGGCCAGGGTAGTAAAGGAACCCCCTGTTCGTCCCTATTGCGAACGACCCCGGCGGATGACGCAGCTTCCCCGGTGCCTCCGGCTCCTGGTGGAACGAGACCAGGTAGCGGCGTCTCCCCGTCCAAACGCCGAAGTTGTCCCTCAGCCTGGTCCCGCCCTTCACCACCTTACAATGACGCCGTAGGAAGGCCTCGACGTCCCGGTCCTCCACATAAGGGTTGTACATGTGGACCACCAGGGGGAGGTGCTCCTGCATGTACAAACACCTTATTCCTAAGCCGCCCAGGAGAACATGACTCACCTTCTTTTCCCACTCCGAGGCCAGCCTGTAGCAGTCCTGCAGCGCATGGAATGTGACATCCGCAAATCCACTTGACGTGAAGTCCTGGAAGCAGAATAGTTTTCCAGGGTCCAGGCCGAAAACCGTCTTCAAAACCGACGACATAACAAATACCCTCCCAAACCGCGCCTTCTGCTCTATTGATGCACTACCTAACAACGATATCCTAACCGAATTGCGCAATTTCGGGGATTTACCCCAAAAACATCCTTCTCCCCCTACTCCTTAATTCCCTTTTCACATAGCTTGCCCACACAGCATTCACCTACTGAAAACTAACTTCGTCCAACACATAGACCTCTATTTAGACTCCACTTTCACTTTGTACAAAAAAGAAATCTCTTTTTCATAAATGCCATTTTTTTATATATTATTTTTTTCTTTTCACTCTTGGGTTTGAACCCATGACCTTCCCATCCCCAGACCCGTGCCTTAACCACCTTACCACTGGACACTTAAAGGTTGTCATCCATTAGTTTTTATTTGTCCTTCTAAGTTTTATTTCCTACACACCAATTGGATGTCAATCACATCCATCACCTTACATCATCATTTTTAAACCAATCCCAAGTTCTCTTTTAGAACACCTGACTCCCACTTCCTTTTCCCAACTTCCTCTCCTACATATAGGACACCACACTACAAACACAGACTAGCCCTGAAGAAGTAGCAATGCTACGAAACGTCGGCTTTTTATAACTTTTACAAAGACTCAACACAGTGCTAGAACTTTTTAAATTTCGATCTTAGAAGTTCTTACCCAAGCTATTTGGCTTTTTTAATATTAAAACTTTTAAAATTTTAACTGGAAGCTGTGGAGTTTCCCCTCAAAAACAAGGACAATATATTCTCTCTACAAACCACCAAGGACTTCACCACTGGATCATCGACTTCAGCCTTCTCCATAAACTCATCCTGACAGGTTTTTTCCAACCTTAACACAAGGATTCATTACCACTGGCTGTGCAATAAAGTTTCTACTGGACTCTGAGGCTCACCTAACCGCTTAGGTGAGCCTTTTTATCTGGACTACTGCTTTTACTGAGGTAAGATTTCCCCACAGCTATCCCCTTTTAATCTTGTTTAAGCCTGTTTTGACTCTTTGTTTTCTTACATTTTAGCTATCCCCTTCACATTTTAGTCCTTCTCTTTTAATTAAAACTATTTATTTGCCCTTTCCTTTTTTATATAAGTCATTTTACCCACACCTTTTCTTTGCCCCTTCTATTTTTGTCCACCTGCTCACCCATAACCACACACATTTACTTTAATCTCATTTACCCCCCATGGTTTAGCCTAGCCTTACACTCAGCCTTTTTCCTTATTTCTTCCTTTTCTTTTTACTCCATTACTCACTTTAACTTCCTCCCTTCCCCACTTCTTAACCCTACACACACGCACACACACACACACAAACGCATTTTTTTCCCCTTCTCTCCTGATCCCTACCCCACATACATTTACACTTCTCATATTTTAATTATATCCTCCTTTTTTAATCTTTTTTTTAATTATTTCTTTGTTTTTTACTGCATGTTTTGTCTCCATCCACCCATAACATATCATGTCTGCCACAGTTCCCCTTCCCAAACACTTAGCTAGACCCACTCATAGACATCCCCCCCTTAGACCCCAACCCCATCCTAGACCTACTGCACTCCTACCCACCCCCCCTCACACTTACAGAAATGCAATTACCAACCCCACACAGAGAGGCTTTCCTTTACAGTACCCTACCCACTCCTACCTTCACATAACACGTCCTCTCCTATCTATGCCCCCACCCAACACCAGATACATTCACACACATAGACCCCCTAGGCCCACACACACATATGCATCCACCTTAACCTCCACTAGACCGCCCTCTTCACACACACACACACACCCCACTCCACCACCAGACATGTACACAAACACTCTCAGACATGAACCAGATCCCCTCACACGCCAACAAGCCAAACAATACTTTAAATTAATCCAAGTCACACATCACAAACAGATCACACACACAGCTCTGGATACACACACTTTCCCCACAGGCATGTACAGACAGGTCACCAAACTCACAGAATTCATCAAACCAGCCGCCCCCACACCCCAGACACTAGAACTACTCAGAAACAACACAACACAGTGGATAGAACAGAACATGCAAATTTTACACAACCACTACACCTCACAAATTTTAAATTTTACTACATCTTCAGCACCTTTTAACAACACAGCTTTTCAAATAGCGTGTGGCTGGGCCAGGAAGATGTACCAGAAAAGATTCACCGACTCCACTCTTCCCACAGTTCACCTGGCCCTCAACCCCCCTACTCCCGCCCCTTTGCCTACACCCCCTCCTCCCCATACCCCCCCATCTACTTTAACATGCCTTTCAGATTTTCCACCACTTTCATCCACAACTTCACCATCACACACAACCACAGACACGTTAGCTCAAACACTTCCCAACCCTACTTCCACTTCCCCTCGCACTTCCGCCCTTCCAACCATACAATCACCACACACCACCAGGATCCACCAACTTAGACTCACACACATACAACACTGACAGCTGACACACTCACTACACCACACTTTACACCTCCACGCACTCCTGCTAACACAACCACACACCTTTCCCCCTACATAATATCACAAGCACATACAGCAAAGCCACTACCCCAGCGTCCCACATTGAGAGTCACCACACAGTTTCACCACACAATACACAGCCAACCTGAAACAAACACTACCCCCACCACCACACACTCACCCAGGTCAACACGTACACAACCCCCCAACCACTTAGTAGTACACACCCTCGATAATATAGTTTCCTTGTCCCCACAGCACCCACCAGAGGAGGAGAGGGAGACTCCGGCGCCTCCGCAGCTGGAGAGGGCGATGACGAAAGGGCGGACTCATCAAGTCAAACGATTTGTCACAACCGCAGCTGAGCCCTCTCCATCAAAAGCTGTGGGACCGCCGGAGACACCCAACCCTCCTATCCCTTCCACACCCCACACCCCACCACACACCATCTCCAACCTCTTACAACCCACACCACCCACTACACACCTCTTCCACCCCACTTACCACCGGGCCCTCAGAAACAAACTGGAAGAATGGTCAATTTCAATACACAAACCACTAGCTTTCATAGGAGATTCCAATCTCAATAGGATTCCCCCCTTCACCCATCCCGATATACAAATTGACAGTTACCCTGGAGCCACCACCTACCACTTTGCCAAACTCTTACAGAAAACCACCCCCCTTCCCCAAGTGAAGTCGGTGGTCTTGTCAGTGGGCCTCAACAACAAGGACCATGACCCCAAAAACACCAGCATCAGACAGTTCCTCATCCTCTACAAACATGCTTCTACAGTTTTCCCCAATGCAATCATACACATTCCCCTCATTAATTTTTCACCCCGCCTCACTACCCAACAGCAGGCCAATCTCACTCACATTAACAACTTTATAACTTCCCACTTCCCCCACATCCCCACTATCCCCCCAGACACCTTCCACACCACTCAAGATAACATACACTGGACACCCCATACAGCTCATACAATCTTTACACATTGGTGCCAATATTTACATTTTCAATAACTCCACCCATAACCCTGGCCCCCCCAACTCCCACCCCCCCTCTTGCACATTCACCCCCTCCACCCACTCCCACCCTCCCTCATGATTTAATCATGAACCTTTCTACCCTTTTCCAACCCACTTCCCCACAACGCTCTCTGTTGGAGAGGGGGCTTACATTCATTCCACACACCACTCGCATGGACCGGGAGGAACTCCAGAGGGACCTATACCTTTATCACCGCCGCCTTAAAATACTCCATCACTTTTCCTCAGACGACACCTGCACTCCCACCCCCTTCACTCTCCCCTCCACTTGGGAACCCCACACTTCACAATTAGACAAGCAATTAGTTAAGCACCGCAAACAAGCAAACAAGCCAGCACAGTACATTGACTCCGCAAATGCCCCACACTCCCACAACCCCAACACTCACTTGGCAAGTCCGGAGTGATAATCCTCCCTCTGTCAGACCCCAGCATGAAGGCGAAGGGAGGCCTCACCTGGCGATCCCCCTCTGACCGAAACAGCACGGAATACGACCACTTCCCCGTCCAGAAGCCGTTGACATCCACGACACGCCGTCCCTGTGGCACCTCCGTGCAGTACCGCCCCAACAGACAACGGACATCCTCTTCCAGCACGTGGGGGTTGAAGACCTGCACCACCACGGTATGCTTCGGACGCCAGAACCTCATTCGAAGTCCAGACTCCACAGTGCCGACCCGTAGACCTTCCCCAGCCTCCTTCCACTGCCGAACCGCGACCAACATGTCCACCGGCGACCGGAAGGTCACGTCGTAGCCCACCGTCGACGCCAGCAGGCACAACACCTCCTTATCCGTTGCCCCCAGTATCCCGAGCCTCCCGTATCGACTATGTTTTAACAAGAGATTGCCCGCCCACGGATGCTACATTGACCCCCCTCTTCTTTTCAGATCACTGCATGCTCTCCTGCACCCTTTCACTCCCCACAGGTGTGACTGTAGGTAGAGGGCTGTGGAGGCTGAACTGCTCCCTGTTACAGGATGAGGAGATAGTTAGAGAATACAGGGAGCAGTTCAGCCTCTGGCAGACCCTCCAAGACCTTTACGATTCACGAGCACACTGGTGGGAAATGGTGAAGGGTAGGACCAAGACTTTTTTTAAGACTAAAGGTAAAGATGAAAGAGAGAGAGAGAGGAGGTGCATGTTGGGGCTGCAAAAGAGACTACAGAGGTATTTTAACCTTTTAAACATGGGTTTTGATTTTAATGAAGAAATCAAACAGGTAAGAAAAGAAATGTCAGTTTTAGCCAAATTTAAAAGTAAAGGAACAATTTTAAGAAGCAAAGAAAGAGAAACAGAAGGAGAAAAATGCACCAGGTACTGTAAGAAAATAATATCAAGAGGGGGTGGGATAATGAAGCTAAAAAATGATGGGAGGGAAGAATATTGCACAGAGGGGATTTTAGAAATGATACAACTGTTTTATCAAGACCTGTACGCAGAGAAAGAGGTGCATGAGGAGGTGATGGAGGAAGTTTTAGAGTTTTTAAATAAAACTCTTAACAGTCAACAAGTTTCAACAGAGGATTTTACATTGGTTGAGCTTTTAAAATGTCTTAAAGGTTTTAAAACAGAAAAATGCCCGGGAGAGGATGGGCTCCCCGTGGACTTTTATGTTACCTTTTATGACATTTTAGCCAACGACATGCTGACTGTTTTTAAAGAATTTGACGAACTTGACAGACTTCCAGACAGCTTTAGATCAGGGATAGTTTCTTTACTACATAAAAAAGGCGACAGGACTGACCTTAAAAACTGGAGACCTATAACGCTTTTAAATTGTGATTGTAAACTTTTTAGCAGACTTTTAGCATTACGCATGTCGACTGTTTTAGAGGACGTGATCCACCCAGATCAAGTCTGTGACGTCCCTGGAAGGAGGATCACGGACAGCCTAGTGCTGGTCCGAGACGCCATCTGTTTTGCGAGAGACAGAAATATTAGGATTTTAGTGCTAAATTTAGATTTTGAGAAAGTTTTTGATCGGGTCTCGCACCAGTACCTTTTAAAGGTACTGCAAAAAATGGGGTTTCCAGGGAGGTTTTTAAAGTGGGTGGGATTGCTGTATACGGAAATATACAGCAGAATCCGTGTAAATGGGCACTTGACAAAGGCGATTATTGTGCGCTCTGGCGTCCGCCAAGGGTGTCCGTTATCCCCACTCCTGTTCGTTGCTTGCATCGAGCCGCTGGCACAGATCTTGAGAAGGGATAAATGGATCAAAGGACTTGACTTGCCAGTGGGACTTGACTGCCAGTGTACTCTTTACATGGACGACGTGACCCTTTTATTAAATGAAGTTTTATCGGCCCAAAGAGCACTCGACTTGACTGACTGGTACGGAAGGGCCTCGGGCGTCAAGCTCAACAGGGGCAAGTCCGAGGCCCAGCTCTTTGGGCCATGGGGTGACGTAAGACCAGATCTGGCAGTAGATTTTAAACAGACAGACATAAGGATTTTAGGTATTAAATTTGACAATGAGGGTGGTGGACGGGGTAACTGGACTGACATGTTAGGGAAAGTTAGGCAACGACTGGGCTTTTGGGGACTACGACAGATGACAGTAGAAGGAAAGATTTTAATAATAAAAGCAGTAATTTTACAAGCAGTTTTTACTTCTCTGTTCTGTTTTTAGTCCCCCCAAAACTTTTCTTTTAGGTCTGGACCGGGCGGTGTTTTATTTCCTGTGGGGGTCCATATGGGAGAGATTGAGAAGGGAGGTCCTTAAAAAGAGGAAGGAGAACGGAGGAAAGGGCCTCCCGGACCCCCACCTGTTTTTAAGCAGCAACTTCACCGCCATGCATTTTAAATACGCAACAACCCCATCCAGAGAGAACAAGACTGCCACCATGGTGAAATTCTGGGGTCCTACCTCAGACAGTTGCGGATTTTAGACACAGACCACCGTTTTCCAGTTGCTTTTAACCTGCCAAAAGAGTATTGTTTTATAAAGACATTTTTAAAACAAGTGATGTCACTATTTTAACAAACGCTAAAACTCTTGTCTCTCTTGTGCAGGACCGGGAAGCAGTGAGCCCCGTTCCCGGCCTCACACTCAGTGAGGCCCAACAGGCTTGGAGGAACGCAGCCCACCCCACCCTCCAGAACAAGCTGAAGGATCTGGCGTGGATGGCGCTCCATGAGGTCCTCCCGGTCAGAGCCGTGATGCACTCCCGGGCCATGGCAAGAATGAACACCTGCCCGCGGCCAGGATGCGGCCAACCTGAGACCGTGCAGCAACTGCTCTGGGAGTGCAGCGTGGCGAGGGACCTGTGGGCCAAAACCGCCCCTTGCAATGCCCGAGCCTGCCAGCAGGGGAGGTCCAGCTGAGCTACCGGCTAGCGGTCAGCGGGGTGGGCCAGGGCGCCACCACCATCCCAGCCGCCGACTTCGCCGCGCTCTGGCTCACCCTCAACAGCATCAAAGCCGCTTTGTGGACCTCCCGCAACCTGCTGGTGGTGAAGCGCATGACGGTGGATGCTTTTAAGCAATTACTTATCACTCTCACACTTATCATTCAATTACTTTCTTCAATACGGACTACAAGATCCTGGCAAAGGTAGTGGCGACGCGGTTGGGTGCGGTGATGCAGTCAGTGGTGCACCCTGACCAGACATGTGGGGTGCGTGGCCGGACGGCTAGCCTGAACCACGTCCTGATTAGGGACGTAATGGCCTGGGCGGGAGAGCGTGGCTTCAACCAGGAAAAAGCGTTTGACCGGGTGAGCCACGCTTTCCTCTTCTCCATAATGGAGAAGATGAATTTTGGGGGCCGGTTCGTGGGGTTGGTCAGGCTGTTATACAACGGAGCTGTCAGCAGGGTGGCGGTCAACGGCCACCTGTCTGGCCCGGTGCGGCAGGTGGGTGGGGTTCGGCAGGGGTGCCCGTTGTCGCCGCTCCTCTACGTTTTGGCGTTAGAGGCGCTGGCGGCGCGCTTGAGGCAGGAGCTGCGCCTTAGTGGAGTTTATCTGCCAGGTGTGGGGGGGGGGGGGGGGGGAACGGGTGAAGGTGTCTGCGTATGCAGACGACCTGACCGTCCTCGTGACGGCTGACTGAGGTAGGGGTGGTGAAGGGCATTTTTAGGGAGTATGGGGAGCTGTCTGGGGCTAAGGTGAATGAGGGGAAGTCGTCGGTGATGTTTTGTGGTGCGTGGGCAGGGAGGAGGGTCCCGTTGGGGGGTTTTAATTTTTTCCCAGACGGGATGAGGATTCTGGGGGTGAATTTTTACAGGGCTGGGAGTGCTGGGTTGAACTGGCGGGAGCGGCTAAGAGGACTGACGACCCGGCTGGCGAGGTGGAGGGGGAGGGCCTTGTCCATCACGGGTAGGTGCTTGGTGGTCAGGATGGACCTCATGCCAGCTCAAAACTACCTAGCATATGTCTTCCCCCCTCCGCCAAGGCAGGGGTTGGTGTTGGAGAGGATCCTTTTCCAGTTCATTTGGGGAGGTGGGATGGAAATGGTGCAGCGTGCCACAATGCTGCAGCCGGAGGGTAGTGGGGGGTGGGGCCTGCCGAGTGGCCCTCTCAAGCTGTTGTCCTCGTCAGTGACATTTCATGCAAGGCTGGTGCTGGGGGCTTTTGAACATCCGGCGGCATTTTTTGCCAGGTTTTGGTTGGGGTTAGACTTCAGGTCCTTGTTGGCCCTGTCTGCCAGGACCCCCTGGGCATGGGAGATGCCACCCCACTACCACCGGGTGGCGAGCCTCCTAAGGGCAGAGCCCTGGTTGTTGGATGGTGAGGTGGTGGTCGACCATTGACGTGTGTATAGGGGGCTGGTGGAGAGGAGGGTGCCTCCTCCGGGGTGCAGAGGCGGGTGCAGTGGAGTGTCATACACGCCAGTTATGTGGATGGGCAGGGGAGGGATATTGGGTGGTTGGGGGCGTTGGGTCACCTGCCGGTGCGGGAGAGAATGCATCGTTTTGGGATGAGTCGTACGTCCCTGTGCCCTATGGGCTGTGGGGCAGAGGAGATGGTGGGGCATGCTCTGTGGGGGTGCCCTGAGGCCCATAAGGTGTGGGATTGGGTGGGGTTGTGCCTGCGGCGATGCCTCCAGGTGAGCTTGACTGAGGACTTGGTGTTGAGGGGTGTGGGAGTGCAGGGGTATGGGGCGGACCAACAGAGGGTGCTGTGGCTGGTGGTGGCAGAGGTAAAGAAGGCCTTGTGGCTGAGGGCGGGGTGCATCAGGTGGAGGGACCCGGTGAGGGAAGCAGAGAGGAGTGTCCACAGGTTGGAGGGGAGGTTGAGGTGGGTGGCAAGGGTGGAGGTGGCTATGTCGGGGCGGGATGGGGTGAGGGTTTTGTGGGATTCCATGGTGGGGGGGAGGGTGGGGGCAGGGGGGCAGTGAGGGATGGGGTTTCTTTTTGGTTTTGGTTTTCTTAGTGATGTATGATGTGATTTCTGTAGTGATGTCTGTGTTGACTACATGTGGCCCGAGGGGTCGTTTTTGTTTTGCTGCAACCGGGAAAAAAAGGTTTCTTCCTGTGTGTATGACAGTGTGGATGATACCAGTGACTTCCTCATGTGTTATTGGGTGTGGGGGTAGGGTGAGAGTCACCACTTTATGATGTAATAAACAGTTGCCCAAGAGGCAGGTGATTTTGGTGGAGGGTTTTGGTGATGTCACTGGTATTATGTAATGTTTGAGTTTGACTTCATCTAATAAAAAAAAAAAAAAAAAAAATCTGTTCTTATCCAATGTGAATGATAATTTCATATCCAGTATGAAAATGTGAAATGTGAAGAAAATGAAAACCATGTGATGAAAATATGTAAATAATATGAAACTGTGAAAGAAAAGTCAAAAATGCACCGAAAAGAGAGTCTATGAAATGTGAAAAAACAAATCCAAATGTAATGCAATAATATGTTTTGGTGACAATAAAAGTTTTCCAAAGGAAAATCTGTTCTTATCCAGGAGAAGGCGATGTCGATGGAGGCGTCCTCGCACCCTCCGACAGTTGGGAGGGTGTGGCCTCCCAGACATGTGGACTCGAGTCACATGACTTGGACTCGAGTCAGACTCGAGTCATGATTTTAATGACTTCAGACTTGACTTGATAAAATTCGGCATGACTTGCGACTCGACTTGGACTTGAATACTATTCACTCGAGACTTGACTCGGACTTTGCCTCTTTGACTTGTGACGACTTGACATGTCTCGAGTCAAAAACTAAATTTCCTGATCGTGGACCAGTCACCCCAGAGATGCTTTCCCTCCGCGACTTAAAAAAATAAAAAAATAGCGGAGACAAGCGGCCAGTCCAGAGCACAGTTCAGTGCTTGCTGCTACCCCCACATGCGTTACGCACTGTGTGTAGGGCACCAAGAGACAGAGAAACGACCAACATTTAGCTAATAACTAGTAGCTTTACTGCAAACTGATTTGCACTCTTGTTAGAGAACGTTTACAATGTCAAAATGCACCAACAGCATGTTACATAAAGATGATACTTTTCGAGTCCTCTCCATTAAGATCCAACTTGAACTTATGCTAGCCTACTCCATTTAATTGAGAACCCCATCTAAGCACGCACGAGAGGGAGAGAAAACGAGTGGCAGGTTCCAGCTGGCTTGTCATTGTTGATGATGATTGATATTTTCTTTTAAATATAAGAAACGTATAAAAGGAAATCATGAAGGCAACAAATACGAGATTAGGGGAAATTGCGGATTTATCCGGTTCTCACTACTGTTATAAACTATGAGATCCAGGTCACTATGACATAGGCTGCACTCACTGTGATTTGGAAAGTGGACAAGAATATGAAGAGTTGTCTTTGCCTTTGTTTAATGGAAATGGTGAGTCTTGAAGTAGGCCTATTCAATAATTTGTTTACATGAAGCACATTGATATGCCGATTGAAACGCATTCCACTCAGCTAGCTAGGTGGCTACTGGCTACCAGGCTCATAATTCACATTTAATTGCAAACAGAAAATGTCAAGCAAGCATCATGTCATACATGCATCTATTTCCAAAGGAATGAAAGCTGTTTGTGCCAACTTAATATAATGCTTATCATTGTTAATATTGTGCTATTCATGTGGCACAAACAATGTTTGAGTTTGTGAACTAGCCATAGGAATGGAGCTGGTAAAAAAGATCATTATGAGAATGTGTGGACAGTGGCACACAATGGGCTTAAAGTGACAGTGCACCATTTACAAATGAGATAAACAGCATCACATGGGTAGTATTTCTTAAGAAATGAATACTTTAAAACAAAATTACTGTGTCATTATTATCTTTTAAATAATATAAAAGTGTTGACCTTGGCTTCCCTTATGAGTCGCCACTGGCAGACAGCCTAATAAATTGTTTGCAGGCAAATCTGTGGCCTAGCGCAGTGAAATGCCATTGGTCAAATTATTACTCATCCTTACAGTGGGCTCCGAAATTTGGAAAAACAATATTTTTATTTGTCATGTAGCTATCCGTTTTGTACAGATTACTCAGGTATGCACATGTGTATATTGTATGCGCATGCATATATCGTAAAAGATTTCAAGACAGAAACATTGAACATATTTTAATCTGTATTTATAAAAAAAAATTCTGTGGATTAGATGGAAGTGTTAAAATTATGATCGATAGTCTAATAATGCCATTATTAAGTGAAGAGTACCTGATGACTTGTTCAGGACTTGAAAAAGATTGGGACTTGGACTTGGACTCGACTTGGCTTTGATGAGACTTGGACTTGGACTCGACTTGCCCTTCTCTGTATTTACTTGGGACTTGACTTGGACTTGAGTGCTAAGACTTGGGACTTACTTGTGACTTGCCAAACAGTGACTTGGTCCCACCTCTGTGGCCTCCACTCCTTGCTCTGGGTGTTAGCTTCGCTCATAGCCGCCCGGCTAGTCCCTGAAGCCGGCTGGAGGTTTCCCTCCAAAACTTCAGGGACCGCCCCTTCCTCCATTTCGTCCTTCTCCTCCTGTTTTCTCTTCGGGCCATGCAGCCGGGCAGCCATGGCGGCCATTTTGTTAGCCTTTAGCTTGTTGGCAAAAGAATTAGGGCAATCTCTGTAGAGATGGGATGAATCTCCACAAAGGTTGCACTTTCTGCCATTGGTGCAGTCTTCGAAAAGATGCCCAATTTCTCTGCACTTCCTGCATACAGTTTCTTGGCACGCTTCGGCAAGGTGCCCAAACTGGTTGCATTTGCGACACAGTTTGGGCATTCCTTGATAGTGAATGTAGCCCCTGTTCTCTCCCAACACAATCATAGACGGTATTTGACGAAGGCCTAGGTAACTGCTCGGGTCTTCCCATTGTTTAATGGGAACTTGCCACAAGCAGTTCCAAATGCAGTCCTCATCTAACACCTTAACCGGTGGGCTACGAACAGTGCAAAATCTAGCCAGCCATGTACTAATGTCCTCTCCAGTCACTGTCTCATTAAACATTCGAACAACCACAACTTTCTGCGAGTTGTCTGAAAGTTTTTCAACTTCAAACATGGAGAACTGGTCCTTAACCTTATCAAACCAAAAAACACTTAACAGTGAAGCCGAGCGAAAACTAACATCAAATCCCTTATTTCCAGGCAGAGCCATTAAACAATTCAATTCGTCTACTTTAAATCCCAGCGTTTGTTGGACTAGCTTTCTAGAAAAATCCAACCTAGACATTTCTGCAAGCCTTCCATTTCTTTGAGTAAAATTAAAATGCACGCTGTGGTGCCTCCGCATGCTGGCACGAGCAGCCGACATGGTGGAGACACCACCAGCCTAAACCTAAACTAAAACCACTAAAACTATAAATACTTAAAACAATAAATAAATGAATTAACTAAAAACTAAGCTAAAAGGCTAGGCTAAAACAAGCTAAAAACACACAATAAAGAGGAGCTAAACAGCACTTACCTGGGCCTGATGTAAAATGAAACTCCATGGAGAAAGACAGCTGCTCAGTCCTGAAAAAACAGAACACACAAAACACAAGACAAAAAAGAAAAAAAACACTAATATTGAAGACAAAAAAAAAAAACACAATATAACTTGCAGATAAGAGGGTCCAGACCACCAAAAGGTTAGGACCGCCTACTTCCCACCGCGAGTCGACCGCTGTCCAGGACGGTAGTGTCGGTTTTGCCAGGATGAAGACCATGTGTCGTTGGCATGCACCACTACGAAGAGGTTTCCGAAGGATGTTTTTTTATGATGGCATGTCTTCGGGTGGTTAAGGGTATTTTCAGGGAGAATGGGGAGCCATCTGGTGCTAAGGTTTATGAGGGCAAGTCGTCAGTTATGTTCTGTGGTGTGTGGGGGGAGAGGAGGGCCCCGTTGGGGGGGTTTGAATTTTTGCCCGGATGGGATGCAGATTCTTGGGATGAAAGGACCTTGCCCTAGTAGAAAAACGCTGGGGAGAGAGAGAAAGATAGATACTTTATTCATCCCAAGGGTAATAATTTAAGACACCCAATAGCTTACACACACACAAATCAAAAATCACTCACAGAAATTGGAACAGATGACGGGCCATGTTCCGTAGACACAGGAGCTGACTGGCGACGAGGCACAGACCAAGGAGAAGACATGGTCTTGGCAGAAGAGTGCTGAGGAGAACATTAGGGCTGAAACGATTCATCGAGTTACTCGAATAACTCGATTACAACAATTACTCAGGGCAAAAACGCTGCCTCGAAGCCTTGTTAAATTCCTATGACGCGCACTATACGCGCAGGGATCTGATTGTTCCACATGGACCGTTGTTCAGGAAGCACACCACTAGCGCGTGAATCGTGATACATTCTGAATTAGCTCAAGATGTCCATAAATGGCAGTTAATGTTTTCAAGTGAAGTTTTGGGATCATTACATACTCAAAAAGTTAAAGAACAAACATCTGAACCGAAAACATGCACTCCATGCTGTTTCACCAAGTGTCAATAAAGTAGGCTATCAATCAATCTATCTAGCCTATCCATCATCTATCTACGTAGCCTATAGCCTACATTGATGTTGGCTGATTTTAATCACATGCTGTATTTGTAGCGATGTCGTGATATAATGTTTAGCTTTCATGTTTTTAAGTAGTAAACTTATTCACGTTCAATTGCAAGACAGTATGCCTAAAAAAGAACTCCTTTTTATACACACATGCATGCACACTCATCTTCCCTCACGTACCGCACGCGTGCACACACACATACACACACAGGTTGCTGGGTTTATCTTCTGGTCAGTCTGACATACCTTAAGCATTCCAGGTTTATTGCTGGAGGTGACACAGGGCAGGTGTAATGGTTGGCTTAGGAGAGCTGGACCAGAGTGCAAGGCAAGTAGCAGCGAGGTAAATTTAGCGCCAACAAGAATCTTTAATCTGAATTAAACACTACAGCAAACCACGAAACATCAATGACCAACAGGGGACTGAGGGAAGACAAAGGGTTTAAATACACAGGGGTTAACAGGGCACAGGTGAACAAGGAACAAGACACAGGTGGAAATCATAATTAAACTAACAAGGATCAGGTGAGGGGCGGAGACACAGGCACATGGAACAGAGACACATGGCAAACAAACAAAGGAGCACATGGCACAAGACACAGGAAGAAAACAAAGCAAGCAGGAAGACAAGAGGAGCAGACATGATGGAAAAACATTAGACGGGGAGAACAAGACAAGACAGAACAGGAACTGATCCTGACAGCAGGATACATACTTATCCCCACCAATTTTTAAAGCTCTTAATCACATTACATTTAAGGGCACGTGTTTCTTAAATACAAAGTGACATTTAAAAGAACTTGTATGCCAATTCATGAACACGCTATCTTTGTAGACCATACCTGCATGGCTCCAGCAGTTTCTCTAGCTTTGCCAACTTCTCATATTCAGCATTTGTTGGGAGGGCCAGATTGTGCTTCTGCTGAGACAGCGTTGTGTGCAGTGCGTCTCTGTTGCGCCTCACGCGCTTGATCATCTCAAGGGTGGAATTCCACCGTGTTGGAACATCTTGCACGAGTGGCTCCTGAACTTGTCCAAGGGAGGCTTGCTGGACATTCAGCTCGTCTGAGTTGGCCGGACTGTGTTTGAAATGTCCGACCACTTTACGGCACTTGGCCAATGCACCATCAAAACCACCTTCCCGAAGTGACATTACAATAGCTCTCTGTACAACATGCGCAACACCGGGCAAATGCTCGAATGGCAGTATCCTCCCTGCTGCCACTATATTAGGAGCGCTGTCTGTTCCAATAATGCTAATTTTGTCAGCTATCCCCCACTGATTAGCGACGTTGAGAAACTGCCTGGCACGCGCTTCTGCAAAGTGACGCTCCTCTGTTTTCATCACACCTAATGGACAGACAAAGTAGATCAGAATAAGTTAACCCACAAGCAATGTGGTGGTAATTAATAAGCTAAGTTATTAAATAAACATAACGTAGCCTACCTAAAGCGAAGGAGTGAAGTTCCCAGCTGGCATCGATAAGGTGTACAGTAACGCCGAGGTAGTTATCGTTGTTGACAGATGTCCAATGGTCCCCAGTCAGTGCTACACACCTCGCCTCTACCATCTTCTCATATTTTGCGGCTTTCTCTGCGGCGTGCTGGTCATGTATTCTCCTCATGATAGTTCGCCTAGCACATGGGTTCCCAAAGAGGGGGTCAGGACCCCCCCGGGGGGTCGCGGGACGCCGAGGGGTGGGTCGCGAAATGATTTCCATAAATCAAATAAATTTTGGAAAAATAAAAGAGCGGTCACTTGACCACACTTTAAAGACAGACTTTAATTGCAAGACGCTTGCCGAGTTCTGGATTTTAGTCGAGAGGGAATATCCACAGCTATTCAAGGCCGCGATGGACGTACTGACGCCGTTTGGCTCCACATACCTGTGCGAAAAGACTTTCTCTGCACTGACATACAGTGGGCATCGCTGTCAAATGACCACTTCATTCGCGCATTACGCGGTGTGAAGCTGCGTGAAGCTTTAGTACCACTTTCAGCCACTGTGCGTCGCTCTGCCACTGTACATCGCTCTGCCTGCCGTCCCTTCTGAAGCAGGATCTACCATTAAACATAATTGTTGCCGAGAGTAATCCCAGCCTACAAATTCAATAACAAAATAAATCATGCATAATTAAACATTACCTCGATTTAGGCTACTTGGGTATGGCTTAAGGCTTGACTACACGGTGGTAACGAAAATCGAAATTTGCTGTCTACATTATTGTCAGTGTTGGGGTTAAAGCAACTACGCAAATCAAAACAGTGGTGTGATAATTGAGCCAGTAGAGAAATAACTGTTCAGAATTAATCTGTAGCCTTGGGTAGGCTTCTGCAGAAAACAATGTTGTTGCCGATTTAATACTATCTGGCGACGTTTTTAACAGGCTACGCAATAGAGGCTTAGACAACTATGACCCACGTTTTGGTTTCGTAAATTAATTTGCCCTACTTCTTGACTGCAATGTAGTCAATTGACTGCTTGACATGTCATTTTTATTTTTCTATACAATAAACAAATACATCTGCTTTATGCCGCAGAATTACATTCATATTTGGCTGACTTCAGACGCGCCACTTCCCTCCCCATATTCCAAGATTAAGATAGTAGCCTATACAAAAAGCACTTCATACCATCAAAAAAAAAAAAATCGTTAAAACGAATAGCTATTTGCAATTTGACAAAACACTGGTCCTCATTTTGCGAATGCGAGGACGATATGAGCCTGTTGCATTTAGTTAGATGTCCGAGTCACGCATAATGTTTGAAAACCACTGGCTCGTAATCACAATAATTTAACACACGACAGTTGGATAGCCTACTTCATCATGTCCCCATGCCTACATTTTTGTGAGTAGCATAGAGATCGTTAAAAACAATAAAGTATGGCTCTCCGTTTGGGACATCGAAAACTTCTATTTTTAATAGACTACCGTCGAAGATGCTGACTTGCAAAAGCCTAGGGATAACACGTTATCTCCACTATCATCAGTCATGCCCCTTGATCAAAGTGGGGAATGAAATAAAAGTTTGAGAACCACTGGCTTAACAAGTTACCTGCAGTCCAGAACACAGAATCTGTTGCAATATTCTGATGATCGGCGATGATATCGGCAAATGTTTGTTTTCCAAAGTAAGAATTTCACTTCACCATGCACCTTCGACAATACCTGGCCTACCTGGTATCATTACAAACATTATTCTGTGTCCTAAAACTGGCATATGTTATGGCATTGTGTCATGTAAGTTTGTTGCAAAATCTAGAGAAATGTGTGAGGTGGTCAGCGGGGGACAATTGAGACACACACACTATCCACAGCTGTGGTAGGCCTATCAGGGGCAGGAGGATTACTGTTAGCGCAGGCTTTATATAAAATTCTTCAACAGAAGGCCTCGAATGTTGTCTTGTTTGTGGAGCGCTTTGCTTGGCTTCTGTAATCTCGGCTAAATTGAAAATGAGGGCTTCCCTCAATGACCCTCCGAGAATAAATAAAGGTTGAATGAATGAATGAATGATTGATTGAATGAATGCAGGCTTGCCCAAAATAAAGGCATGTGGTTTGCGCAGCCTACAGTAAATAACAGACTCGCCAGAATGTGGTTATGATGCTTTTTTACGAGCAAGATGTTTTTGGTACCCTACGCACACTGCATGTTCTTAAATAACAATGATCATCAGTAATATTCGACCATTAATTTGGGTAAATGGGCAAGCGTGACCACCTTGATTGGCTGATGATTGTAACGAGGGCATGATTCCAAACACCTCCCTTACGATGATGAGTGACAGGTGACAGGTCTCAGGATGCATGCGCTACACAAGGACGGAAGATGATGAATAACTGGGGCCGTAGGCTATTCACAAAGGCTTTTATCTTACTACTAGGAGTAGGCTACTCCTAAATCGCACTTAAAGATTTTAGATTGGAGTTTTCTCTTAAAAGTTATTCACAAAGCCTTTCAGACAACTCCTAAACTAGGAGTGAGTCTTCGTGGCTATGGATGACGTCATTACTCATGCACGAGCTTGACTAAAGTGACCACCTTGATTGGCTGACGATTGTAACGCGGGAATTCCAAACACCTCTCTTCCGATGATGACTGACAGGTTGGAGAATGCGTGCGCTACACAAGTAGTGCGAAGGACGGAAGATTATTAATAACTGAATAAAAAGGCCTAGCCTAAATGAATAAAGAGTAAGGCAAAACAAATAGCCTAGTAGCCTAATGAAACATAGGCCTATGGATTGATGCAGTAGCCTACCTTTGCAACATTATTAAATTGATCTGTCACCATATCCCTAGGCTACGTTTGCAAAGAGAACATTTTAATTTGATTCACAATGAAACGTTACATTTCATTTACATGTTAACCCTCTAGGCGCCACTGTCGAGTTTACTCGACAAGATGCGGTACTGAATAAAACGGCCGATTTAGTCAAATAGGGTGTCATATTTCGTTCGACATCCCCTCCACTAGGTGGCAGACATGTCATACGTCATCCCCGAGTCCGAAAAAGGTCATGGTTTAAACAAATTTTTTGAGCTACAGCGCATTGAATCAGTGCGTGCAATACCGGAGCTAGTGTGCGTGTGAGCCACTTAGTCAGAGCGATATTGTCAACGTTAGCGAGTATTTGCATTAGATTATCGTCTAATGGCATCAAAAAAGTTTACCTGAAATGAAGTGTTGGGTCTTCTATTCGCGGACCCTGATTCTGAAGGGGAATATCTGCCTTCAGGAAATGACGGTGATTCGTTTAGTGAGGCTTCAGATGCGTCCCTGCCTTCAATGATGCAGCTGGACAAAGTGAGAGTTTACTCCATAGTTTAGCTTACACCAAGCACAAACGTTGAATCGTTTGCCCAATGTCACTGGTGGGAATAATGTTTCACGGGTTCGGAGTGTTCATCGGGAAGTTAGCAGGGTGTTAGTGGTGTGGCGAACAAGGCTGGAGGTAGCCTAATAGCGCTAGCTTCTGTCTTTTGCCTCTCCACAATCGCGGCGACAGTAACGTGGTGGAGCCTTTGTCTAATGCGACTGGGTATGTTAGACGAGGTCGATTTAGGGGGAAACGTAGTGGCAGTGTGGGGAGTCTCCACTCGGCGCGCGCGAGGCAGATCTGGCCATGCTGCTCGCATGGTGGAGGTGGTGACACGCCCTCTCCCTCTCCCACACACACACACACACACACACACACATTAGGTCATGCATAGTCTATCACAAGATGATGGGAATGCCGGCCCTGTATGGATAGGGATAGGGAGTCATTATCTCTACAGCAAAAGGCCTGCTACATAAAAAAAAAAAAAAAATGTCAGCCATTTATTAGTAATGATTTACACTGTTGATTTGCTATCTATTTCCCTGATCATTTAGGACATACACTATGTGTTCCTTTTTGTGTGTTCATGTCCTTGTGATGTGTGTGTCTTTGTCAGCTAAGAAAAAAACATCAACAAAAACAACAAAAAGAAAAAAAATACTAACATTGTCTCGTCTTGTCTCGTCATCTCACTCCTGATCTGTGCCTTGCCGTGGCAAATGAGCTTTTGAACTAAACAGGTCTTGTCTACTTGTGTTTGTGTGTCATCTGAATAATCTATATGTGCCCCATACATGGAATCAGAGTGCCTACTGTATGTAGTAAATGGAAAATCTCTACAGCAAAAGGCCAGTCTACCGCTACATGCATTTGGTTTGTTTCGGCCATTTATTAGTAATGATTTACACAGTTTGTTCACTACTTACTATTTACCTGAGCATTCAGTATTGTGCAATATAGCATACAGAAGGTGAGGGACATTTTTGGGGGAAAGTGGTGGTGCATTTTATCATTCAAACATGCGACTTTTCATGAAAATTCTATAATGCAAGATGGCCGCCACCATATGACGTCATAATATGCAAATTAGATTATAAACATTTAATCTCTACATACATTTTGGGTCATCCTTAATATTTCTCTAATTTACAGAAAGTCTCTATCTCTTATCACTTTTAAGATATAGCCTTTTGAAATGAAGATGTCAAAATTGATCGTTTCGGAAAAAAACCTCTGGCGCCTAAAGGGTTAACAATGAGTAGTTTTGGTTGTTGTTGGTGGCGTTATTGCATCCCTTTTATGAATGCAAAATTGTTCCCTCGCGATTGGAAGCTCCTGTTGCGCATAGGCTACGCATTTCAAAACAACGCAACGTAAAATGCCACAAAAAAGCTGTTTCTGAATAGGTCTTAGTGAGTTAGGAGTCCTCTCGACTTAAGCTGTCCCAGACTTAGGTGCTACTTTTAGGTCTAAAATGCTTCGTGAATTACTTTTTGTGAAAAAATTAGGAGTCCTAAAGTTAGGAGTGACACGCCCATTATTTTTAGGAGTTGCTCCTAAATTCGCCAGTTAGGAGCTACTTTTAGCCTTAAAATTCTTTGTGAATACGGCCCCTGAATAAAAAGGCCTAACCTAAATGAATCAAGGCAAAACAAATAGCCTAGTAGCCTAATGAAACATACGGATTGATTTAGTATCTTTGTAACATTATTAAATTATTCTGTTACTATGCCTACGTTTGCAAAAGAGAACATTTTAATTTGATTCACAATAATGTTACATTTAATTTACATGTTGACAATGATTAGCCTAGTTTTGGTTGTTGTTGGTGGCGTTATTGCATGTTAGTTATGCCTACAATGCAAAATTGCTTCCTCGCGATTGGAAGCTCCTGTAGCTGCATAGGATTTCAAAACACGGCAAAATTCCGCAGGTTTGTGATATAGGTCTGTGAGTAAGGAGTCCTCTTGACTTCTTTTAAGCTGTCAGAGGTGGGAAGGTGTGATTTTTTGGGGGCAGGGCCGGATTAACTGGGCACAAATGTCTAATGGCCCCCCTTCCCCCCAGCCAACGTGAATCGGGTGGTTAGTTAATAGGCCTATCGTGAAGATTTTTCCTGCCATCTAAGGCACGAGCGCATCTATGAGGCCAAGCCTCACCAAGTAGCTCGTTTGTTTACAACTAACATTCCATTTAATTAAACTGCTTTATAGGCTATGCCGAAATAGTTTTCAACATTTTGAATATTAGTGTTGGGTGAATTGAAATGTTCTCAAAGTAGCCTTATGGCTGAAAGCTGCTTGGGATCCCCCCCGTCAAGCAATATAACCATACAAACGCACTTCCTGCACTCATTGTTTCAAAAGGAATAATTTTGGCTTTGTCAGAACTAAAGAGCTGTGGACGGCACGGCATGCCCAATAAAGGTGTTTGAGTCGTGACTCACTCGGATCTTTCACCCGTGTCTTTAAATTAACCCATGAGTCGCGAGTCTCTAGTATCATTAACTCGGATCAGTTGAGTCCTAGTACAATTCAATCTAAAACGATAAACAGCGCCACACACAAACCTCTTGCAACATTAGCTAGCCTCCTAGCCCTAGCCATCGTAGCTGCCAAAAATTTAACAATTTCGTAGGCAACCACAACTCCACAAATCAACTCAAGCGACTGAGTGAGCAGACAGTCCGAGATAACTGGTTAACTTCCCGCAGAGCCGGAAACATTGCAGATTCGCAGACCATGGGACTCAGATTGGAGCGGCTGAGTAGCAATCCGGGTTAGTCGGATCAGCCGGCCGGTTAGGTTACGTTGAGTACGAGTCAGTTGAATCAGCCGGCTACGTTGTCATGAGTGGATCTGCGAGAGCAAGTATCTCCTCCGAGGTGAAAAGCAATTCCACAACAAAAGCCATTCTTTCACTTCTGAAATAACATTCAATGTTCTGCATGTAGCTTAGACATAATTAGATTTGGTGTATAGATGTAGCATATTAAAATGCAATTAGGTTGTGCAGACAGTCCGAACTGCACACTCATGGAGCTGCTTGAGTATCTACCCGGGTCAGTTGGATCAGCCGGGCGGGCCTGTTACATTATGTTGTTATGAGTGTGAGTCAGCCGAATCAGCCGGCTACGTTGTCATGAGTGGATCTTTAGAGGAGCGAGTAACTCCTCGTCAAGGTAAAAAGCAAATCCACAACAAAAGCCATCCTTTCACTTCTGAAATAACATATGTTCTGCACGCATAGCCTACTTTAAAATGCAATTAGGTCGCGAAGACAGTCCGAAACATTGCAAGCTCTGTATGAAGAGTAGGCTAGCCACCTGGGTCAGTCGGATGAGCCTGGCGGGCCGGTTACGTTGTTGTTATGAGTGCGAGTCAGCCGAATCAGCCGGCTACGTTGTCATGAGTGGATCTGTAGACGAGCGAGTAGCCTAGTTTCTACTCGTGTCATAATAATAGGCCTAATGAGAATAGTAGTAGTAGTAGTAGTAGTAGTAGTAGTAGTAGTAGTAGTAGTAGTAGTAGTAATAATAATAATAATAATAATAATAACAACAATAATAATAATTTATTCACTGCAGGGCATTTCTACATTTCTATGTCTACATTGAAAGTCAATTGCTTAGGCTAGGTTAAGACAATAAATAAACAGTCTGGCTCAAACTGCTTTCTTTCCCGTGAGTGGGTGGAGGTTTTGATGCTATTATATTAGGCTATTTTATATTATATTATATTATATTATATTATATTATGCTACCTAACAGTATAGCTATGATTAATAATAATATTAGTTGCCTAGTATTAGCAGCCTATAATACTTATTATAATAGATTCCTAGTAGCCTACTATTAGTATATAGTAGTGGTAATAAACATTGTAGCAGAGTAGCATTAGACTAGTGTTAATTTCGTCAGACGAGACGAGAGGAAATATGTTCGTCAACGACCTTTTTTTTCATGACTAAGACGAGACGATGACGAGACGGCAGTATTGTCCTGAAACACTGACTAAGACTATCTTAAGATGCATTATTGTTGACGAAAAAAGACGAAACTAAAATGTTTTGCATGAAATAAAAACTAAGATAAAATCTCTCTTAATTTTCATCTACAAAATGAGAAGACAGAATATCTAGCTGTTACGTTTTCAAAATATTCCGAATGAGTTCATAAGCAACAGCTTTCCTGTAGGCTAGTCTACGTGCTGTTGCTGCAACCCTGTGGCTGCAACACGTAACTACATGGAACAAGAACACTTGAGATTTCTGCCAGAGTTAGCAAACTAACTACCTAAGCTTTATGCCACAATGCTACATACCCAGAAGTTGAAGCTTCTCTCATACAAATTAACATCCACCAGAATGTCCATACGAAAATGTTCATCATGTAATGTCAACTATTTAACTAGTTAGACTGATGATGCAAAGTTTGCTAGCAAGTAAGCTAATATGGAAAGTTCGCTAGCAAGTTAGCTATGGCTAAGATGGAGAGTCTGTTTGGGGAATGTGTTGTGTTTGGGCGCATATCGCCATCTAGCGAGGCGGAGTAAAACATTAATACTTTGGTCTACTACAGTGTTTTTCACACTTTTTCAGTTTCAGGACCACTTAACTAACCCTAGCTAAAAAAAAAAAAAAGATTAGACCTACTTCAACAGTAGCCTATAATTAGTCTACACTATAGGCCTACTCACTGAACCACCTTGCTTATTGTCTTTGCACTTTGCTTATTGTGTGGATTCATACTGTATGATTTAAACTGGCATATCTTACATAGACAGTGTTGCAGAACTGTTTTTACATACAAGTTGGTTCAATATTGCAAACAACTCATCTATATTATATTTTACCACGTCTGCTCGCGGACCACTTGGGATAGCTTGCAGACCACCAGTGATTCCCGGACCACACTTTGAGAAACACTGGTCTACGAATATGACAGTGGTCCAGTCAAATCTTTTACTGTCTATTGTCAAATCCCAGCCGAGCTATAACTGTAGCTCGACTTACCTGTGCATGTAAACATACTGACTGACAAAAAATCAGAATGAGTAATTATAACAGACGAGTAGCCCTGTGGACACACAATATTGTTGGAAAATTGAGATGTGTGAAACACTATTTGACTTAAATGGTAATCAGAAATAATTTGTTATAAAAAAAAGACTAAAATGTGTTGACTAAAACTGACTAAGACTAAGATACCTTTAGTTTTCTTTTGACTAAAACTAGACTAAAATGACGAGACTTTTAGTCGACTAAAACTTGACTAACAAAAATGATATTTGAATGACTAAATATGACAAAGACTAAAAAGGACATTTCGTCACAAGACTAAGACTAAGACTAAATTAAAAATAGGTGACAAAATTAACACTACATTAGACCTAGGCAAACTTTTCTATTGTTAACAAAACAACAACAAATAATTAATTATTTTAATATAGGCTACCCTCTCTTGTCAATAAGATCAAAGTTTCTAAACATGAGCACCAAAAAGATGAACAATGTGTGGATGCACTTTGACCAGGAGAGCAAAACTCTAAAGGCTAAATGCAAGTACTGCAAAAACCTGGTTTCAAATCATGGAGGATCCACATCCAACATGATAAGGCACTTAACAAAATTAAGCACCCCACTGCACTGCTTGAACGTAGGACTGAATTTCTTTGCGATTTGGCAATACTGACTCAAGTGACTCAAGTGACTCGTTCAACCCGGATCAGTTTGGTGAATGACTCAGAATAACCCGGATCCTTAAAATGAATCGAGTTTGACAGGCCTAATGCCCAATGAAAATAAATTAACGCAACGCAACACAACACAGACCCCGCTTCTCTCGCGTCAGTCACTTACATGAACGAAACACAGAACCCGCTTCTCTCACGGCAGTCACTGACAGTAACCTAGAATAAATGCATGAGGAAAAACACTTGACAAAGACATCGTAAAACACTGAAAGTTAATATTTTCTCACTAGCAACATACATCTGTCCTTTGTCAAATGTATTATGTTCCAAGTAGCCTATGCATAATTCTGCTTCAGTTGAACAAATACATTTGCTTATTTTCACAGAAAAATATAAATAGCCAGTTAGGGTCTACAGTGCAGAGTTGGTAAGTTATGGTAGGCCAACTTGCAGTGAACATACAAACAGGGGAAATTATTTCTCTTGCAGCTGAGTAGCCTCAGGTGCGCACGTAGACATAAGGCCGAACATCCAAGCGCCAATCGTGCGCTCATGACAATCACGCCGTTAAACTTAAATAGGTTAACATCACTCTAAGTTCGCCTTCAAGCAAGGAAACGATGATTTGAAGACATCTGTTTCGTTGGACGGGCAAGAGGTAGCAACAGGGCAACACAGAGACAGGCCCGATGGCAGGGCTGTTATGAGAGTATTAAAATATGGGATATTCTACGTGAAAACATTAAAACGGCAAGACAGCGGGGGAAAGTTAAAATACGTGATAAACATGGAAAAAGTTGGCATGCATTGTTTCGGTCCCCGTGCACAGGGATTATTTGTCATATTATTAATCACATATGATTATTTGTGAAATTGTGCACAAACAGGCGCAACACATTTGAAAAGGAAGGGCTGGTAGCATGCAAGCTCACGGGAAAGATTGATTTAGTAATCACAAAGTGTGTGGCTGTGGCGCGGGCGGAAGACAGCGACAATTGGCAGGGGATGGTCATGTCTTTTTTAACAATTCTGTCGGAGGGTCATTGAACAATTTCTAGCAGGCAAGAGAGGGTCATGCAACTTCCAACTGAAGCATTCAAAATTCCTCCAGTGGCCCCTTCAATAAATAACGAACAGTCCCTAGATTGCTGCTGGGCTATATGTCTTGGTTCTGTTAACAAATCATTGTCAAACGCATAGCCTATCTCGCGGTTGCATCCATTACAAACAAACATGCAATGTGAACGTCTGGAATTGGGGAGAGCCCTAAATGCTCTACTGAATAAGCACGAAGTCAAACCTTTAAATGAAAAACACTCTTTAATAATCAAAAAAAATTAACCGCTAATGAAGTAAACTTGTGACCATCAAAAATCGTTTATCGCTTGAAACTCCGTGATACCAGGACGTAACAGGAAGGCATTTGGCTGAGCAACGGAGGTTAATATGCTCCATGTTTTGTCCAAATGATGACTGTCTATCATCGTTGCACTCTGAGAAAACCGGAATGTTTCATTCGTCACCCCTTTCAATCGTCCCGGTTGTACCTACTTCACACGCAGATAGAACCTTATTATTCTAAGGTAGCGAAATAGCGTTCAGCATGATTCATGCCCAATTAATTCCCCCTGTTAAAGTGTTCGCCTTTGTAGTTTGGTTTCGTGATAGCCTATGATAAACGGCTTATGGCCAAATATGTGAAAACGTTAAAATAGAGTACGTGATAAACCCGGAAAAAGTTGACAGTGATTTCTTCATAATCACTTTGGAGGGTCATAGAAAAATGTATTGCTGGCGAGGGAGGGTCACGTCTTTTTGGACTAATGCTCCCAAAACTCCTCCGGTAGCCCCTTAAATAAATAACAAACAGTCCCTAATGAAGTAAACTTGTGACCATCAAAAATCGTTTATCGCCTGTAACTCCGTGATAACAGGATGTAACAGGAAGGAATTTGGCTGAGCAACGGAGGTTAATATGCTCTATATTTTGTCCAAATGATGTCTGTCTATCATCGTTGCACTCGGAGAAAACCAGAATGTTTAATTTGTCCTGCGTCTCTACGGCTGCAAACGGGATTCACTCGCAGTTAACCAAATATTTATTTATTAGGGCAGGGCAGGCATATTTCTGGCTATTACATTATTTCTAAACCAGTCTGCTAAAGTCTGTAGTGAAGTCTGTGTAGAGTTTTCCAGGCTCCATTTCTTTTTACGAGACACCCTGCTCACTTGAGCCATCTACCGGTTGTTTGGGTTATTGCAGCGTCTCACTGGAAAAATACAAATTAAAGTTGCGTGATGCCGCATGATAAAACGCGCGGACCGCGAGTGAAGCTGGCCAAGTCGAAGCACTGCCCACTGTATATTACAAATACAGATTGTGTCTAAATGTGGAGGATGATCTCCGTGTGGCCGTCTCCACAATTAAACCAAGAATGGACTTGCTGTGTTCCGCGCATAGCGCGCATCCATCTCATTAGATGAGATTAATGCTGAAACATAGTTGCCAAAATGTAAATTTGCGCCAGGGCCGGCCCGAGGCATAAGCGAACTAAGCGGCTGCTTGGGGCCCCCATTGAGTTTCTTTCTTTTTTTTTTACATAATAAATAACGTAAACAAGTGACATCAATGAATGAATAAATGAAACAATTAATAATTCAAAACAAGAAAATTCTGATTTCATGATCAATATGCCTGCCTACCTCTACTGTGTCTGCCAGCCTTTGAGTCACGCGCATACTTTAAACTAGACACCTCGGGTGCATAGACAATTCGTGCAGACACTGCATCAAGTGCAAAAATCGGAAGAGACGGAAATGTTAAGAAAAGTCACAGCCCGCCATCAACAGAGAAATGTCTCCCATTAATATATATGTATGTGTATTTCAGATGTCAAGGATATTGGGATTGTTTTGGATGTTCAATCAAGCATACCCTAGCCATAGGTGGGCTTATGTTGTAAATTAAAGCTAGCTGACTGACTGAAGTGGACATTAGCACTACAGTAGCTACATGAAAACGTAGCTGAAGGCAAATTTACCACAGAGGGATTGTTTCTGATTTCGCACCTGAAAGTGTTGATAGTTTATTACTGTTCTATAATATGTGACCGTGATAAGTCTGATAGCAACAGCAGGGTAAGCCCAGGCTCCCAGTCCCAACCCACTGACTAGCGCGACTCTGGGCATCGGTAACGTTCCAGCTTCATAGGCAAAGATGGAACAGTATGTGCGCTCTGCTCTAAGATCTTTGGAGAGAGATGGTAGTGTTTGAGAAAATATACCATGTTGGGTGGGGAGACTTCTGTGATGGAAATAAACTTACATTTGATTATGTGGCAAGTGAGTGGCAAGTGATGTAGCGGTGCTACCCTAATATTTAGGCTGCAGTAGATCACCATGTTAAGCATTACTTTTGATTATGCCTCATTTGCCAATAGAATATGAATTGTTACATGTGGAATTACTTGTTGATGAGTGTAAGTAATGATAGCAAAATAAACTCATTCTGCTCGATCAAATATGCACTTATGCAATATATATATTTATTTTTTTTCAGAGACACTGTTGAAGTACTTTGGAGCACATCTCTACCAGGCTACCTAACTCTACCTCATCAAGTGTCTGCCTCCATGGCTGATGACACAGAAGGTGAGGTTTTCTTGATGGCAAATGGTTACATAGCCTGTTAATATGACATGACAGTTTTTGTTTTATTTATTTTTGTATTTATTTAATCATTGCAGGTCCGTCCACTGCAGAGTTGCAGATACCTGAAAGCCAGGAACAAGGGCCCCCAAAAGGCTCGGGCCGGCACTGATTTGTGCAGCAACAATGTACATATGTTTACAACAGTTTGTGGATATTACCCTGACTGAGATATTCTTCTGTTAAAATGGAAATTAAAGTATTGTTTCAAAGTTAAGTTTGCACGATAGCAATAATGTGCACTCATGTTACATGGATATTATTTTTTGACTAACACTGCATGAAAAGTGTGATTTCCGTCAGTATGCGGCACTGTAGATTGTCGTGGAAGTTCAGTTTAATGGCTGTTCGCGGCAGTTTGCAGGCAATGCCGAAAACTGCCATGAATTGATGTGGGCCTTGCTTGGCAGGAGGAGGCTTTAACATGTAAATGAAAATCCTGTGAGCTATACAAATGCAAATCAGGGTAGCAGTGGCATGACTGTGGCCTTTGGTCTTGCTTAAACAGTGGATGTGTTAACCACACAACTCCCAGTAATACGCTCAACAGGCAGAAATGATGCTGGGTATGACATGTCTGTTCCCTGCAAGCTCCAATAATGTAACCTGACTTAAAACAGTCGATAGAGTTTAGTTTCAGATTTTCCCTCCACACCAACACAATGAGAATTTCAGGGGCAAATAAATGAGTCATAAAGACAATCTTCATACAACAAAAATATATGAATATATATATTGGCCATTTCCCTGGTAGTAGACTATTTACACAGTCCAAAACATTCTCAGTCTATATGCCGCAGCAGGGTCACTTCAATAAACCACTAAGTCCAACCGTTATGCCCCCACACCAGCAGGGGAGACACTTCCTCTAGTGAGCAGTGGTTGCACTGTGGTCGCGCTTCCACCAGAGCAGCTGATAGGATAAACAACAGTCAGTATGCGGCGGCAAATTCAGAGAGGAGCATCTCCAAGCCTCGCCTTCCCACAGGCTGCAGCAAGCTGTACTTGGATTCAGCAGAACAGAAAGGCTAGCCTTACGTTTCATTAGGCTACTACTTCACGTTACTTGGATGTATGTGAATGTGAATCATAAACAACGCGCCCGCGATCGTCGGCGCTTATTCCTTCTAGAAGAGGGGACCTTTAACCCTTTAGGCGCCAGAGGTTTTTTTCCGAAACGATCAATTTTGACATCTTCATTTCGACCGTCGACCGTCCTCCGTCGACCGTCGACCGTCATTTCGACCGTCGACCGTCCTCCGCAGGGACAGGTGACTGGTGGTGGGGGGGGACGCTGGCCCTTCAACTGTGAGTAAATGATGGCTTGTTTTTTGTTGTACTGGACTCAGTTGGGTGGGTTTGGGAAGTGTCTGGACTATGATGGGGACTGTGTTTTGCTGTACTTGTTGGGATGTGTGATTTACTTTTCTGTGTATTGCATGTGGGGGGGGTCACAGTGCTCGGAGGAGTTGGAGGAGCACTGTCCTGTTGTTACAGGATTGCTACTTAAGCGGGAAAGGGGCCGTGGAGGTCTCGGTGAGGGGATGGAGGGGTGGACCTCCTTGGTGGGGTTTTGTATGTGGGGTGGGGTTTCTTTTTCATGGTGGTTATGATGGACTGTAAGCTTGCCACTGTCAATGCACGGGGTCTAAAATGTGGGGTGAAGAGAAGGACTTTTTTCTCTACATTGGTGGGGATGGGAGTGGATGTGGTGTTCCTCCAGGAATGCCATGTGAAGGATGTTGAGGATGGGCTTTTGTTTTCTAGGGATTGGGGGGGCGGGCCATCTTTCTGGGTAGCGGGGAACGTCCATGCAGATGGAGTGGGGATCGTATTTGGATCACGGGAGGTGGAGACTGCGGTGTGTGTGGTGCCGGGGAGGGTGCTATGCATCGACTGCCAGTGGAGGGGGGCTAAATTGAGGTTGATTAATGTTTATGCACCTAGTGTTAGGGGGGATAGGGGGGGTTTCTTCGCTGGTCTGGCCCCGTTGCTGACCAGCAATAGAACTGTGGTGGTGGGGGGGGATTTTAATGTAGATGTGGATGAGCGGGCATGGGAGGGGGAAGAGTTAAGGCAGCTTTGGAGGTGTGGAGGAGGTTAGATTATGTGTTTTGTTCTGAGGGGGGTGTACTGTGCGGCCCACATGGGGCATGGATCATTGTGTGGTGGAGGTGGGCTTAAGTTTGGGGATGGGGGTCAGGCAGGTGCCGCGGTGGCGGTTCAGGGGGGGATCTGCTGGGGGATGGGGATTTTTGCGGGGCTTTCCGCAGAGAGTATGGGAGATGGCGGACCGTGAAGGTCTTCTTCCCTTCTCTCACGGCCTGGTGGGAGGAGGTGAAGGGGAGGGTGGAGGGGTTTTGTAAGGGCTGGTTGGGAAGACGGAACAGGGAGGCTCGGGAGGGGGTACAGGCTGCGTCGAGGGAGCTGCAGTGCCTGTGGGGTAGGGCAGTGGGGGGCAGGGAGGTGGACAAGGGACGGTGAGGGAGCTGGAGGGGCACATCAAGGACTTCTATCTCCAGCAGATACGGCGGTTGGAGGTGCAGGGGGAGCGTCCATCCGGATATTTCTTTAGGTCAGTGAGGAGGAGACAGGAGAGGGTCCGGATGGACGGTTTGGTGGGGGAGGGGGGTGTGGAGACCACGCTGGAGGGAATGAAGGGGGTGGTGGAGAGTTTTGTTTTGTTTGATGAGCGGTTGGGAGATGGGGGGGAGGTTGGGGAGTTCTTGGGGGGGATAGGCCGGACTTTGCCAGAGGAGGCAAGGGACAGGCTGGAGCAGCCGGTGAGGCCCGAGGAGGTGTGGGAGGCGCTAGCCTCTATGAAAGCGGGTAAGGCTCCAGGGAGTGATGGACTCACGGCGGAGTTTTATAGGGGGTTCTGGGATGTGGTGGGGGAGGATGTGGTGGAGCTGGTGTCACTGCTCTGGGAGCAGGAGAGCCTGTCTGCCTCCATGAGGGTGGGGCTGGTTACCCTGCTATTTAAGAAGGGGGATAGGAGGAAGGTGGGGAACTGGAGGCCCATCACCCTGTTGAACGTTGACTACAAGCTGATGGCGAAGGTCCTGGTCAGGCGCCTCACGACGGTCTTGCAGTGGGTGGTGGAGGAGGACCAGACGTGTGGGGTGCCTGGCAGGTCTTGTAGGTTGAACCTGGTCTTGACTCGGGATGTGGTGGAGTGGGTGGAGGAGCGGCATCTTCCCCTGGCCTTGCTAAGCCTGGACCAGGAGAAGGCGTTCGACAGAGTCAGCCATGGATTTTTGTTCAAGGTTATGCGTCGCATGGGGTTTGGGCCGGGGTTTATAGGGAGGGTGAGGGCGTTATATGATGGAGCGGGGAGTCGGGTCTTTTACGGGGTTGGTGGCGCAGAGGGGGGGCGTGAGGCAGGGGTGTCCCCTCTCCCCTTTGCTTTACGTCCTCTATATCGAGCCTCTGGTAGCCAGACTTAGGAGCGATGAGGGGGTGAGGGGGGTGCATTTGCCGGGGGCAGCGGGCAGATGTGTGAAGGTGGCAGCTTATGCCGACGATGTGTTGCTTTTTTTGACATCGGAGGATAGTTTTAGGCAGGTTAATGATATTTTGGGTTGTTTTGAGAGGGCTACAGGGGCGAGGATTAATAGGGGGAAGTCCAATGTGAGTTTCTTTGGGTCATGGGCTGGCAGGAGGGATGGAATGGGGGGGGGGGGTTTGGGGTGAGCGAGGGTAGGGTGAAGGTATTAGGGGTCTTTTTTGGTAGGGAGGGGAATGCAAAGTTTAATTGGGATCAGAAGGTGGCGGCAGTGAAGGCGAGGTTGGGCATGTGGAGGGAGAGGGGGTTGTCACTGTCAGGCAGGGTGATGGCCCTTAAGGCAGAAATCCTGCCAATGCTCAATCACCTGGCCTATGTATACCCGTTGCCGCCAGCGTGCGCTTGGGCGCTGGAGAGGGAGGCGTTTGCCTTCGTGTGGGGTGGGAAGGTAGAGTTGGTGAGCAGGGCTGACATGAGACGGGAGGTGGGGGAGGGGGGTCGTGGGGTACCCTGGTTCACACTCAAGCTAGCGGCATTGTTTGTGGCTTTTCAGGCACGGGTGGTTATGGGGGAGTTCAGCCACATGGCGGTGTTTCTAGCCCGGTTCTGGTTGGGCTTCACTCTACGGCGGCTCCGGCCATTGGAGGCGATGAAGCCGTGGTCCTGGGAGCAGCCGGGGCATTATGCCGTGGCTGCTAGGTTTGTGGCGCGGCGGCCGTGGGCTCTGGAGGACGGCCTGATCCTGTGGCATAAGGAGTTGTACAGGGAGACAGTTAGGCGTACTCTGTTGCAGGAGCCAGCTAGGGTGGACAGGCGGCCTGGGGTGGATTGGGTGTAGTTGCAGCTGAGGGAGACAGGGGGGAGGGGGAGGGACCTAAACTGGCTGGCAGCGCTGGGTAGGCTCCCGGTGAGGGAGCGGGTGCACAGGTTGGGGGGTGGGGGGACGGCTTTGTGTCCCGTCGGGTGTGGGAAGGAGGAAACTGTGGACCATGCTTTGTGGTCATGCAGGGGGGCGGCAGGGGTGTGGAGGAGGGTAAGGAGGTGGTGGGGAGGATGGACGGGGAGGGCCCTCACGCGGGACCCAATTCTGTACGGGCAGGGTCTGAGGGGGTGGCGGGGGATGAAGAGGCTGGTGGTGTGGAGCATCATCACAGCCTTTAAACTGACCCTCTGGGACTGGAGGGGGGACTGTGTGAGGAAGGTGGTGCCCAGGCTGGAGCCGGAGAGGGTGTTTGGGATTGGGTTGGCAGGGGTGGGTAGGGAGGTGAGGATATTTAAGGGGATTCATGGGGAGGAGGAAACGAGGGCAGTGTGGGGGGGATTGCCCAGGGTGGGGGTGGGTTGATTTTCTACAGTTGCTTACCCCGTACAGTTGTGGGGTATCGCTTCTCGGCCTTTTGGCTAAGATCAAGTGACTATGGCTAAGGACCGTGTGTCTACGTCGGCCTTTTCGCAATACAGTGCGTATTGAAGTGGTGGACGGTGCGTCGGTGGAGGTTCGCAGCAGGTTTAGGCGTTTTTTTGTTACGTCGGTCGTTCTCAAGGAGACGTTTTCTTTGACACCGGATGCCGTTTTTTGTGTTCAGGATTTTGAGGGCCAGGGGTTTTTTGATTTATCGTTTTTTGAGCTGCGGCATTGTGTTGCCTTCCAGGAGGAATGGGCGCGGAAGAGTGGATTACCTGACCTGGCTGGACTACGTTTGGTGCCGTTGTACCTGCAGGAGTGGATCCCCCTGAGCGTGCACCTCTACAATCCGTTTGTGGCAGATGCGGATGTGTTCCAGGTGGTGGACGTTAAGGGAGGAGCCAAGATGCGGGACCAGCTTGGCTTTTGGACTGGGAAGAGGCAGTTTGTGGTGAAGCTGAAGGCGCATCCTGCAAAGCCGGGTGAGTTTCTTCACCCCCCGGGGAGTTTTAGCATTGGGCCTGACCGGGGGTTTTTGTCGTACCCCGGTCAGCCCGTGTATTGCCGCCGGTGTGGGCCCATGGGGCACAACAAGGCGCGGTGCAAGGGACAGAGGTGCCGGTTTTGTGGGGGGACAGACCATGAGGCGGCGCGGTGCAAGGCCCCGAGAACATGCTCTCTGTGTGGGAGTGAGGACCATCTCTTTCGGGCGTTGGGACTCCTATGCAGTGGTTGTTCGGGCGGATAGAGGGGAGGTCGCTGATCAGTCTGCTGAGCCAGAGGTGGAGGACGGTGGAATTCTTTCTGCCGAGCCAGGCGCTGGGGAAGCTAGCGACAGCCAAATGCTACATGCCGTGGAACAAAGGGCTGGAGAACATGGTCGGGAGGGTGGTGTGGGGCTCCCCCTGGTGGAGGTTTGTCCGATTTCACCGGCCAGCCCGATGTCATCGATGTCTTTGCCGTCGGCGCTTGGTGCCTCTCCTGTGACGGGGGGGGCCGGAGCCTCCTAGTCGGTGGTCAGAGTGTGAGGAGGAGGACGAGATGGAGATGGAGGAGCGGGGCACGCTGAAGCGGAAGTCGACAGAGGCGGTGGGGAATGGAGCGGAGCATGCGGGGAAGTTGGAGAAGGCGAGCATCTGACGGCCCACAAGGTGCGTCTCAGGAATTCAGTGAGGGTGGAATTGGTCGGTGGTGTTTCGGCGGAGGAACAGCAGCGCTTTGGGCGGGATTTCTTTGTGGAGTCCATCCTGAAGGGCGTCTTTGCATTGGAGCCGGCGGGGGTCTTTTGTCTACAGGACTGCCCCAGCCAGGGATTTATGGACTTATCATTCAGCGATCTTCGTTCCTGTTCGGATTTCGTGGGGGAGGTGGGGGACGGTGGAGGATCGCTCGCTCCTGGAGCCCTTTAAGATGACTCCACTCTACCTCCAGGAGTTCGTGCCGCTGGAGATTCATGTCTACAACCCCTTTGTCCCGGATTCAGATGTGGCCCAGTTCCTGAGGCGGTTTGTGTGGCGGACGTGCGTGGAGGTACGTGGATCCGGGATTGGTTTGGGATCTGGACCGGGTGGCGGCGCTACGCGGTCCGGCTGAAGGGGGACCTGGGGAAGCCTGGAGGCTTTCTGCACCCCCCGGAGTCCTTCTCCATCGGGCCGGATCGGGGTTTTTTGACCTACCCTGGTCAGCCCCTGTACTGCCGGCGGTGTGGTGTGCGGCCTGTCCTGGGAATCGGTGCCGTTTTTGCGGTGGGGAGCACTCTGCGGCCTCCTGCACCAAGCCGAAGTCCTGCTCTCTGTGTGGCATGGTGGGGCACGGTGGGGTGAGTCTTCCTACGCAGAGGTGCTCCGGTTGGGGGACGGCCAGCGTCCGCCGACATCGTTGGCGGTGGAAGAGGTGGCCGACGCTGAGCTGGCATTTCGACGCCGTTTCAGGAGCAGCAGGCTGGGGCTCCGAGTGATTCCCAGCTTGTTGTGGAGCTAACACATGGCGAGGACGAGCTAGCCGGGGGAGCTAGCGACAGTTTGCTAGTTCCTGCGGCTGTGGCTGGCCAGCTCCCTACGGAGGTCGGGGGTGGTACTGCACCGGCCGATGGTGTGTCTGGAGGAGCTCCCTCTAGTGGCCTGGAGGCGGTGGTGCGGGGATCGAGGAAGGGCCCTTCTCAGGTGTACATGCTGCAAGGCCTGGATTTTTCCGAGGAGTCGTCTGACACGTCGGAGCCGATGGAGGGTCCTGGCGTGCTGCGGTCTGGCAAGAGGGGCCACGCGTGGTCGGCGAATGAGGCGAGTGGGCCGCGGAAGGTGGTGGCGCGGCCAGCTCCTTCTTCCCTGGGTGTGGTCGGGAGTTGCCCGGGGGCGGAGGCCTTTTGGCTAAGATCAAGTATTTGGATCATGAGAAGAGAGACGGACCAAGACTCGTCGGCCCGATGGGTGCGACTGCGTAATACTGTTCGTGTTGAGTTGACGGAGGATGCTTCGGTGGAAGTGAGGAACCGGTTTTCTGGCTGGTACGTGGCGATGGAGTTGTTGAAGGGGGGTGTTGGGGCTGCATCCGGACTTGGTGTACTGCTTCCAGGATTTTTCCAGTTCGGGATCGGTGGATATTTCTTTCTGCTTGCTGCCGACTTGCCATCGGTTCATGACGGTGTGGGTGGAGAAGGCGGAGGACGAGAGGATTAAGGGGCTCCAGGTGCGGCCGCTGTTCACACAGGATCGTTTGCCGCTCATTGTACATATGTACAATCCCTGGGTGGCTGATCAGGATGTGGAGGTTTTCCTGCAGCGCTATTGGTCGGAGGTCGTTGGAGGGACACGCCTGAAAACGTTTGGCATGTGGAACGGCAAGCGGCGCTACTTGGTGAAGCTGCGGTTGGTGCCTGGGAGCCTGGGTGAGTTGATGCACCCTCCGGGTTCCTTTTCTTTGTGACCGGATAGGGTTTTTTTTTTACTTATCCTGGGCAACCAGAGTACTGTAGACGGTGTGGGGCACGGGGGCATGCCAAACAGCAGTGTCCGGGTTTGCGTTGCCGTTTCTGTGGCAAGAATGGACACCAGGCTGCTGACTGTCGGAAGCCCAAGCTCTGCTCGCTCTGTGGCTCTGCTCCTCACTTGTTTCGGGACTGTTCGGTGTGAAGATGCACGTATGCAGAGACGGTTGGTCGACAGGCTGGTGAGGAAGAACGAGAGGCGCGAACAAGGAGAGGCTGGAGAGATTGAAAGGCAAGAAGCTAGCGATTCGGTGCTAGCAGAGGCGGCCATTGCAGTTTCCCAGGAACAAAGGGGGCCGCATGGCCGTGAGGCTGAGGGGGGGCTCCCCCTGGTGGCGGATCACGATGGAGAGGTGCGGTCTTCGGGAAAGTCGCCGCCAGTGACAGTGACAACTGTGAATGTGCAGGGTTTGGGCGATGGCTTGAAGAGGAGGGCTGTGTTTTCCTTTTTCAAGTCTATTCCTGCTGATGTTTTCTTTTTGCAGGAATGCCATTTGAGGGATGGGGGGCATATTTCCAGGTTCGCTGGGGATTGGAGGGAGGGGGATTCTGCATGGGGAGTGGGGTCTGTGAGGGAGGATGGGGTGGGAATTTTGTTCAGGCACTCAGTGACTGTGGAGTCCAGTGTGTGTGTAGTGCCGGGGAGGGTATTGTCTGTTGATGGGTTGTGGAGGGGAGTGCGGGTGAGGTGGGTGAATGTGTATGCACCTAGTGTCCGGGGTAGGAGGTTGGGGTTTTTTGAGGACTTAGCGCCTCTCTTGATGACCACTAGGGTAGTTATTTTTGGGGGGGATTTGAACGTGTCTGTGGATGCGAGGGGTGCGGGGTCGGGTGAGCTGGGGAAGCTCTGTGGGGATTTTGGGTTGAGGGATGCTTTTGTTCAGGTGGGGGGGGGGGGGTGGTCCGGGGTATACCTGGGCAAACTCCAGAGGGGCCCAGTCTCGTATTGACTATCTTTTTATTTTGCGGGGGGGGTCATTGTCGGGGTGGTTTTCGGGTCCTATGTGGGGCTCTGACCATTGTATGGTGAGGGTCCGGGTGGAGTTGGGAGGTGTGGGATGGGGGAGGACCAGATGGCGGCTCCAGAACTCCCTTCTGGAGGATTTGGAGTTTTGTGACCGCTTTAGGTGGTTCTATAATGGGTGGAGGCTCTTACGGCCTTTATATCCTGACTGGGGCAGTTGGTGGGAGAGTGTGAAGGTGAGGACTGGGAAATTTTGCAGAGAGTGGGTGAAGGAGCTGAATGGGAGTCGGAGGGCGGAGGTGGCTGGGATGGCGGGTGAGCTGCAGGATTTGTGGGGGCAGGTCATGAGGGGAGAGGTGGCCCCTGCGCAAGCGCATGGTCGGTTAGAGGTGCTGAAGGCGGGGCTTAAGGCCTTTTATGTGGCCCAGGCCATGGGCCTGCAGAGGCAGGCGGGTTTGGAGGCCCGGGAGGGCGGTGAGAAGCCGTCGAGGTATTTTTTTCAGCGGTTGAAGTCGAGGCAGAGGAGGGTGGACATGGTGGGGCTCCAAGGTGCGGATGGGTTGCAGGAGTCCACAGAAGCCATGTTGGGGATTGCGGCATCATGGTATGATGAGCTGTTTGGGGAAAGGGTGGGGGATCAGGGTTTGATTGATTTTTTTCTTAGGGGACTGGGGGAGCATCTGGCTCCGGAGTTGCGGGAGCCTTTGGAGGCCCCTCTGGCCCTTGACGAGTTGAGGGCTGCTTTGGGGTCCATGAAAAAGGAGGTCACCAGGGCTGGATGGGCTCACGGCAGAATTTTGTTAAATTTTGGCCTGAGGTGGGGGAAGATTTGAGGGAAGTGTTGTTGGAGAGCTTTGCTAGGGGGAGCCTGCCGATGTCCCTGAGAAGGGTTTGATCTCCCTCCTCTATAAGGGGGGTGATGGGACCTGCATGGGAAATTGGAGGCCCATCACTCTCTTGGCGGTGGAGTACAAGATGATCGCAAAGGCGCTGGCTATCCGGTTGAGGGGTGTGATGGGGGCGGTAGTTCACGAGGACCAGACTTGTGGCCTTGACCCTGGCCTTGGTGAGGGACGTGCTCAGCTGGGCGGAGCAGAGGGGGTGCCCGCTGGCGGTCCTGAACCTCAACCAGGAAAAGGCCTTCGATCGGGTCAGCCATGCGTTCCTGTTCCAGGTGTTAGAGAGGATGGGGTTCGGTCCGGGCTTTCGGGCCTGGATTGGCTTGGCATACAGGAACGTGGTGAGCCTTGTGGTGATAAGGGGGCTACAGTCGAGGGCGGTGGTACAGGGGGGGGGGGCAGTGATTCGGGCGGAAGGTAGGGTAGGGGGGGGTTCATCTCTCGGGCGGTGGGGGGGAGGTTTTAAAGGTATCGGCCTATGCGGACGATATGACCCTCTTCCTGCCGTCTGAACGTAGCTTAAGGGCGGTGGAGGGGATCTCGGACAATTTTGGACAGGCTTCGGGCTCCAGGGTTAATCGGGCTAAGTCCTCAGTGTTATTCATTGGGAGGTGGGTGGACAAGGCACGGGTGGCGCCGGACCCCGTACAGTTGTGGGGTATCGCTTCTCGGCCTTTTGGCTAAGATCAAGGGAGATAGTGATGTGCGCGGGAGTGAATTTTGGGCCGGGCTATCAGCCGCGGTTAAAGAACACAGTAAGAATTATGGTGGAGCAGGACTAAGAGACACGGAAAAGGGTCGATTTGGATTATGTGTGCACAGGATTGGAGAAAGTTTTCGGGATTACGGCGGAGAAAGTGTTTTGTTTCCAGGACTGTTTGACTTCGGGCTTTTTTGATTTGAGTTTTCGCACTTTAAAGGACTGCACTGATTTTTTTGGGGAGTTTCAACGGAGGAAGACCGAGCACGAGGTGAGGGGACTTTCTTTGTTACCACTGTTTGGCCATGCACTGAGGCCTTTGTATGTGCACATGTACAATCCGTGGGTGGAGGAGGGAGATGTTCTTGGGTTTTTGGGTCGCTATTGTTTAGAGGTGAAGGGAGGCTTTAAATGCTTAAATATGTTTGGGTGGTGGACGGGGAGGAGGCAGTTCTTTGTCCGCTTCAGAGAGGATCCGTACAAGCCGGGGGAGCCTTTTTATCCCCCGGGGAGTTTCGCCATTCCGGGCCAGCCGGTGTACTGCAGGAGGTGTGGGGGCTTAGGACACCGAAAGGAAGACTGTGGGGGGAGGCAATGCAGGCGGTGTGGGGCTACAGACCACGAGGTCAGGGACTGCACAGCGCCTAAGACCTGTAGCCTGTGCGCTAGCCCGGACCACCTGTTCCGAGCTTGCCCTCTGAGGGAAAGGGTGGAGAAGACCAACCTGTGAGGGATGGGGTGGATGGGAGAGCACCTGGGGCTGCAACGTACGCTTCTGTGGTGTCGGGCGGCGTACCAGGCTGGCCGGAGAAGCAAACAGAGCAGGGGCCATGTGCTATTGCTAGCCCCATTAGCAAGAGAGCACATGGCGAGCCGGGTCCTCCAGCTCCCCCGGTGGTGGCTGACAAGACAGGGGAGCGTGGACGGGAGGCAGATGGAGAGAGTGTCGTGGAGCTGCTGGAGGAGGTCGCGCCGGCGACGCAGGGGCTGGAGGTTGCCATGCTGCCTTCCTCGGCAGATTTACTTTCCATTCCAGTATCAGCGGATGGCGAGGCAGCGGCTGGAGTGGAGGAGGTCGCTTCGGCAGGCCAGGGGAGGCCGCATGGCCAAGATGGCGGTGGTGTGGGTCTTCCTCGACGGGCTGGTGCGGCGGTCCTGCAGGCGCCTCTGGAGGTGGCGCCACCTGGTGGCCGGGGGGGGGTCACAGTGCTGGGAGGGGTGGGAAGAGCACTGTCCTGTTGTTACAGGATTGCTATTTAAGCGGGGAAGGGGCCGTGGAGGTCTCGGTAAGGGGATGGAGGGGCGGTCCTTCGTGGTGGGGTTTTGTATGTGGGGTGGGGTTTCCTTTTCATGGTGGTTATGATGGACTGTAAGCTTGCCACTGTCAATGCACGGGGTCTAAGATGTGGGGTGAAGAGAAGGACCTTTTTTTCTACATTGGTGGGGATGGGGGTGGATGTGGTGTTCCTCCAGGAATGCCATGTGAAGGATGTTGAGGATGGGCTTTCCAGGGATTGGGGGGGCGATTCATCCTTCTGGGGAGCGGGGAACGTCCATGCAGATGGGGTGGGGATCGTATTTGGATCACGGGAGGTGGTACTGCGGCTGTGGAGGAGCTTCCGGATCGAGGGTCAGCGCGTGGTCTCCCCCTGATGGTGTCGGAGGCCGGGGTTCCAGCTGGCTCGGGAGATCCGGGGGTTCCAGGCGCCTACGTGCTGTGTCATCTGGAGGAGACGGCGATGATGTTGTCGACGCAGGACCTGCTCTCTCCGCCTGGCTTGTCGTCCCCTGAGTCGGGGGATGACTGTCCCAATTGTGCGGAGGGGATGGAGGAGGACCGAGGTGGTGCCAAGCGTGGAGGAGTGGAGCGTTCAGCCGAAGCGGTCGAGGAGCAAGAAGAGCCGGGCGTCTCGTCCTCCCCCGGTGGAGGTGCTCGACACGTCCGACGAGCAGGAGGAGCAGGCCATGAGGTCAGTGGAGGGAGTTTTGGGCCAGGACGTGGCTCAGAGCGTGGTGGAGTCGGTGGACGCGGTGGCCGTGGACAGAACCCTCGTGTGGTCGCACTTGGATGTCGAGGACGATGGTGGTGGGGCGACAGCTGTCTTGGGCACTGGGACTGAGGGTGTGGGTGGGGGGTGTCGGTTGCCGACATCGAGGAGTGGGAGTTGGGTGCCGAGGGACTAGATGGGGGGTGGTGAGGGATGAGTTTGGGTTTTACCTTTATTGTTTGTTATGTCTGTGGGGTTTAAGTTTTGTTCATTGAATGTACGGGGGGGGATGAGGAATGGGGGGGGGGGGGGGAAGAGGGGTTCTGTGTTTGCTTTTTTGGGGACTTTGGGGTTTGATGTTTGTTTTCTTCAGGAGTGTCACTTAAGGGTGTGTGTGTGTGTGTGTGTGTGTGTGTGGGGTGGGGGGGGGGGGGGGGGAATGCTCAGGGGGCGGAGTCGCGCCTGGACTACCTCTTCTTCCCACGTGGGGTGGCCCTGGCAGACTTTCGGGTCACGCCGACATGGTGTTCGGACCACTGTGTGGTTTCGGTGAGGGCTGACTTGGGGGGGCTGGCCCGGGTTTGGCCTCGGTGGAGGTTTCCCAACGGGTTGCTGACGGAGGAGGGGTTTAAGGTTGGGTGTGGGGATTTGTTGGTGACACTGAGGGCGGGCAGGGCTGGGTTCCCATCGTGGGCTGGGTGGCTATGGGCAACAGGGACCGGAAGCGCCGCATGGGGGAGAGGTCACGGGAACTGGAGGCTTTGTGGCCTAGGTTGCAGGCGGGCAGCTTGGTGGTAGTAGAGAGGGTGGAGGAGCTCAAGCGGGAGATGGGGTCCTTCTTTGAGGCCCAGGCCGTTGATTAATCATCTGGCGCTGGTTTACCCTTTGCCTTTTCTCTGGGGGCGCAGGTTGGAGAGGGAGGTTTTTTCCTTTATTTGGAGGGGGAAGGCCGAGTGGGTGGCGCGGGAGTTGATGTACAGGGAGGTGGGGAGGAGCGGTCGGGGTGTTGCGTGTGTCCCTGTGAAAGCCCAGTCCATGTACACTGCTTTTCAGTGTCGCTTGGCTGTGGGGGACTTTCAGCACAAGGCAGTGCGGTGGGCGAGGTTTTGGTTGGGCTTCTCTGTAAGGCACCTCAGGCCCATGACCTCGGCTGAGCCCTGGTCATGGGAGGGGCCTGACCACTACCTCAAGGTGGCTGAGCTGCTGAAGGGGAATGAGTGGGCGTTGAAGGGTAGGAGTGTATTGGAGCACCGGACGCTTTACAGAGGGTTGATGGAGAGACGGTGGAGTGAGGCTGCTGAGCAGGCTAAGACAGCGGTAGGTCGGTCCTTACCTTTTGGTGGTCTGGACACTCTCATCCGGGAGTTATATTGGTTTGTGTGTTTTTTGTCTTAATATTACTGTTTTTTCGTTTTGTTGTTTGTGCTGTTTTGTGTCTTTTCTCTTTTATAGGTCTAAGCAGCTGCCTTTTCCTTGGAGTTTCTTTTAACATCAGGCCCAGGTAAGCGCTGTTTAGCTCCCTTTTATTGTGTGGTTTTTAGCTTGTTTTATCCTAGCCTTTTAGCTTAGTTTTTTTAGTTAATTTATTGTTTTAAGTATTTATAGTTTTAGTGGTTTTAGTTTAGGTTTACGCTGGTGGTGCCTCCACCATGTCGGCTACTCGTGCTGGCATGAGGAGGCACCACAGTGTGCGTTTTAAATTTAAAATAAAAGATGGAACGCTAATGGAGATGTCCAGATTGGACTTCTCAAGAAAGCTGGTCCAACAAACGCTGGGTTTTAATGCCACGGAATTGAATTGTTTGATGACTCTGCCTGCGAACAAAGGATTCGATGTTACCTTTTGCTCTGCTTCTCTGCTCAATAGTTTTTGGCAACGGTTTGTGACTTGTAAAGACCAGCTCTCCATGTTTGAAGTTGAGAAACTTTCGGACAATTCACAGAAAGTGGTGATTGTTAGAATGTTCAATGAAACTGTGACTGGAGAAGACATTAGCACATGGCTGGCTAGATTTTGCGCGGTTCGTAGCCCACCAGTTAAGGTTTGACGAGGACGGCATTTGGAACTGCTCGTGGAGAGTTCCCATTAAACAATGGGAAGACCCGAGCAGTTACCTAGGCCTCCGTCAGATTCCGTCTATGATTGTGTTGGGAGAAAACCGGGGCTACATCCACTACCAAGGGATGCCTAAGCTGTGTCGCAAATGCGGCCAGCTTGGGCACCTTGCCGAAGCGTGCCAGGAAATTGTATGCAGGAAGTGTAGAGAAATTGGGCATCTTTTCGAAGATTGCACAAATGGCAGAAAGTGTAATCTCTGTGGAGTTTCATCCCATCTCTACAGAGATTGCCCTAGCTCTTTTGCCAACAAGCTAAAGGCTACCAAAATGGCCGCCATGGCCGCCCGGCCGCATGGCCCAGAACGAGAACAGGAAGAAAAGGACGAAATGGAGGAAGGGGTGGTCCCTGAAGTTTTGGAGGGAAACCTCCAGCCAGCTTCAGGGACTAGCCGGGCGGCTACGAGCAAAGCTAACACCCAGGCAGAGTCAGAGCAAGGATTGGAGGCCACACCCTCCCAGCTGGGAAAGGAGATGGAGCAGGCAGAGGAGGAGCCTTTTGGCTAAGACATGCGGTCGACTCGCTGGTGAGAGGTTGTGGTCCTTACCTCCTCGTGGTTTGGATCTTCTCACCCGAGAGATATATTTTGTACTTATTTGTGAATTGTAGTGTTTTTTGCGTTTTGTCCTTTTTTGTCTTGTCTTGGTGTCTTTCTTTTCAGGGCTAATATAGCTTTTCCGGAGTACCATCAAACATCTTGCCCAGTTAAGCGCAGTTTAGCTCTTGTTTTTGTGTTTTGTGTGGGATTTTTAGTTTGTTTTAGCCTAGCTTTTAGTTAATTTATCTATTTATTGTTTTAAGTATTTATAGTCTTAGCTGTTTTAGGCTAGGTTTTAGGCTGGTGGTGCCTCCACCATGTCGGCTGCTCGTGCTGGCATGAGGAGGCATCACAGCGTACGCTTTAATTTTGTTACAAAAAATGGAAAGCTTATGGAGATGTCCAGATTGGACTTCTCAAGGAAGTGTGTCCAACAAATGCTTGGTTTTAATGCAACAGAACTGAATTGTTTGGTGACTCTGCCTGGGAACAAAGGGTTCGATGTCAGCTTTCGCTCGGCTTCACTGCTTAATAGTTTTTGGCAACGGTTTGTGACTTGTAAAGACCAGCTCTCCATGTTTGAAGTTGAGAAACTTTCGGATAATTCACAGAAAGTGGTGATTGTTCGAATGTTCAATGAAACTGTGACTGGAGAAGACATTAGCACATGGCTGGCTAGATTTTGCGCGGTTCGTAGCCCACCAGTTAAGGCGAGACACTACAGGTGAATAGGGTAACATTTTCAAATAATAGACATCACCATGAAACTTCCTCAGTTGATTACTTACACAAGTATGAACAAAAAATGTATTAGAAGATTTTAAAATTCGAATGTCTAATTATGAAAATTAGGCACTCATTAAATATGCGCAAATTTGCATATATTTTCGGTAGATAGATCTGAACATATGATAAAGCCAGGTACAAAATTATTCTCATTTTGTTTGCATACAAGATAAAAATACAATTACAGAGGGATTTCAGGATATCTGCTTTCATTACCTAGGAAATCAGAATATACTGTCCATAGCCTTAAAAAAAATAGATTTTTGCCATATATTTTTGATTAAAATGTCACATAAATCAGGCCAGGAATGATTTATTAACAAATCCCTCTGTAAATATCTTCAGAACACTGCTAAGTGTATATCTGGAAAGTTTGGTGTACATAGGCCGAGATGTTTCTACTGGAAAATGAGAAAAACTCAATTTGAGAAAACAGCCTTGGAACACAGCCAAGAGATTCCGTTCTCAGCCTAGACTCGCCTTTGAATTTTCGCGATTGGTTGCGGTTACAAAGGAAGTGTCCATATTTGGATAGCACAACGTCATGCAGGAAAAACAGAGCTTTCCAACGGTACTACACGTTATGTTTTGTAGCACGGTCGCGGTAGAGCATGAAACGTTAGAAGACTAACTTTTGGTGAATTTAGGAGAAATATACAGGCGCGAGTAGACAAAATGTAATGAAATAAACACCTAAATGTGTAAATTGGGCTTTGTTGTTGTAGTAGTGTGAAAGAATACATGCTAAGGTAGCAAATTATCCCAAAATCTCGAAATTGACCAGTGCATGAAAAAACGATGTTATCAGAGCGATATTGTCAACGTCAGCGAGTATTTGCATTAGATTATCGTCTAATGGCATCAAAAAAGTTTACATGAAATGAAGTGTTGGGTCTTCTATTCGCGGACCCTGATTCTGAAGGGGAATATCTGCCTTCAGAAAATGACGGTGATTCGTTTAGTGAGGCTTCATATGCGTCCCTGCCTTGCAATGATGCAGCTGGACAAAGTGAGAGTTTACTCCATAGTTTAGCTTACACCAAGCACAAACGTTGAATCGTTTGCCCAATGTCACTGGTGGGAATAATGTTTCACGGGTTCGGAGTGTACATCGGGAAGTTAGCAGGGTGTTAGTGGTGTGGCGAACGAGGCTGGAGGTAGCCTAATGTCCATAGCGCTAGCTTCTGTCTTCTGAACGTGTGCCTCTCCGCAATCGCGACGACAGTAACGTGGTGGAGCCTTTGTCTAATGCCACTGGGTATGTTAGACGAGGTCGAAGTGCTCATAGGACAGTTAGGGGGGAACGTAGAGGCAGTGTGGGGAGTCGCAATGAGAATGACAGTAGGCCTAGTCCGAGCTGCGCAAATTCTCTCCACTCGACGCGAGCGCGAGGCAGATCTGGCCATGCTGCTCGCAACAGGAGCAGAGGTGGTGACACGGGGCAGGAGAGCCATTAGGCCATGCATAGTCTATCACAAGATGATGGGAATGCCGGCCCTGTATGGATAGGATATGGATATGGATAGTCATTATCTCTACAGCAAAAGGCCTGCTACATAAAAAAAAAAAAAAAAAAAAAAAAAAAAAAAAAAAAGTCAGCCATTTATTAGTAATGATTTACACTGTTGATTATCTATTTCCCTGACCATTTAGGACATGTGTTCTTTTTTGTGTGTTCATGTCCTTGTGATGTGTGTGTCTTTGTCAGCTAAGAAAAAAACAAAAAAAAACAACAAAAACAAAACAAATACTAACATTGTCTCTTGTCTTGTCTCGCCATCTCACTCCTGATCTGTGCCTTGCCATGGCAAGTGAGCTTTTGAATTAAACAGGTCATGTCTACTTGTGTTTGTGTGCTGCAGAGCAGGTTCTTCTCCTTTCACCAACTCACTTAGCGTTGCACACACTGGCTCCCTCTCTGCGCTGGGCAAGCACTTGAGGTCCTTAAATCATGGATCTAGAGCAGTCGCCACCTTTGATGAATAAAAAAGAATAATTATTGATAGATGAAAATTTCACTTTCCAAATCCAACCTCCATATTTCTTCATGACTCATTCATCTATTCATTGACCGATCTACTGTCTTAACAGTCTATAATGGTCAAACAATGCAGTTATCTTCTGGTCAGTCTGACATACCTTAAGCATTCCAGGTTTATCTTCTCCCTCCACTGGTTGAGGTCCTTGGTGAAGGCAGCCTTGAATCCCACAATATAGGCAGGATCATCTGAGATCTTCATCACGTGCTGGAGGTGGCACAGGGCAGGTAGAACAGGTGTAATGGTTGGCTTAGGAGAGCTGGACCAGAGTGCAAGACAAGTAGCAGTGAGGTAAGTTTAGCTCAAACAAGAATCTTTAATCTGAATTAAACACTCTACAGCAAACCACGAAACATCAATGACCAACGGGACTGAGGGAAGACAAAGGGTTTAAATACACAGGGGTTAACAGGGCACAGGTGGAAACCATAATTAAACTAACAAGGATCAGGTGAGGGGCGGAGACACAGGCACATGGAACAGAGACACATGGCAAACAAACGAAGGAGCACATGGCACAAGACACAGGAAGAAAACAAAGCAAGCAGGAAGACAAGAGGAGCAGACATGATGGAAAAACATTAGACGGGGAGAACAAGACAAGACAGAACAGGAACTGATCCTGACAGCAGGATACATACTTAACCCCACCAATTTTTAAAGCTCTTAATCACATTACATTTAAGGGCACGTGTTTCTTAAATACAAAGTGACATTTAAAAGAACTTGTATGCCAATTCATGAACACGCTATCTTTGTAGACCATACCTGCATGGCTCCAGCAGTTTCTCTAGCTTTGCCAACTTCTCATATTCAGCATTTGTTGGGAGGGCCAGATTGTGCTTCTGCTGAGACAGCGTTGTGTGCAGTGCGTCTCTGTTGCGCCTCACGCGCATGATCATCTCAAGGGTGGAATTGCACCGTGTTGGAACATCCTGCATGAGTGGCTCCTGAACTTGTCCAAGGGAGGCTTGCTGGACATTCAGCTCGTCTGAGTTGGCCGGACTGTGTTTGAAATGTCCGACCACTTTACGGCACTTGGCCAGTGCACCATCAAAACCACTTTCCCGAAGTGACATTACAATAGCTCTCTGTACAACATGCGCAACACCGGGCAAATGCTCGAATGGCAGTATCCTCCCTGCTGCCACTATATTAGGAGTGCTGTCTGTTCCAATAGTGTTAATTTTGTCAGCTATCCCCCACTGATTAGCGACGTTGAGAAACTGCCTGGCACGCGCTTCTGCAAAGTGACGCTCCTCTGTTTTCATCACACCTAATGGACAGACAAAGTAGATCAGAATAAGTTCACCCACAAGCAATTTGGTGGTAATTAATAAGCTAAGTAATTCAATTAATTCAAAATTACATACCGTAGCCTACCTAAAGCGAAGGAGTGAAGTTCCCAGCTGGCATCGATAAGGTGTACAGTAATGCCGAGGTAGTTATCGATGTTGACAGATGTCCAATGGTCCCCAGTCAGTGCTACACACCTCGGCTCTACCATCTTCTCATATTTTGCGGCTTTCTCTGCGGCATGCTGGTCATGTATTCTCCTCATGATAGTTCGCCTAGAAGGTAGTTTGTAAGATGGGTCACCTGTGGCCGCCTGAAGAACAAGCTCGAGCCCATCATCTTCAATCACGCTGATGGGCCAGCAGCTGGTGGCAATCCACTGAGCGAGGAGATTAGTTAGCTTGGCTGATAGAGCTGTGCTGACGGGCTTGCCTCGGTTGCACTCAAGCATAGTAGCTTGATGACGACTCTTCCCCTGCGCTACATCAGTGCTTGGCCCGGCATCTTCCGCATTAGCTAAGGGATGCTTTGCGTTTAGGTGGTACTTGAGACTGGAAGAACTTCTACAGTAAACTAATTCCGCATTGCACAAGGTGCAAACAACCTTAGTCTTGTCGAGGTTTCCATTGGGAAGCTTCTTAAAAATATATTTTCTCTGAAGCAAACCCGGTGGCTTCGTAGGTGCATCCATGTTAGCACGTCACGTTTGATGTGGTAATTTCACAGTAGGCACAGGTTCGAAGACTCGTTCTCACCCCCTACAGTGCAATTTGGCTAGGTATACATCCGCGCTAGAATATCAAGGTGAAAGTCATCATAGCTTGCGTAGTATAGACCTAGCTCCCAACCCAACATTAGGAATAGATTAACGGCGATATTTTTTTTATCGCCCGATAAGTCTCACCATAACGCAGCAGCACGTTAATGCCGATAATGGCCCACCACTAATATATATATATATATATATATATATATATATATATATATATATATATATATATATATACAATAAAAAAAAAAAAAAAATGAAACACTTACCACGTGTGGTCAGCACTCTAGTGCTTCTGCTAGTTTTATAGCTTATAGCTATAGTTTGGCCAGTAGGTGATTCCATCTTTGTGCCATGACTGTGGCACCACAGCAAGTGTCTTTTGTTTGTTTTGAGATTCCACAACATGAAACATTTTCCCAAAAAAAACTGAAAACAAAAAACACATTCCATATTTATATACAACAGTACACCGTGTTTGACCCCTCAACTTATCAAACAATCCTCAGCTAATTTCATATGGACCACCCCCACCCCACACACTTGAGAAAAATCTTTGGACATTCTGTCTAACATATTCAACTATAGGGCTTATTCGCAAACACCACCGCAGCCATATTGTTGATATGACATTCCAGTTCTATAGGCTATTCTATGTGACAATCGCCTGTAGCACGTAGATTTAAGCTGAGCAGAGCGCAGGCTTCATCTCGTCAATATCAAGAGTAGATTAACTTAATCGTTGTGGATCCATATCTAATAGACTCAATAGCATTAAGTAAAGATCCGTCATTATTGTCTGCTGTAACTTACCCCGATATTTATAGCATAACTGTCTTGTTCATATAACGGCACACTGTCGCAGCTGAAGGTGTTCGAGTCGCAAGGTCGGCGAACTTATATTTGTTCCACGACATCGTTTAAACATGCATGATCGCAGAGAATAAAGCATCTCATTGGACTGAAATTGTATCTTGCGTTTGCCTGTTGCTCACAACCTGCAGCCAAGGACTTTGCTAAAGTAGTTTAAAGTGGGTTAGTGATTGTTCTAGTCTGATATCTATGCAACTGTATGGTCTGGATGCAGAAAAGGCTAACATTTCCAAAATCCAAGTGAACAGAACACTATACAAATCAGAATTATCTACTGATATCTTTCTCCACTGAGTTTGTTCCTATTTGCCACTTGCCGTGCATACACTGCATAGCCTAAGACGAGCTGAGAAGGGCGCACCATCAATAAATGTATTAGGCTACTGTAAAACGTTGGCTAACATTGCCTACTTAGCAATGCTATCCAAGGTAATCTACGGTAGGCGACTACATCAGGCTACTGCTGATGTCTCCGCATATTGCATAGGGGCAGCTGTCTGCTGTCTGCAGGCCTACTGTCTAAAACGTATTTAACTTAAGCCCACAGAGGACAATATAATATAGTAGGCTAATAATAATACAGATATAATAATGGCGATGGATGTGAGGAGTTGGCTGTATGTTTAGCCTATTTATCCTATCTAGCCACAAGTCTCTCCTGCACTGACTCAACTCCTCAGTCTCATTCTCTTCTCGTTTTCTGACCATAGCTGTCAACATTGAGCATTGAAAATAAAGGAGATTTACCGGGTTACTCAAACCCAAAATACAGGGAAATTTCAACATTCTTCTTTCTGTTGCTATTCCTCTTCTGAGAGCAAGAATTCACACTACAAAACTGCTGCACTAACTAAATGAAGCTAGGTCTAATGAGACTTTGCTTAAAGATTGGCGTCTATCGTGCTCTCTCCCACTGATCACTCTAAAGTTGCTCAGGCAAGCAAAACGATGCTTTAAAAACATATTTCCGTTTGAAGGGCATGGTAGCAACAGGACAACAGTACAGAGACGGACAAGTCCGGGGCTAATGTTATGAGAGTAATAAAATATGGGATATTTTACGGGAAAATATTAAAACAGGAAGACAGATGGAAAAAAGTTGACAGGTAGGCCTATGTTAGTGACAGTGGGTGACTCTAGGGCTCTTTGCTGTTGTTAGAGCGGCCTGTATTGCTGTTGTTAGAACGGCCTGTATTGCTGTTATTAAAACGGCCTGCAGCCTATTGCACAACATAGGCCTACCATCACGTTACATTTTGTACAAATAATTAAATAGCCTACAGCGATAATGCCGGCGCTGTCGCGCTTGTCAATTGACAGCTGCATTGAATAGACCTACCTATGCATTTTCTATATCAACAAAATGGCCGCTGCGAACGTTATTACCTGATTATTACATAGATTGAATATGCCTAATTGTTTGAATTAATGCAGTAAAGCAGTGGTCACCAAACTTTTTGAGCCCAAGATCCCTGACCTCGAGCTGAACAAAGACAAGATCTACCATAAGGCGTCAAAAGAGAATCAAAGCTAAAATACTTATTTAAGGCCTTTTATTTCGGCAAATGTATCAGGTCAAAAATAGCCTATCACATCCTCCACCCCCTTATAGGCTACAGGCATCAATGAGATGACAACACTTAACATAGTCTTTATTTACATGATTTTGATTTTGTTTTTCTAATTGGAGTAAGTGTTTGTGACAACACGTCATGATAAATTTGATAATGTTTGATCGCTGTTTTGGTATGAAGCATCTTTCACGTAATGAATGCGCACTCTAGGAAGTGAAAGTAACCGTAATGTGGCCAAGGCCTAAATTGCGCTGCGTGTCTGTAGCTGTCTGTGCACGTACGTAATCGATTGCATTCTTCAAATTCCTGACAGTTCCTGATAGCTAAACATTTGTTTTCTTTTTCTGTCAGTTAGCAGTTGATGTAGAAGCACAATTTGCATAATGAAGCATAATTTGACTTCAGCGGTGACAAGTCCTGTTGCGAGAGAGAGCACCTGCAAAGTGGTGCTGTGCGTGTGTGTGTGTGTGCATGGGGTTACTTCGGTTCCAGTCAGAAGTTGGTCTGTCCAGTCCCGCATTCACGCCGCTCCATTATGAGATTAAAGTTATCAAACAGCACTGTAAAATATGTGCAGGAATTTCTCGCATTATGATGGCTAAAGTTGCAGGTCTTGAATAAATCATGCACTATACCCGCAATCCTGCGCTGATTTTTAGCATGATTGTTATTCTCGGGATCTACTGGGCAAGTCCTAAAGATCTACAGGTCGATCGCGATCAACGGGTTGGCAACCACTGCACAAACCTCTCCTATGAGGAAGAGCTATGCATTTTCTTTTGACCTCAGACACTTTCGCATATTTCATTTGATCTGTTGCCTCATGAACACAGTATAAATCTTGAAGGTCAGAGCTGAACGTGTACGTAAAGAAGACAGCCTTTTCAGAGAAGACTTTGTACACAATGTAGGTATCATCAATACACTCAACAATGTTGTTTATCACACAAATATCTCCTCCAATCAAAAATATGTTGTTTCCTTTTGAGACGGTCATTGTCCATTGCGGAGTATTCAGTTGACTGTACTGTCCTTTCACAGCAAGCCCATCAGGAACTGGTCCACTACAGTGCTGTTTCTTTAAAGAGTTCAATGTCACACTAGATATGATAGTTCCAGAAAATCGTTGTTCTGACAGTCTTCGAATAACCTGAGCAATAGGGCGTTTTGGTTTTCGAACAAACTTCTTCAACTTCTGAAGGTAATTTTCATATTGAAGCGCTGAAATGTGATCCAGACAACCAAAACGCTTTACATCCACAGGAAGGTGAATTAAACCATGCACATTGTAGACAAGAGAGTCTTTCCCATATATCTCACCAAAATGTAGTACAAAAGTTGCAAGTAACATCTGAGCATACCGACAGTAGGGCAACGCAAGGTCTGGACTGATCAAAATAGAAAGAGCAGAGGACAGCAACATGAAGTTGTTATACATTGCATTACTCTCCAAATAAGACGACAAAATGACAAGGCCAGTATACAACAGAAATTGCCTAAACTCAGTAGCCTTCCATCTGTCTATTTCTTCTTCAATATCATCACATTTGTGGTGTGCAAGTTTAATTGCGTGCCTGTTAATGCTATTTTACTTAGTAAAATCCGCATTTGAAAACCTTGTCACTTGCCACAGTCTGTTGTTACTTTGCCTACTTAGACTCTACATAATGAATTTGCTTCGAATGTTCCTTTTCTTCTTTGGCGGCATAGCTGATCTACAAAGCGCAAAAAGAGGCAAAATGTGCATGCTGAAGGGCAAAGGGAATATTACAATGTTTTACACTGGCCTCTTTTGGTAGACATCCCTGATAATTTAGCATACACACTCACGCGCTCGATAACTTAGCATAAACACTCGCTCGCTTTTCTGACAGTGTCACTACAAAGTAGCCTAGGCCTAGGCTATGCTTTGACTCTGTTGTGTGTGTCAGATAAACCCCCTTTGGTTTCAGCCAATCAAATGACAGTGTTTCTTTTACTGTCGTCCTTGCCGTTGGAATAGTCCAAATAGCACAAAGGAGTTTGCTAAAATATTGGTGGGGACAATTTTGTCATCTCAAAATTTTGATTGGGACTAGTCACTAGCGTCCCACCCTAAACCTACGCCCATGAACGTAAGCCTACTGTCGTTAGCTATTGGCACCATAGGCTAGGAAGCGGCTGGGTCTCCAGGCCAGAGTGGCGGCCAAGGAGGACGAGTGGCCGTCGAAATTATTTTTCCAATCGGCACGGGCCAGGCAGGGGAGGGTATGGATGAAGGGGCTTGAGGGAGGGCAGGGGTTGGTCACTGACCCTCGGGGGATGGCGGAGGTGGCGGCGGGGTTTTATGAGTCTTTGTTTTCTGAGCGCATTGGGGATGGGGAGCGGGTGAGGGGTTTGGTGTCACGGGTGAGGGGTGTTTTGGGGGAGGAGGAGGGGTTTTATGGATGGGGACCTCACGTTGCGGGAGCTAACGGAGGCCGTGAGGTCTATGAAGGGGGGTAAGTCACCGGGGGTGGACGCCCTAACGGCTGATTTTTATCAGGCGTTTTGAGATTTGCTTGGGGAAGGGTTGTTGGCTGTGGTGGGGGAGTGTCTGAGGGCGGGCCAGTTGACGGCCTCTATGAGGTCAGGCCTGGTCACCCTCCTCTTCAAAAAGGGGGAGGAGACCAGGCTGGAGAACTGGCGGCCCATCACGCTCCTCTCCACGGATTATAAAGTGGTTGCCAAAGTCTTGGCAATTCGACTGAGGAGGGCGATGCCGCTGGTAATAGGAGCGGACCAGACTTGCGGTGGGAGGTAACTGGGAGGGGATGTATGGGAAGGTGAAACAGAGGTTGGGGAGGTGGAGGGCGCGGCACCTCTCGTTGACAGGGAGGGTGGTCGCGGTGCAGGTAGACATCCTGCCGCTCTTTAACCACCTGGCTGTGGTCTTTCCTATGCCATTTATTTGGGGGAGGAGGTTAGAGAGGGAAGTGTTTGCCTTTGTGTGGAGTGGGAGGACGGAGCTGGTGGCGAGGGAGGTAATGTACCGGAAGGTGGCAACTGCTCTGTTTGTGGCCTTTCAGTGTGGGGTGGCAGGGGGAGAGGGGGTTCATAAGGCTGAGTTCTGGGGGAGGTTCTGGCTGGGGTTCCTTTTGAGGAGCCTGAGGCCTTTGAGCTCCTCAGCCCCGTGGTCCATGGACCGGCCTGACCATTTTGAGAGGGTGGCTAGGTTTTTAAGAGAGAACGGCTGGGCGCTGGAGGGGGACACGGTGGTGGACCACAGGGCCCTGTACAGGGGCATCATGGAGAGGAGGTGGCAGGACTATGGGGACAGAGCAGCCGTGAGGGTTGGAGTGGAGTAGGCTCTTTTGCAGCCCAAGTAGTTGTGTGGGGCTGGGAGGGATCTCATTGGCTTGGGGCGGCTGACCGGTTGCCGGTGAGGGAGCGGTTGCACCGGCATGGGGTCAGTCGCTCTCCGCTGTGTCCAGTGGGTTGCGGGCGGGAGGAGAGGGTGGAGCACACGTTTTGGTCCTGTCCTGGGGAACAGGGAACTTGGGGGTTGGTTAGGCAATGGTGGTTAGACGTCGATGGACAAGACTGTGCCGGCCAGTGGGGTGTGGCTGAGATATTCCGTCAGGATTTTGCTTGGTTCCAGAGCGGAGGTTCGGGAGAGGGTTCACTTGGGATTTCTTATGGACGACATTTTGGCGAAGATTTTTGGGTTTGGTGAGTCAACGTTATTTTGTGTTCAGGATTTTGCACGGGCGGGGTTTTTTGATGTGACTTTTCTTTCGGCGGCTAGTTGCCACAAGTTTTTCACGGATTTTTTGAATGCGAAGGATAATCCTGCTTTGGCTGGCCTTACGGCGGTCCCTTTATTTGATAATGATAATGTTTTAGTTACTGTTCATATGTACAACCCTTGGGTGGATACGGAGGAGATTGCACTCTTTTTGAGCCGTTTTTGTTCTTCTGTCCGCGGGGGCACCAAGGTGCTTAACCCCTGGGGAGTGTGGAATGGGAAGCGCCGTTTTTTTGTTCGTTTTAAGAGGGATTTGGAGGGGAAGCCGGTTTATCCGCCGGGCAGCTTCCAAATTGGGCCCAACCGGGGCTTTTTGTTTTTTAATGACATGCCGCAGCAGTGCCATAGGTGTGGGGGCCTGGGGCACACAAAGGCCGACTGTCTGGGGCTGGTGTGCCGCGCTTGCGGCGGTATCGGCCATGGACCAGCGGAATGCAGGGTGCCGAAGACTTGCAGCCTGTGCGGGGCCGGTGACTACCTGTATCGGGATTGTCCAGGGCGGAAGAAGTCTTTTGCCAAGGTGGCGAGAGCCGGCACTAGCTCCGGGCTAGTTCCCGGGCCGCATGGCTTGGGGGCTAGCGCTAGCTCGGGGCTAGCTCCTGGGCCGCATGGCCTGGGGCATTCGGCGGAGCACCATCCGGTGGTCGGAGGGGGTACTGCGGCTGTGAAGGAGCTTCCGGGTCGAGGGTCGGCGCGTGGTCTCCCCCTGGTGGTGTCGGAGGCCTGGGTTCCGGCTGGCTCGGGAGATCCGGGGGTTCCAGGCGCCTACGTGCTGTGTCATCTGGAGGAGACGGCGATGCTGTTGTCGACGCAGGACCTGCTCTCTCCGCCTGGCTTGTCGTCGAGTCGGGGGATCACGGTCCCGAGGGTGCGGAGGGGATGGAGGAGGACCGAGGTGGTGCCAAGCGTGTGGCTTCCGAGGAGGAGTGGAGCGTTCAGCCGAAGCGGTCGAGGAGTAAAAAGAGCCGGGCGTCTCGTCCTCCCCCGGTGGAGGTGCTCAACACGTCCGACGAGCAGGAGGAGCAGGCCATGCGGTCGGTGGGGGGAGTTTTGGGCCAGGACGTGGCTCAGAGTGTGGTGGAGTCGGTGGACGCGGTGGCCGTGGACAAAGCCCTCGTGTGGTCGCACTCGGATGTCGAGGACGATGGTGGAGGGGTGAGTGGTGCGGCGACAGCTGTCTTGGGCACTGGGACTGAGGGTGTGGGTGGGGGGTGGGTTGGGGAGAGGGGGTGGGAGTCGGTTGCCGGCATCTAGGTGTGGGAGTTGGGTGCCGAGGGACAGGACGGGAGGAGGTGAGGGATGAGTTTGGGTTTTACTTTTATTGTTTATTATGTCTGTGGGGTTTAAGTTTTGTTCTTTGAATGTACGGGGGATGAGGGATGGTGGGAAGAGGGGGTCTGTGTTTGCTTTTTTGGGGACTTTGGGGTTTGATGTTTGTTTTCTTCAGGAATGTCACTTAAGGGATGAGGGGGATGTGTGGGTGTTTCAGGGGGGGTGGAGGTGGGGGCCATCTGTGTGGAATTTTACAGGTCCTTCTGGGATCTGGTGGGGCAGGATTTGGTGGAGGTGTATGGGGACTGCTTCAGTGGGGGGGTGCTGCCTGCCTCCATGCGGGCTGGGCTGGACTCCCTCATTTTTAAGAAAGGCTGCAGAGAACAGCTTGCTAATTGGCGTCCTATCACGGTCCTTACAGCGGACGTGAAGATTTTGGCCAAGGTCCTGACGCTTAGGTTGGGAAGGGTTATGGGATCGGTGGTCCATCCGGACCAGACCTGTGGGGTGCCGAGGAGAATGTGCAGCCTGAACCTGGTCCTGGCGAGGGATGTGGTCAGCTGGGCGGACGTGAGGGGTCTCCCGCTGGCCCTCCTGAGCCTGGACCAAGAAAAGGCGTTCGATCGCGTGCAGCACTCTTTTCTGTTCCGGGTCCTAGACCGGATGGGTTTTGGGCCGGTATTCGTTGCTTGGATCCGGCTGCTGTATGCGGATGGGGTTAGCCGCATCAGGATCAATGGCTCCGTTTCGGGGGTGGTGCAGCAGGTGGGGGGTGTCCGACAGGGCTGCCCCCTGTCCCCACTCCTGTACAGTGGGCAGTGCTTCGACTTGGCCAGCTTCACTCGTGGTCCGTGCGTGGGATCACGCGGTATCACACGACTTTAATTTGTATTTTTCCAGTGAGACGCTGCAACAACCGGTAGATGGCTCAAGTGATGGAAAACCCTACTTCACTACAGACTTTAGCAGACTGGTTTAGAAATAATTTAATAGCCAGAAATATGCCTGCCCTGCCCTAATAAAGAAATATTTGGTTAACTGCGAGTGAATCCCGTTTGCAGCCGTAGAAGAAACGCAGGACAAATTAAACATTCTGGTTTTCTCCGAGTGCAACGATCATAGACAGACATCATTTGGACAAAATATAGAGCATTTTAACCTCCGTTGCTCAGCCAAGTGCCTTCCTGTTAGGTCCTGTTATCACGGAGTTACAGGCAATAAACTATGGTCACAAGTTTACTTTATCGGTTTATTTTTTTTTATTATTAAAGAGTGTTTTTCATTTAAAGGTTTGACTTTGTGCTTATTCCGTAGAGCATTTAGTGCTCTCCCCAATCCCAGACGTTCACATTGCATGTTTGTTTGTAATGGATGCAACCGCGAGATAGGCTATGCGTTTGACGGCAATGAGTTGTTGAACCAAGACTTATTGAAGGGGCCACCGGAGGAATTTTGAGTGCTTCAGTCAAAAGTTGCATGACCCTCTCTTGCCTGCTAGAAATTGTTCAATGACCCTCCGACAGAATTGTTAAAAAAGACATGACCCTCCCCTGCCAATTGTCGCGGTCTTCCTCCCGCGCCACAGCCACACACTGTGATAACGTTCTTAAATCAATCTTTCCCGTGAGCTTGCATGCTACCAGTCCTTCCTTTTCAAATGTGTTGCGCCTGTTTGCACAATTTCACAAATAATCATATGTGATTAATAATATCACAAATAATCCCTGTTCACGGGGACCGAAACAATGCATGCCAACTTTTTCCGTGTTTATCACGTAACTTTCCCCTGCTGTCTTGCCGTTTTAATGTTTTCCTGTACAATATCCCATATTTTAATACTCTCATAACAGCCCTGCCATCGGGCCTGTCTCTGTGTTGCCCTGTTGCTACCCCTTGCCCTTCCAACGAAACAGATGTCTTCAAATCATCGTTTTCCTTGCTTGAAGGCGAACTTAGAGTGATTGTCGTGAGAGCACGATTCATTGGCGCTTGCATGTTCGGCCTTATGTCTATGTGCGCACCTGAGGCTACTCAGCTACAAGAGAAATAATTTCCCCTGTTTGTATGTTCACTGCAAGTTGGCCTACCACAACTTACCAACTCTGCACTGTAGACCCTAACTGGCTATTTATATTTTTCTGTGAAATAAGCAAATGTATTTCAACAAAGAATGGGGGTAGAGGAGCGAAGAAGGCATGTAGCCGAAACGCGTTGGAGTTTTTTAGAAGGTTATCTTGACCAAGCCATGATAATAAAGGCTTTTTCATTTTTTCAATAGAGAGTGCCTTGGAGTTTCTTAATTCTAAGCAAATGTATTTGTTCAACTTTATGAAGCAGAATTACGCATAGGCTACTTGGAACATAATACATTTGACAAAGGACAGATGTATGTTGCTAGTGACAAAACATTAACTTTCAGTGTTTTACGATGTCTTTGTCATGGGGAAGTGTTTTTCCCCATGCATTTATTCTAGGTTACCGTCAGTGACTGCCGTGAGAGAAGCGGGTTCTGTGTTTCGTTCATGTCAGTGACTGACGCGAGAGAAGCGGGGTCTGTGTTGTGTTGCGTTGCGTTAATTTATTTTCATTGGGCATACCGTGCCGTGCCATCCACAGCTCTTCAGTTCTGACAAAGCCAAAATTACTCCTTTTGAAACAATGAGTGCAGGAAGCGCGTTTGTATGGTTATATTGCTTGACTGGGGGTTTTCCCAAGCAGCTTTCAGCCATAAGGCTACTTTGAGAACATTTCAATTCACCCGATACTAATATTCGAAATGTTGAAAACTATTTCGGCATAGCCTATAAAGCAGTTTAATTAAATGGAATGTTAGATGTAAACAAACGAGTTACTTGGTGAGGCTTGGCCTCACAGATGCGCTCGTGCCTTAGGTGCCGTTTACACGACGCCGGTTTTTGTGAAACCGGTGAGGTTTTGTTAACGGTTACGCCTTGCGTGTACACGACGCCGGCAGTTTAGGAGACTGAAACCGATAGCTTTTGAAACCGGCTTCCGAAGTGGGAAATTTTGAAACCGCCAGCTAACTTTCGCCGTGTAGACGCCTGTAGGTGCGAAGCCGGCAACTTTATGACGACAGCCCCACCTCTCAACTCAGCCACAGCACTCGACCTGACATGCTGCTTGTCAAAACAAACTAAACCATTTATTTATCATATTAAAATGTTTTTCTTCCCCCTGTCATGATTTATGTGCACAATGTAGCCTATCAGCCTTTAGTGGCTAAGTTAGAAGCACACGTTAGCTTAACTTAGTTAAACATTAGCTTACTGCATGTTAGTGTTTTCTCCAGTGGTGCTCAGACCTAATGCAATGTGTAGGCTAAGCATTTGAAATTTCACATAGCAGTCACATACCTTGAAAATGAACTTTATTAGTTTAACAGTTGAATTGAAAACCAAATTCTCTGTAGTCTTCTTATTTCATGCGACTGCTTAACCAGAGCCCTTATTAGACATTCTTTCTCTGGCTTAACAAACTGTTTCAACAATATTTTCTTCACGCGAAATTATGTGAAGCTTCTGCACAGTGGCGCCATTGACTGGTCTGGCATATGCACTACAGCACATTTAGTCGGTTACACCTCTGCCGCTCCACAAAACGAAAAAAATATCTTAATTTGCTGTCTATGTTATTGTCAGTGTTGGGGGTAACGCAACTACGCAAATCAAAACAGTGTCTTAATTTGCCCTACTTCTTGACTGCAATGTAGTCAATTGACTGCTTGACATGTCATTTTTATTTTTCTGTACAATAAACAAATACATCTGCTTTATGCCGCAGAATTACATTCATATTTGGCTGACTGCAGACGCGCCACTTCCCTCCCCATATTCCAAGATTAAAGATAGTAGCCTATATAAAAAGCACTTCATACTATCATAAAAAATCGTTAAAACGAATAGCTATTTGCAATTTGACAAAACACTGGTCCTCATTTTGCGACTGCGAGGACGATATGAGCCTGTTGCATTTAGTTAGATGTCCGAGTCACGCATGTTTGAAAACCACTGGCTCGTAATAACAATAACAATAATTTAACACACGACAGTCTACAGTCTACACACGACAGTCTACTTCATCATGTCCCCATGCCTACATTTTTGTGAGTAGCATAGAGATCGTTAAAAACAATAAAGTATGGCTCTCCGTTTGGAACATCGAAAACTTATATTTTTAATACCGTTGAAGATGCTGACTTGCAAAAGCCTCGGGATAACACGTTATCTCCACTATTATCAGTCATGCCCCTTGATCAAAGTGGGGAATGAAATAAAAGTTTGAGAACCACTGGCTCAACAAGTTACCTGCAGTCCAGAACACAGAATCTGTTGCAATATTCTGATGATCGGCGATGATATCGGCAAATGTTTGTTTTCCAAAGTAAGAATTTCACTTCACCATGCACCTTCGACAATACCTGGCCTACCTGGTATCATTACAAACATTATTCTGTGTCCTAAAACTGGCATATTTTATGGCATTGTGTCATGTAATATAAGTTTGTTGCAAAATCTAGAGAAATGTGTGAGGTGGTCAGCGGGGGACAATTGAGACACACATTGGATTGTGTTATTACTTGAACATTCCACACTATCCACAGCTGTGGTAGGCCTATCAGGGGCAGGAGGATTACTGTTAGCGCAGGCTTTATATAAAATTCTTCAACAGAAGGCCTCGAATGTTGTCTTGTTTGTGGAGCGCTTTGCTTGGCTTCTGTAATCTCGGCTTCATTGAAAATGAGGGCTTCCCTCAATGACCCTCCGAGAATAAATAAAGGTTGAATGAATGATTGATTGAATGAATGAATGCAGGCTTGCCCAAAATAAAGGCATGTGGTTTGCGCAGCCTACAGTAAATAACAGACCCGCCAGAATGTGCGTTATGATGCTTTTTTACGAGCAAGATGTTTTTGGTACCCTACGCACAGTGCATGTTCTTAAATAACAATGATCATCAGTAATATTCGACCATTAATTTGGGTAAATGGGCAAGCGTGACCACCTTGATTGGCTGATGATTGTAACGCGGGCATGATTCCAAACACCTCCCTTACGATGATGAGTGACAGGTGACAGGTCTCAGAATGCGTGCGCTACACAAGGACGGAAGATGATGGGGCCGTAGGCTATTCACAAAGGCTTTTATCTTACTACTAGGAGTAGGCTATATCTAAATCGCACTTAAAGATTTTAGCTTGGAGTTTTCTCTTAAAAGTTATTCACAAAGCCTTTCAGACAACTCCTAAACTAGGAGTGAGTCTTCGTGGCTATGGATGACGTCATTACTCATGCACGAGCTTGACTGAAGTGACCACCTTGATTGGCTGACTATTGTAACGCGGGAATTCCAAACACCTCTCTTCCGATGATGACTGACAGGTGACAGGTCGGAGAATGCGTGTGCTACACAAGTAGTGCGAAGGACGGAAGATGATTAATAACTGAATAAAAAGGCCTAGCCTAAATGAATAAAGAGTAAGGTAAAACAAATAGCCTAATAGCCTAATGAAATATAGGCCTATATGGATTGATGCAGTAGCCTACCTTTGCAACATTATTAAATGAATCTGTCACCATATCCCTAGGCTACGTTTGCAAAGAGGAGAACATTTTAATTTGATTCACAATGAAACGTTACATTTCATTTACATGTTAACAATGAGTAGTTTTGGTTGTTGTTGGTGGCGTTATTGCATCCCTTTTATAAATGCAAAATTGTTCCCTCGCGATTGGAAGCTCCTGTTGCGCATAGGCTACGCATTTCAAAACATCGCAACGTAAAATGGCACAAAAAAGCTGTTTATGAATAGGTCTTAGTGAGTTAGGAGTCCTCTCGACTTAAGCTGTCCCAGACAGACACGCCCATTATTTTTAGGAGTTGCTCCTAAATTCGCCAGTTAGGAGCTACTTTTAGCCTTAAAATTCTTTGTGAATACGGCCCCTGAATAAAAAGGCCTAACCTAAATGAATCAAGGCAAAACAAATAGCCTAGTAGCCTAATGAAACATACGGATTCAGGGCTTAAAATTCATTTTTCAAAATGGGGGGGAATTCCCCCCTTAGGTTATTCATGTAGGGGGGATTTACACAATTTGGGGGGGAGGGGGGGTCGATTCTGATACCAAGTCAAGAATTGCGATTTCAATACTTCGATACTTTTTTTTAAAAAGTGTTTGATTTTGGGGCCCCCACCACCCTGACGTCATCAGTAATATATACTGTAGTGGGATCATTCACAACAGTGGACATCCTAGATTCTGCTTGACTCTCTCCACACACACAAACACACACTGAAAATGATAGCTTATGTGATATGTTTCTATCATATATTTTTGAATTCATATAGAGTGTATTTATTTAATAATGCATTTTTTAAAGTATAGCATTTTACTAGTAATTACTACTAGCTAAACATATTTATGTACATATGATTTAATGCCTCATATTGACGTTTAACCTATAACACTTAGGCATATCTTTAATGTGGTGTGTAGGTCCAATTGAGTGCACATTGGTGATGAGTAGGTGTAATTGAGTGCCTGTCACTTTAAGAAAATACCTGAGAGTAATTCTATGGAGTAATTAGCCCCCCTTCAACCTGACGGTTTTAGGCTGTAGTCGCTAGTGAATAAAAGTTGTGCATAGTGCGGTATGTGTATGCAAATCATTATGTTTTCTATGTCATTAGATACAATAAATGTTGACATGTCGAAGACAACCTTTCTGGGATCAAGTGTTGACGTGACCTGAGCTAGCAGGATAGTTACCAAGGAGCTCTTTCCAGATGTAAAAGTTTGCCATGGTAGCGTAGCCTATTTGCGTAAGCGCAAAGTGGTTCTCTCTCTCTCTCTCTCCGTGTGTGTGTGCGTGCGTCTGCATGAGGCTATGTTCAATTCAACTCGGTAGTTGATCAGTCCGGTCAATAGCACCGCATTCACGCCACTTAATGATTAGGCTATATTAACATCATCAGACAGGCTGTAAAAGCGTATGCGGGAATTTCTCGCATTATGATGGCTAGAGTTGCGGGACTTGAACAAATTATGCGCAATACCCGCAATCCCGCAGTGAAATTTAAGCCCTGCGGATTGATTTAGTATCTTTGTAACATTATTAAATGATTCTGTTACTATGCCTACGTTTGCAAAAGACAACATTTTAATTTGATTCACAATAATGTTACATTTAATGTACATGTTGACAATGATTAGCCTAGTTTTGGTTGTTGTTGGCGGCGTTATTGCATGTTAGTTATGCCTACAATGCAAAATTGCTTCCTCGCGATTGGAACTCCTGTAGCTGCATAGGATTTCAAAACACGGCAAAATTCCGCAGATTTGTGATATAGGTCTGTGAGTAAGGAGTCCTCTTGACTTCTTTTAAGCTGTCAGAGGTGGGAAGGTGTGATTTTTTGGGGGCATGGCCGGATTAACTGGGCACAAATGTCTGATGGCCCCCCTTCCCCCCAGCCAACGTGAATCGGATGGTTAGTTAATAGGCCTATCGTGAAGATTTTTCCTGCCATCTAAGGCACGAGCGCATCTGTGAGGCCAAGCCTCACCAAGTAGCTCGTTTGTTTACAACTAACATTCCATTTAATTAAACTGCTTTATAGGCTATGCCGAAATAGTTTTCAACATTTTGAATATTAGTGTCGGGTGAATTGAAATGTTCTCAAAGTAGCCTTATGGCTGAAAGCTGCTTGGGATCCCCCCCGTCAAGCAATATAACCATACAAACGCGCTTCCTGCACTCATTGTTTCGGCTTTGTCAGAACTGAAAAGCTGTGGACGGCACAGCATGGTATGCCCAATGAAAATAAATTAACGCAACGCAACACAACACAGACCCCGCTTCTCTCGCGTCAGTCACTGACATGAACGAAACACAGAACCCGCTTCTCTCACGGCAGTCACTGACGGTAACCTAGAATAAATGCATGGGGAAAAACACTTCCCCATGACAAAGACATCGTAAAACACTGAAAGTTAATATTTTGTCACTAGCAACATACATCTGTCCTTTGTCAAATGTATTATGTTCCAAGTAGCCTATGCGTAATTCTGCTTCATAAAGTTGAACAAATACATTTGCTTATTTCACAGAAAATATAAATAGCCAGTTAAGGTCTACAGTACAGAGTTGGTAAGTTATGGTAGGCCAACTTGGAGTGAACATACAAACAGGGGAAATTCTTTCTCTTGTAGCTGAGTAGCCTCAGGTGCGCATGTAGACATAAGGCCGAACATGTAAGCGCCAATGAATCGTGCTCTAACGACAATCACGCCGTTAAACTTAAATAGGTTAACATCACTCTAAATTTGCCTTCAAGCAAGGAAAACGATGATTTGAAGACATCTGTTTCGTTGGAAGGGCAAGGGGTAGCAACAGGGGAACACAGAGACAGGCCCGATGGCAAGGCTGTTATGAGAGTATTAAAATATGGGATATTCTACGGGAAAACATTAAAACGGCAAGACAGTGGGGGAAAGTTAAAATACGTGATAAACACGGAAAAAGCTGGCATGCATTGTTTCAGTCCCCGTGCACAGGGATTATTTGTCATATTATTAATCATATGATTATTTGTGAAATTGTGCAAACAGGCGCAACACATTTGAAAAGGAAGGACTGGTAGCATGCAAGCTCACGGGAAAGATTGATTTAAGAACGTTATCACAGTGTTAAACAAACATGCAATGTGAACGTCTGGGATTGGGGAGAGCACTAAATGCTCTACTGAATAAGCACGAAGTCAAACCTTTAAATGAAAAACACTCTTTAATAATCAAAAAATCGCCGTTTATCGCCTGTAACTCCCGTGATAACAGGACGTAACAGGAAGGCATTTGGCTGAGCAAAGGAGGTTAATATGCTCTATATTTTGTCCAAATGATGTCTGTCTATCATCGCTGCACTCGGAGAAAACCAGAATGTTTAATTTGTCCTGCGTTTCTTCTACGGCTGCAAACGGGATTCACTCGCAGTTAACCAAATATTTCTTTATTAGGGCAGGGCAGGCATATTTCTGGCTATTAAATTATTTCTAAACCAGTCTGCTAAAGTCTGTAGTGAAGTCTGTGTAGGGTTTTCCAGGCTCCATTTCTTTTTACGAGACACCCTGCTCACTTGAGCCATCTACCGGTTGTTTGGGTTGTTGCAGCGTCTCACTGGAAAAATACAAATTAAAGTCGCGTGAGACCGCGAGTGAAGCTGGCCAAGTCGAAGCACTGCCCACTGTACCTCCCACTGCGAGTCGACCGCTGGTGAAGGTGGCCTGTCCAGGACGGCGGTGTCGGTTTTGCCAGGATGAAGACCATGTGTCGTTGGCATGCACCGCTCCGAAGAGGTTTCCGAAGGATGTTTTTTTAAGATGGCATGTCTTCGGGTGGAGTCCCTGAATGTTCGGGGTTTGCGGATGCCCCGGCGGAGGTGGTTTTCTCGGCTGCCGGGGACAGGGAATTCAATGTTATGTTTGTGCAAGAGTGCCATGTGGGGGGTCCGGGGGATGTTGACATGCTTAAAGCGGGGTGGACATGGGGGCCTTCTGTTTGGGGGGGTGGGAATGTGCTGGGCGGGTTACGGGGGAGGAGGAGATTTTGGAGGCTGCTAGGGCTTTTTATTAGGACCTCTTCTGTGTTCAGGCATGTGATGGCCTGGGCGGGAGAGCGTGGCTTGCCCCTAGCTTTGCTGGGGGTTGACCAAGAGAAAGCGTTCGACCGGGTGAGCCACGCTTTCCTCTTCTCAGTCATGGAGAGGATGAATTTTGGGGGCCGGTCCATGGGTTTGGTCAGGCTATTTTACCACGGGGCCTTCAGCAGGGTGGCGGTCAACGGCCACCTGTCTGCCCCGGTGCGGCAGACAGGTGGGGTGAGGCAGGGGTGCCATTTGTTGCCGCTCCTCTATGTCTTGGCGATAGAGGTGCTGGCGGCGCGCTTGAGGCAGGAGCCGCGGCTTGGTGGCGTTCATCTGCCGGATGGGGGGGGGGGGGGGTGAAGGTGTCTAACCCGACCGTCCTAGTGACGGATGACAGGTTGGGGTGGTTAAGGGTATTTTCAGGGAGTATGGGGAGCCATCTGGCGCTAAGGTTAATGAGGGCAAGTCGTCAGTTATGTTCTGTGGTGCGTGGGGGGAGAGGAGGGCCCCGTTGGGGGGGTTTGAATTTTTGCCCGGATGGGATGCAGATTCTTGGGGTGAATTTTTACAGGGCTGGAGTGCTGGGTTGAACTGTTGGGAGAGGCTGAGGGGGCTGACGACCCGGCTGGCGAGGTGGAGGGGGAGGGCCTTGTCCATCACGGGTAGGTGCTTGGTGGTCAGGATGGACCTCATGCCAGCTCTAAACTACCTGGCGTATGTCTTCCCCCCTCCGCCGAGGCAGGGGGTGGTGTTAGAGAGGATCCTTTTCCGGTTCATTTGGGGAGGTGGGACGGAAATGGTGCAGCGTGCCAGAATGCTGCAGCCGGAGGGTAGTGGGGGGCGGGGCCTGCCGAGTGGCCCTCTCAAGCTGTGGTCCTTGTCAGTGGTTTTTCATGCAAGGCTGGTCCTGGGGGCTTTTGAACTTCCGGCAGCATATTTTGCCAGGTTTTGGTTGGGGTTGGACTTTAGGTCTTTGTTGGCCCTGTCTGCCAGGTCCCCCTGGGCGTGGGAGAAGCCGCCCCACTCCAACCGGGTAGAGAGCCTCCTAAGGGCAGAGCCCTGGTTGTTAGATGGTGAGGTGCTGGTGGACCATCGACGTGTTTACAGGGGACTGGTGGAGAGGAGAGTGCCTCCGCCCGCTGTTGGTACGGGGGTGCAGGGGCATGTGCCGCCGCCCCTGCTGGTGGCGTGGAGGAGGTGGTGGCTGATCCGGTGCGGAGGATGCATGCAAGAGAATTTCTCTGCAGAGACTGAGGCTGGAGATGCCAGCGAACCTCCTGACCCCAACACAATGGTCATAAAGGAGAAGCTGGTGTCACTGGTGTTGTTAATGTACAACCCGTGGGTGGAGTCTGAGGTGATAGAGGCCTTTCTGCAAAGGTACTGCTCGGAGGTCCATGGTGGAGTGAAATGCCTCAATCCCTTCAGTGTTTGGAAAGGGAGACGCCAGTTTTTCGTTTTGTGTTAGAGAGGAGCAGGTCGGTGCTGACGAGGGTTTGGAGACTGTGGCGGTCCAGCACGGGGCGCCAGCGTCGCAGGACACTGAGATGGTCACGCTGAACGTGAGTCCCTGCCTGATTCGGAGGGGAGCGAGATGGACGGAGTTTCATGGCAGGAGGAGGTCGAGGCTTCGGCTACACAGGGAGGACCGCATGGCCAAGATGGCGGCTCGTGTCTTCTTCTGCAGGATAGCTTGGAGGCTGTAGTGTCGTCCTCAGAGGTGGTGCCACCTGGTGCAAGCCGGGGGAGCTTTTTTATCCCCGGGTATCTTTGCAATTGGGCCGGACAGGGATTTTTTGGCCTTTCCAGGGCAACCGCTGTACTGTCAGAGGTGTGGGGGCTTGGGGCACCGCAAGGAGGAGTGTGGGGGGAGACAGTGCAGGCGGTGCGGGGCGACGGACTATGACAGGGGTGGGCAACTAATTTCCCCAAGGGGCCACATGACAAACTGGGACTGTTGAGGAGGGCCGGACCCAAAATACAGAACTCAAGTCTGAACTTAATTCTGTCCAATTCTATTCTGTTCTTGTATAACATTAAGTAAATCATATGGTTTTTTTTTACTACTCGTAAGAACAGATGAAAATGTGAGGGAGACAAAGGAAAAACAGCAATAGGCTATTTAATCTATGTCCGGTATTTAATCTTCATTCTCGAAAATTTTTTTTTTTAGTTTTCAAAGACTGATATAAAAAAGCACTACAATATCTATATAATTAGGCTAGGCCATGAAAATGTGAAGGAGTCAGTACAACCATAGGCCTGTGCCACCATTTCATCAACACTCAGCAATATTTCATCATTAAATCATTAGCATAATTAAATTGACTCTATGCAGAATTAGACTATGAAAATGTGGAGCAGACAATAGTAGGCTGTCATTAGTTAATCAACATGCACAAAGAAAACTATTTTAAAAATGTAGGCTATGTTTTTGCTTTAACTTTATGCACAAAACTGTGATTGGTCAACTGGCCCTGTGTGTTGAGCCGGCTGCTTCAAGCAACCTGTGGGTAGTGGCATCATACTAGTTCTCTAATATAAGCTTTGCAAATAAACTCAGACATATTTTGGTTGCAATGACTATGACAGGTGGAGACCCAGGTACTTGTAGGTGCTTACCACCTCCACATTGACCCCATCAATGTGGACTGGTAGCAGAGTGGGCTTAGACCTGCGGAAATCCACCACCATCTCCTTGGTCTTTGAAATGTTGAGTTGAAGATGATTGAGTTTGCACCATTGCACAAAGTCCTCCACCAGGCTCCTGTACTCCTCCTCCTGCCCGTTCCTGATACACCCCACAATTGCAGTATCATCAGAAAACTTCTGCATGTGGCATGACTCGGTGTTGTAGCAGAAGTCAGATGTGTACAGGGTGAACAGGACTGGAGAGAGCACAGTTCCCTGTGGCGCTTCGGTGCAGCTGATCACAGTGTCAGAGAGACAGTTCTTCAGTCTGACGAACTGTGGTCGCTCGGTCAGGTAATCTGTAATCCAGGTTACCAGGTGAGCGTCCACACCCAAAGAGCTGGGCCTCGGACTTGCTCCTGTTGAGCTTGGCGGCCGAGGCCCTTCCATACCAAGTCCAGTCCTTTGATCCATTTGTCCCTTCTCAAAATCTGTGCCAGCGGTTCGAGGACAAAGGACACCCCTGGTGGGCGCCAGAGCGCACATTAGTCGCCTTTGTCAAGTGCCCATTTACACAAATTCAGCTGTATGTTTCCGTATACAGCAAACCCACCCACTTTAAAAACCACTTTAAAAACCTCCCTGGAAACCCCATTTTTTGCAGTACCTTTAAAAGGTACTGGTGCGAGAGAGACCCAATCAAAAGCTTTCTCAAAATCTAAATTTAGCACTAAAAGCCTAATATTTCTGTCTCTCGTAAAACAGATGGCGTCTCGGACCAGCACTAAGCTGTACGTGATCCTCCTTCCAGGGACGGCACAGACTTGATCCGGGTGGATCACGTCCTCTAAAACAGTCGACATGCGTAATGCTAAAAGTCTGCTAAAAAGTTTAGTCAAAATTTAAAAGGGTAATTGGTCTCCAGTTTTTAAGGTCAGTCCTGTCGCCTTTTTTGTGTAGTAAAGAAAGTATCCCTGATCTAAAAATGTCTGGAAGTCTGTCAAGTTCGTCAAATTCTTTAAAAACAGCCAGCATGTCGTTGGCAAAAATATCATAAAAGGTAACATAAAATTCCACGGGGAGTCCATCCTCTCCCAGGCATTTTCCTGTTTTAAAACCTTTAAGACATTTTAAAATTTCAACCAATGTAAAATCTTCTGTTAAAACCTGTTGACTGTTAAGAGTTTTGCTTAAAAACTCTAAAACTTCCTCCATCACTTCATCATGCACCTACTTCTCTGCATAAAGGTCTTGATAAAACAGTTGTATCATTTCTAAAATCCCCTCTGTACAGTTTTCTTCCCTCCCATCATTTTTTAGTTTTGTTATCCCACCCCCTCTTGATGTTATTTTCTTAAAGTATCTGGTGCATTTTTCTCCTTCTTCTATTTCTCTTTCCTTACTTCTTAAAATTGTTCCTTTACTTTTAATTTCTGCTAAAACTGTCATTTTTTTTCTTACCTGTTTGATTTCTTCATTAAAATCCAATCCTTCGTTTAAAAGGTTAAAATATCTTTGTAGTCTTTTTTGCAGCCCCAACATGCACCTCCTCTCTCTCTCTCCTTCTTGTCTTTACCTTTTTTCTTAAAAAAAAAGTCCTGGCCCTACCCTTCACCATTTCCCACCATTGTGCTCGTGAATCGTACAAGTCTTGGAGGGTCTGCTAGAGACTGAACTGCTCCCTGTATTCTCTAACTATCTCCTCATCTTGTAGCAGTTCAACCTCCACAGCCCTCTGCCTACCGTCACACCTGTGGGGAGTGAAAGGGTGCAGGAGAGCATGCAGTGATCGGAAAAGAACATAGGGGTCACTGTAGCATCTGTGGGCGGGCAATCTCTTGTAAAAACATAGTCGATACGGGAGGCTCGGGCGCCGTCACCACTGAACCAGGCGAAGCCCTCCTCCCGTGGATGCATTTTTCTGAAAGAATCGACTAAGTTAAAATCCTTTAATATGTTGTTTAAACCACGGATGTTTTATCCAATTTAAAATCATCCCTTCATTCCAAATGAAGGGATCATTCCAAAAATAATTCAGTGGAAATGCATGGATTCCAGTTGCTGCTACTGGAAGAAACTGGAATCCATGCATTTCCACTGAATTATTTTTGGAATCTGATCCCTTATCATACCTGTTCATTCTTACTCGTTGCTCGACTTATCGTGACTAAATTCAAGATGGCTGCAAACGTTAAACTTCGTGAAGATACTGTCTGTATAAATCGTCTTGTAAGTAAACTACCAGTGCTTTTTCAAAGTTCTCAATGTCTCGTTTTAAATGTCAGGGCCCTCGGAAGTCTACCAATGAAGTGTGGAGATACATTGAGCCTCGTAAATGGGTGTAAAACAGTGATTTATTTGCATGGCTAGCCCGATGCCGAAGCACCACTACTGAAAAAGCTGTTGGTAGCATCGGCTAACTAGCGCCAGATTTTGGAGTGCAGGGGACAAGTCTAGATGGGCTATGAGACATACGTTCACACTCTGTATCATGTTTCAATACACTTTAGGTCAATATCACACCGGAATTCTCCTTTAAAACACAGTTAAAATCCCCTCCGACCACTAGAGGAGCCCTCCCTAGCATGTGGGGCTGCAGGTCTTGTAAAAGGTTGTGTCTGTCATGTTTGTCATTAAAACCATACACATTAAGAACATTAAAATCCCTGTCTAAAACAGTCAAGTGGGTTAAAAGGGCCCGCCCGGGTCTCACCACCGTGCTGCCCTTCACCGAGATGTGTGGATTCTTGATCAAGATGGCGACCCCGTCTGACCTGTTAAAATTGGACCCGCTCCATATGGAGGATCCCGGGGTCCACATTTGTTCCCACTTGCTATAATTATTTAAAAAAGGCAAGGAGCACTTTTGCAGCAGAAATATATCTGCATTCAGAGTGCTCAGCAGGGATAAAATACTCTGAGCTCTCACTTGAGTAGGGTTGGGCACCGAAACACGGTTCTAATATGGCACCGGTGCCGACGCAAACGGTAGTAACTGCATCGAATAACAACGTGGATTTCGGTGCCTCATTTCGGTGCTTAAATAGCGTGTTTTTTATATATATATATATATATATATTTTATACGAGGCATCACTGCATGTCATGCAACATTTCTAACGTCTTGCTCTGATAGCAACACATCCAGATACAGTTAGCTAACATAAACATTGGATGTATAAACCAGAGGGGTGCACCACATAGGCGAGTGGACAGTATTTGACAGCTTGCATGAGCCCAAGTGCTTAGGCCTACTTTAAAGCGATATCACGAGCTCCTGTCAAAATCTAGCAGTGGGCCTAACTACACACAAGCAAAAGGCTATGAAACAACATCAACAGTAGCCTATATGTTACACAATATCCTTGCTAATGCGCTAACTGGCATTTATTTGAAATGTCATCAGCAAAGTTGTAAGGTGAAAACTTTATTTCACGGTGTGTTCTAAACAACATAATGGCATGATATTAATCATCCATGTGCATGAGGCCCATATCACAATGAATATGAAGATCATGTTAAAAGTTCGCTGGCAAAAACATAAATATGTAGGTTACATACCTGATGTCACTGAGCTGTCAAAGAGGCTACGAAACCATCTCCGTAGCCTACGTTATCGCTAATTAAACTCAGCTGACTGGTGTTAGCGCATAGCCATAGTTGCTGTTAAAATGCTGCCTACTAGGCTAGCGCTGGGAATCTAAACACTTCAACACCGACATGTAGCCTCTAACATGTTCAAAACTATTGCGTGTTATGGGTTAAGACATACAATTTCTTGAAGCATTTGGGAACACACTGAATTAACTGGAAAGTAGAGTCCGTGTTAGATTAGCTTGCTTGCAAATGCCGTTGTCCATGACTTGGCATTTCTATGGCAAGCGGTTTTAACATACCTTATGGCAAACCGCCTACACTGGGTAAACTTGAAAGCAGAGCTTACCATTGTGTGTGCATGCATGGCAAGCTGTTTTAAGATTTAAATGTATTATTCGTAGGAGCAATGAGATATTGATAGTAAATTGAATATAACAGTTCAATTGCATGTTCAAATTTGTCTTATCAATAAAAAAAAAAAAAGCAACTCATGCTTTAGACCATTTTAATTTAAATCATTTTAAAAACAAAGTACCGGTTCAGGCACCGTTTCAGCACCGGCACCGCTTTAAAAGTATCGATTTAGCACCGGTATCGGATAAAACTCAAACGATACCCAACCCTACACTTGAGTCTTCACACTTCTAACATTAATTGTTGAGATTGTGAGACTCATGAGCAGTATGGTAAAGAACATGACAGTTTAAAAGACTATAAAGGTTTTAAAAACAAGTGGAGATCAAACGATCTCCTTTGACACCTGACTCTGCACTTCCTGCATACAGTTTCTTGGCACGCTTCGGAAAGGTGCCCAAACTGGTTGCATTTGCGACACAGTTTGGGCATTCCTTGATAGTGAATGTAGCCTCTGTTCTCTCCCAACACAATCATAGACGGTATTTGACAGAGGCCTAGGTAACTGCTCGGGTCTTCCCATTGTTTAATGGGAACTCGCCACGAGCAGTTCCAAATGCCATCCTCGTCTAACACCTTAACTGGTGGGCTACGAACAGTGCAAAATCTAGCCAGCCATGTACTAATGTCTCCTCTCCAGTCACAGTATCATTAAACCATAGACTGTATATATAGAACTGGACAGTGTGCCGTCTGTTAAGAGTGATGCGAGCGTTAGTCCAGAGCCCCCTGGTGGCTGGCTGCAGTACAATGTGTAACTCCGCCCATCCCCATGTATTTCAATGGCCAAGTAGACAACTTTCCGTGTCACTTTTCTCACCTAAAACTATTTTTGTATCAACAACTTTTTATTCGAAAAAATAGTTTTCAAGATGCTTCAATACACACAATTTTTCTTTTCTCGCTGAAATTATTTTTTTTAATGTTATATTAACAAATCTAAAAAGGGCGTGTTTACACCTATGATTGACAGCTGGCTGGCTGCAGACACGACGCTTTGTCCATTATGTTTTACCGTCTAGGCTGCAGACACTACCACGTCATCGCTCACTTATTTTAACGACACCTGATTTCGACACATAATCTAACCTAAATAAGTGTTGCTGTTATTATCATTAGGCTATATCTTATCACAGTCTGACTAAATACATATTGATAGTCATACATTGTGTAGTTGTTTGTAAGAGACATCGTTGTTAGTTGTGACCGATTCTTTGTGAAAAAAGATATGTGCTGTTCTTTCGTAGATGCTAAGTATATTAGCTCATAGCATGCTAAATCATGCTAGCATTAGCCAGTTGATAGGTAAAGTAAAAGGGCTCTGCTATATTGATCCGAAGTGATGTTAGCCATAGTCACAATCATTTACAGTCCTACTTGTTTCAAATGGTTTAATGTAACCAGTGATTGCCGCCATCATCGTTGCAACTTCATTTTAATACACTTAAGTCACTGGAGAAGGCGATGTTAAGTTTCATTAACGTTAACTCTTGTGAATGGCAATAAACGCCACCTAGCCTGCTAGGTCGACAACCTCGGTATGCCCATTTATGAATCAGCCCGACAAATAACGTTACTTGTGTTTTAGTGAACACTTTATTGGACCATAGCTTAACGTGAGGAGGGATTCAAAGTTACAAATGGCCAATTTGCTTAGTATGTTCAGAACAGCGGTATCTGCAAATGCTTTATGGTATCGTTGTTACCTGCGATTGCACTGCTGGAGAAGCATTTTGCATTCGTATGATTTGATCAAGTCTTGCCAGTGATGTGTAAATCCTCCCGTAGACGTACATCATTTCAAAATAATACGTCTAAATTGAAAACTGTGACAACTTATTGATAGGCTCTCTCAATATGTCTGTAATCTTATGCCTCTACCATAGGCTTGCTAGTCTTTCACCAGAGAGGGTGCTCCATTATAAATCAGAAATGTAATATTGCAGCCTTCATGTCAGCTGTAAAAATATGAGAACATGGACCTACTACATCAGGATACTCTGTAAACATTTCACACATAATCAGGAAGATACTTTGATGTTCAGTGTGTGATGTGTTTAAAGTGGTACTACGTTTAAAAAAACATTTTTATTCTTTGTTTCAAGTGCATAAGAAAATACCACATTATGATGATGGTTATGGTTACCCTTAACAAATACAAAACAATATAATACTTAAAACAGGGATCAATCAATAGCCTAATGAAATAAACAATGAAAATGAGGGGGGAAAACAATAATAAATAATAATGCCCATTCAATCAATAATATAATAACAATAACATGGTAAGACTACATTAAGGAGAATATCAATAATAAACAATGTCAAATTAATCAACAGCCTATAATGAAAATAAAACAGTACTACTGCATACAAACCATAATGTATAAGAAGTGCTTAAAAGACCAAAAACTATCACAAGAACGAAGAGCACTGGGCAACTCATTCCACCAACGTGGAACCACGGAGGAAAAGAGTCTTGAATTTGACCTAGTGTTTAAGACTGGTCGACACAACAGACGCTCATCAGAAGATCGCAGTGGGCGGTTGGGGATGTATATCTTGATCATTGAATTAAAATAACAAGGAGCAGATCCAGTCAGTGTCCTATAGGCTAAAGTGAGAGATTTAAATTTAATTCTGGCTACTGTAGGGAGCCAATGGAGAGTAACTAGGAGAGGAGTTACGATGTGTCCTCTTTGGCTGATTGAAGACCAGTCATGTTACAGCATTCTGAATGATATATCACACAAAAGAAATAAAAAGAAAACATTCAATATTGATTTAGTATCAACCAATAATTATTCTGGTATTAATATTCTTGTAACGTCTACATCTTTGTGTAGGCTACAGTTAAATACTAAGCAATGGCCTCTGACTTAAATACCAAGGCAGTTAAATGACCGTGGTATGGTATAGTCTACGTGATACACAGGACTACACAGTAAACCCATTTAAAAAGCATCATCATCTCAGTATACCCATTTAAAATAGGCAAGGATACGTATTTAATAACATTTGGGGTTGCTCACAGTATACCCACCACTACAACTAACTAACTAGACTACACCACTGGTTAAATGGCGCATTGCAATTTACAATTTGTGTGAGTTCAGGGGCATACAGAAAGTTGAAGTTTGGGTGACATCAATAAAGAAAATAGAAACAAAGGGATGTGTACAGCCTCAAGTATGAATGATGTCACATTAACAGAAGGTTCAGAGCAGCGGCAGACCTTTCTTGGTGCCACGCAAGTTATTGAAAGTCATGTGTTTTCAGAACGTAGTGGTGCTGTGCCATGTCCCATGTATAAGGGGCTTCAGGTTGATCCAGTGACAGTGGGTGATGATGTCAGGGGACTTGGAGAAAGGGGGAGGACATGCCACCTCAGACCACTCCAGCCAAACCACTTCACGTAGGCATTCCCTTGCTTGCAGACTAATGTAGATCATGGAGACCACCAACTACACATTTAAATATGCGGTGTGAATGTTATTAACTTGCGTCAGCTTGAAAAATAACGTTATCAGTATGACTGATCATGGACGTTAGATGACAAACTAAGGTCTTCTTCAAATGTTCACCGATATCCCTGGGAAGTGACTGGTTCTTGGCATAGTGTTTAATGCAGGCGTTTATCGATCATTCACTTATGCGGTCTACAACTACCGACCTACCGATCTATTTTTTACAGTCTATGCTACCGACCTACCATCACAGAAGTAGCTCTAACAGAGGTGTCTGTCGTTAATGTTAGAAAAAATGCAACGCTGGCAAACTGGCTAGTAGTTACATTAACATGACGGGTTGATGAGGTCCATGCTTCACATTACGTTAACGTTAACTTGCGTTGCTTTATCACATCATACCGTTGCTTTATCACATCATATACTGTACTGACTGTCTAGTGTTATTAATCCCCATGTACAGTCAATGGTTACTCCATGTTGAGATGGCATACATTAAGATTGAGATATTTGAAAACAGCAACAACTAATAAAACCAAGTATATCATGCATCGACTGTTACGGGAGCTGTGTGCTAATCTTCACTTCTACGACTAACTTAGCCTCCCGTTAACGGTAACGTTAATGTAGCTGCTAACGTTAGCATCTAATTCGCTGTCCGTATTTCTGTTGTTAGCTCATTAGTATTCACCATACTAAATTGTCACAGTCTATAATCAACATAATAAGCTCTATTAAACGTATTTAAGAACACCAATAGACAAAAAAACTTTTCAGTTGATACGCAACACTTACCAGACAAGAACAAACAGATTGTTGTTTGTACTGTTTAGCTAACTCACAGCCGCAAAATTCATCCAGCCAGCTAGCCTTCGGCGCCGAGTCGACCTGCGTTGTGGAAAGGAGAAGGGGGCGGGTTTCATTTGACAAGGGGCGTGTTTAACTCGCTGAGTGGCAACTGAGTGGGCGTGCCTGACCGCGACTCCTCTTCACTGCGCATGCTTCAACTTTTGCTGCGCAGCCGCACTTCAAATTGGCTCCAAATTTTCCAAGATGGCGTCCCCTCGGCGGCTTCAATTCCATAGAACACTGTAGAATGCAGCCACACTGTCCAGTTCTTTTTTGTCGCGGTAGTAACGTGAATGAGGCTACGTTTATACGGTGACGATGAAAAGAGAAGACGCATAAGTGGCGTCTCGTCTTTTTTATTCGCGTTTAGACGAGCATTCTCAGGGGAAAATCTTTGTTTATATGAAGACGCAAGAGTATGTGATAATCGATTGGATATGCATTCCAGACCGCTGGGTGGTGGTGTGATAGAACCCCGGTACGTCACGTGCAGACATTCTAATTTGACAGTTTAGCCAGAGAGGTAATCAAGGATCTTTGGTTTAGCCGTTTAGACGGAGACGCAACCTGGGTCGTCTTCAAAACTCTACACTCTGGAAGGAGTCTTCAGATTTTTGCGTCTTCAAGCCCCGATGGCGGGGTTGCCATGTAAACGAAAGGCACTTATGATAAAATATTTTGTCGTCTTCCTTCGCAATCGTTCTCGTATAAACGGCCCCTGAATGTCCTGCTTCATGGACAAATTTACACGGAATAGAACCTAGTTGATTTCAGGGCCTTTTTTCAGGCCATAAGTCATACATTGTTCATATCTACCTATAGAGATAGCACCCCTTTTGCGGTCGCGACCTATTGGTTTTTAATTAAAGGATGCAAACAGCAAAGTAAAGCACCAAATAAACACCAAAATGAGGCTACAGGGTACTCTTAAGTTACTATATAATTAATGCCACCTACAGGTGAATGCATAGAACATAATCCTATGGTTTATGTACCCTGTAGCCTCGTTTTAGCCGCCAATGGCCGCCATGTGAATAAGGCGAATTGAGAGTGTTCTTGATTGAGATTGAGTTTTCCTGATGAACAAAACAATATTTCAATACCATCCCTGACCATTGCTGATTAGCCATTGCTGTTTTTTTCTACTGCAGCAATATTGTAGCAAGGCTTTAACTTACACTCTTAATTAATTACTTCAGTCCAAAAGTATTTAAATTTTTCTTGTTAATATGCAATTCAACACCAATTAAAATCTATAAAATCAAAGTTTGCAAGACTTCACATTTCCTCATCAAAGTAACGAATCAGAACAGTCTAGATATTGTTCATATTTCCATTTGTTGCCTCATCCGCATTTAATGAAAACATGGTAATTTTGAGTTTTACAGACAACTCAGTTTTCCAATGAGCAGCAATACTGTGTGTGCTCATGCAAAAGGTCTGCGCATCTGATAACGACAATCTGGAGAGGGCGCTTTTGTCTTCAGCAACAGATTGTATAAGGTTGACAAGAGGTTGCGATGTGGTGAGGGACAGGTCGTGTTGCGCTATGAAAGAACATGCGTAGCCTACTTAGCACAAAAACGGTCAGCCATAGATAAACGTACACAAATCACTGTTCACGCTCTGAAGTGAACACGCTCAGTAAAAACCTTCCGTCGCAAATTGTGAAAAACATTGTTGTACATGTCATAACAGATGGGAGGCATAGGCTACGGTTTATATTGCGTCGCTTTACACATAGTGTTAGTTCCATTGATTAAAAAACTGTAACAATAATAGTACATCGGGTGGCATAGCAGGCTATCTGTTCAAGTCATAGGTGACACCCAAAATGAATGACCTCCCCTGACAAGAGTTCGCGATAGTAAGAAATTGTCTACATTGATGCATGGAAAGAACACAGGCTCCGAGTTCGCACATAGAGCTCACAATAGCATATCCAAAAAAGTTAAATGGATTGGGCAACCTCATCAGCTGTCTCGATTGTGTCACTATAATCCAACTTTTAGACCGTCCCCCAGACGTGTTTTTTTAAGGAACTGCCCCAGGCCAATGAGACAAGCGTGTAGCTACAACATAAACAAAGCGAAACTCATGGCTGACGTATCTTCTTGAACGATCTCTGATTGAGACACAAAGTTCTCAAGAACACTATTAGGTCTTTAAACATCTACCATCACACACATTCATTCATCGGACCTAATATTTGTAGTTGCCTTAAAAAAAGGAAAAGAAAAGGGGATAGACCCCCCCTCCTATTTTTTTTTCTCACCGGATCTGCATCGATCTCAAATATGACATTTCTAAAATCAAATTGACGGAACTTTAATCCTTGTGATTTACGCTACGTGAGGATATTAGACTAAATCTACTGATCATTTGAAAAATTAAGACCTCCGTGACTCGTCACTCCAGTGACTAACTAATGACTCCAGGCAGAGTCATTAAACAATTCAGTTCCTCCACTTTAAACCCAAGTACTTGTTGGACCAGCTTTCTAGAGAAATCTAACCTAGATAACTCTGCAAGCCTTCCATTTTTGTTTATAAAATTAAAACGCAGGCTGTGGTGCCTCCGCATGCCGGCACGAGCAGCCGACATGGTGGAGGCACCACCAGCCTAAACCTAAACTAAAACCACTAAAACTATAAATACTTAAATACTAATAAATAAATGAATTAACTAAAAACTGAGCTAAAAGGCTAAGCTAAAACGAGCTGAAAACCACACAATAAAAAGGAGATAAACAGAAAAGACAAAACGAAAAAAACACTAATATTAAGACAGAAAAAGCACACAAACCAATATAACTCGCAGATAGGAGGATCCAAACCACCACAAGGTAAGGACCGCCTACCTCCCACAGTGAGTCGACCGCTGTCTTAGCCAAAAGGCCGAGAAGCGATACCCCACAACTGTACGGGGTCCGGCACCCGCGGACAAGCAAAAGCGGACCCCCCCCCCCCCCACCCAGCAGACCCCCACACGACGCTTGACTTTGGACAGAAAGATGCAGCTCCACCGAAGCAGAGCTTCCAAAAATACCGTAAACTCGGGGCTGTTACCCTCCACGGAAATCTTTAGTAAAAGGCGAAAGATTTGTCCGAGATGAAGAGAAACCCGAGCGATGGCTGCCACAGGGCACACTGGACGGAGGTCAATTATGGCGGTTGCGCCGGCTGGCCATCGGGGGGGTCCGCTTTTGCTTGTCCCGCCCCCCAGCAACCCTCTGAGTGGTGGGGCCCTCGCTAGGCCAGACCCCATACAGTTGTGGGGTATCACTTCTCGGCCTTTTGGCTAAGATCAAGTGAACTTGGCTACCGACCCCGGGTTTACGTCAGCCTTTAAGGCTTCGTAACACAGTTCGTATTGAAGTGGTGGAAGGTGCGTCGGCGGAGATTCGCAGTAGATTTAGGCGTTTTTTTGTTACGTCGGTGGTGCTTAAGGGGACGTTTTTCTTGTGACTCCGGATGTGTTTTTTTGCGTCCAGGATTTTGCGGGCCAAGGATATTTTGATTTGTCGTTTTTTGAGCTGCGGCGGTGTGTGGCCTTCCAGGAGGAGTGGGCACGGAAGATTGGATTACCGGCCCTGTCTGGATTAGTCTTGGTGCCTTTGTGAGTGGATCCCCCTGGACATTCATCTCTACAATCCGTTTGTGAGGGATGCGGATGTGGAGGCCTTTGTGAGGTTCCAGGTGGCGGACTTGAAGGGGGGAGCTAAGATGCTGGACCAACTCGGCTTTTGGACGGGGAAGCGGCAGTTCCTGGTGAAGTTAAAGGGGCATCCAGCGAGGCCGGGTAAGTTTCTGCACCCCCCGGGGAGTTTCAGTTTTGGGCCTGACCGGGACTTTTTGTCGTACCCCGGTCAGCCCGTGTCTTGCCATCGATGTGGGGCCATGGGGCATGACAAGGCACGGTGCGAGGCAGGCGCTGTGGAAGCTAGGCCGCATGTTAGCCTAGCGACAGCCTGATGCTACAAGCTAAGGAACAAAGGACTGGAGCACATGGTCGGAAAGGTGGTGTGGGGCACCCCCTGGTGGATGTTTGTCCAGTTTCGCCATCCAGCCCTATGTCTTCGATGTCGTTGCCGTCGGCGCTTGGTGGCTCTCCTGTGCGGGTGGGGGGGCCGGAGTCTCCTCAGTGGTCGGAGTGTGTGGAGGACGATGAGATGGAGAAGGAGAATCGGGGCGCGCTGAAGCGGAGGGGAATGGAGCTGAGCGTGCGGGGGAAGTTTCCAAACAAGGTTTGGAAGTTTCCAAACAAGAAACAAGGTTTCACGCGAGATTTACACCACATCCCAGAGAGTTCTGTTTTCCCAAGATGGCGCCCGTCTGTATATGTGAACGAGACGTGAACATTACTGTTTTTCTTTTTAATAAACTGCCTGTAAACTTACACAGTTCTCAATGCTTCGGTTTACATGTAGATACCCTCATTATGCTACAGTGTAAGTGTGTTGCTATTTGGAGCCTTGGTAGCGATTTATTTTTACTCTATGTTTAGTTCAAGCTAAGTTGTTTGGTGGGTCAGGTGACGAGCCGTTGAATCACAGCACCCAGAATGCATTGCAACACACCGTCATGAAGGGACTCATCGTTAGGTCGGCTTCAAATGGCATACAGAACCTATAGTAATTTAACGTTGTCTGTAAGCTCCACAGATCGTGGCAAGACAATTGAATTGATTGTGGACTTCTTGCCGGGCAATGATGAGTAACTTAACTTGAACAGTAGTGTGGCGTGGATGTGTATAATATCTGAATGAATGTGTGTTTCTCAATGTTATAATCTATACATATATATAAACTGTATACATGACTAAGTTTGAATGGAGCTAACTGGGCTGAATGGACTGGGAAAAATATTTTTTTTTTTAAATTACCTGTATGAACATGGATTCACTTTAAAAAAAGATGGCAGAGCGCAAAGTTTTTTACATGATTTGGTGCTGGCAAGGCATTGAACTGGGCTGAATGGATTTGGAAAATATATATATATATATATTTTTTTTTTAATGACCTGTATGAACATAGATTGGCTTCAAGAAAAGCGCTTTGCGCTCTGCCATCTTTTTTTACATGACCTTTAGAACTGGTGCTGGCAAGGCATTGAACTGGGCTTCATTCGAGGATTCCAACGGTACCTCATTTATGAAAATCGGACATACAGGTCAAAGGTTAGATGCACACACCTTCATATACACAGACAGCCCGGCCCAGCCCATTAGACATTGCCAGATGGCTTAGAACTCTACCAGGTGCAAGTAATCAACTCTAGCAGTAGAGCTCTGCCAGGTGCAAGTAATGACGTGCTGTGATGTCATAAAGGCCGAGCATTCCACCATTAATTTCAATGGGCCCAAAAAACGGGAATACCGCGAAAACGACAAGGGCCAGCAACACGAAAGTAAAAAACTGCCTACAACGGTTAGGGCCTGAATTTTTGGAGTTGGAACAACGTCGATAGCTCTAGGAGCAGTAGTTAGTACAAAAAGTGGGCTTTGCCATGCTGTGGGCTTGCTGGATCAAACCCACTAACTAGGCTACTCATGGTCAACATGTAGGCTAAATTAAATGTAACATTATTGTGAATCAAATTAAAATGTTCTCTTTTGCAAACGTAGGCATAGTAACAGATTAATTTAATAATGTTACAAAGATACTAAATCAATCCGTATGTTTCATTAGGCTACTAGGCTATTTGTTTTGCCTTGATTAATTTAGGCTAGGCCTTTTTATTCAGGGGCTGTATTCACAAAGAATTTTAAGGCTAAAAGTAGCTCCTAACTGGCGAATTTAGGAGCAACTCTTAAAAATAATGGGCGTGTCACTCCTAACTTTAGGACTCCTATTTTTTTTTCACTAAAAGTAATTCACGAAGCATTTTAGACCTAAAAGTAGCACCTAAGTCTGGGACAGCTTAAAAGAAGTCGAGAGGACTCCTAACTCACTAAGACCATATTTATAAACAGCTTTTTGTGGCATTTCACGTTGCGATGTTTTGAAATGCGTAGCCTATGCGGCAACAGGAGCTTCCAATCGCGATGGAAAAATTTTGCATTCATAAAAGGGATGCAATAATGCCACCAACAACCACCAAAACTACTCATTGTTAACATGTAAATTAAATGTAACGTTTCATTGTGAATCAAATTAAAACGTTCTCCTCTTTGCAAACGTAGGCATATGGTGACAGATTAATTTAATAATGTTGCAAAGATACTGTATCAATCCATAGGTCTATGTTTCATTAGGCTACTAGGCTATTTGTTTTGCCTTACTCTTTATTCATTTAGGGTAGGCCTTTTTATTCAGTTATTAATCATCTTCCGTCCTTCACACTACTTGTGTAGCGCACGCATTCTCAGACCTGTCACCTGTCATTCATTATCGTAAGGGAGGTGTTTGGAATCATTCCCAGAGACCCGGACGGGCCCTTTTAACCCACTTGACTGTTTTAGACAGGGATTTTAATGTTCTTAATGTGTATGGTTTTAATGATAAACACGACCGACACAACCTTTTACAAGACCTGCAGCCCCACATGCTAGGGAGGGCTCGCCTAGTTGTCGGAGGGGATTTTAATTGTGTTTTAAACAAAAAAGATAGGAAGAATGTAGGGAAGGATTTTAAGGTAGATAAGACATCTGTACTTTTAAACAATATAGTTAGGGATTTTAACTTAGTCGACTGTTACAGGAAAGTGCATCTACGGGAGGAGGGCTTTACCAGTGGTGACGGCGCCCGAGCCTCCCCTAACGACTATGTTTTTACAAGAGATTGCCCGCCCACGGATGCTACATTGACCCCCCTGTTTTTCTCAGATCACTGCATGCTCTCCTGCACCCTTTCACTCCCCATGGGTGTGACTGTAGGTGAAGGGCTGTGGAGGCTGAACTGCTCCCTGTTACAGGATGAGGAGATAGTTAGAGAATACAGGGAGCAGTTCAGCCTCTGGCAGACCCTCCAAGACTTTTACGATTCATGTACACAACGGTGGGAAATGGTGAAGGGTAAGACAAAGACGTTTTTTAAGACAAAAGGTAAAAACAAGAAAGAGAGAGAGAGGAGGTGCATGTTGGGGCTGCAAAAAAGACTACAGAGATATTTTAACCTTTTACATATGGGTCTCGATTTTAGTGAAGAAATTAAAGAAGTCAAAAAAGAAATGTCAGTTTTAGCAGAAATTAAAAGTAAAGGAACAATTTTAAGAAGTAAGGAAAGAGAAATAGAAGAAGGAGAAAAATGCACCAGATACTTTAAGAACATAACATCAAGAGGGGGTGGGATAACGAAACTAAAAAATGATGGGAGGGAAGAAAACTGCACAGAGGGGTTTAGAAATGATACAACTGTTTTATCAAGACCTTTATGCAGAGAAGTAGGTGCATGATGAAGTGATGGAGGAAGTTTTAGAGTTTTTAAGCAAAACTCTTAACAGTCAACAGGTTTTAACAGAAGATTTTACATTGTTTGAAATCCTAAAATGTCTCAAAGGTTTTAAAACAGGAAAATGCCTGGGAGAGGATGGACTCCCCGTGGAATTTTATGTTACCTTTTATGACATTTTAGCCAACGAAAACGACAAGCCACGACTGTTTTTAAAGAATTCGACGAACGACAGACTTCCAGACAGTTTTAGATCAGGGATAGTTTCTTTACTACACAAAAAAGGCGACAGGACTGACCTTAAAAACTGGAGACCAATTACCCTTTTAAATTTTGATTGTAAACTTTTTAGCAGACTTTTAGCATTACGCATGTCGACTGTTTTAGAGGACGTGATCCACCCGGATCAAGTCTGTGCCGTACCTGGAAGGAGGATCGCGGACAGCCTAGTGCTGGTCCGAGACGCCATCTGTTTTGCGAGAGACAGAAATATTAGGCTTTTAGTACTAAATTTAGACTTTGAGAAAGCGTTTGATCGGGTCTCGCACCAGTACCTTTTAAAGGTACTGCAAAAAATGGGGTTTCCAGGGAGGTTTTTAAAGTGGGTGGGTTTGCTGTATACGGAAATATACAGCAGAATTTGTGTAAATGGGCACCTGACAAAGGCGATTAATGTGCGCTTTGGCATCCGCCAGGGGTGTCCGTTATCCCCACTCCTGTTCGTTGCATGCATCGAGCCGCTGGCACAGATCTTGAGAAGGGACAAATGGATCAAAGGACTTGACTTGCCAGGTGGACTGACCGCGACATGCACTCTTTACATGGACAACGTGACCCTTTTATTAAATGACGTTTTATCGGCCCAAAGAGCACTCGACTTGACTGACTGGTACGGAAGGGCCTTGGGCGCAAAGCTCAACGGGCAAGTCCGAGGCCCAGCTCTTTGGGCCGTGGGGTGACGTAAGACCAGATCTGGCAGTAGATTTTAAACAGACAGACATAAGGATTTTAGGTATTAAATTTGACAATGAGGGTGGTGGACGGGGCAACTGGACTGACGCGTTAGGGAAAGTCAGACAACGACTGGGGTTCTGGGGACTAAGACAGTTGACGTTTGAAGGTAAGGTTTTAATTTTTAAAGCAGTTATCTTACCTTTGCTTTTATTACTGTGTTCAGTTTTTAGCCCCCCCAGGAGCTTTCTTTTAGGTGTGGAGAGAGCGGTGTTTTATTTCATGTGGGGGTCCAAGTGGGAAAGACTAAGGAGGGAGGTCCTGAAGAAAAGACCTGAGAACGGAGGAGAGGGCCTCCCAGACCCCCACCTGTTTTTAGGGGCCCATTTCACCGCCCTCCACATCAGATACGCGACGACTGGGGTTCTGGGGACTATGACAGATGACAGTAGAAGGAAAGATTTCAATAATAAAAGCAGTAATTTTACCCTTGTTTTTACTTCTCTGTTCTGTTTTTAGTCCCCCCAAAACTTTTCTTTTAGGTCT